>NW_026893852.1:0-328486 GCF_032452875.1 Bos javanicus
AGGCAGGTGTCGCGAGTCTCAGCTGGCGTATATCAAGCAGATGAGCAGGCAGGTGCCGCGCGGCTCAGCTGGCGATTATCAAGCAGATGAAAAAGCAGGTGTCCCACGGCTCAGCTGGCGATTATCAAGCAGATTAGCAGGCAGGCGTCGCGCAGCTCTGCCAGCGACAATCAAGCAGATGAGCAGGCAGGTGTCACGCAGCTCAGCTGGCGTAAATCAAGCAGAAGAGCAGGCAGGTGTCGTGAGGCTCAGCTGCCGTATATCAAGCAGATGAGCAGGCAGGTGTCACGTGGCTCAGTTTTCGATTATCAAGCAGATGAACAGACAGGTGTCACGTGGCTCAGCTGGCGATTATCAAGCAGATGATCAGGCAAGTGTCGCACGCCTCAGCTGGCGATTATCAAGCAGATGAGCAGGCAGGTGTCGCACGGCTCAGCTGGCGACAATCAAGCAGAGCAGGCAGGTGTCGCGTGGATCAGCTGGCGTATATCAAGCAGATGAGCAGGCAGGTGTCGCGCGGCTCAGTTTTCGATTATCAAGCAGATGAGCAGGCAGGTGTCGCGGGGCTCAGCTGGCGATTATCAAGCACATGAATAGGCAGGTGTCGCGTGCTGAGCTGGCGACAATCAAGCAGATGAGCAGGCAGGTCTCGCGCGGCTCTGCTTGCGACAATCAAGCAGATGAGCAGGCAGGTGTCGACGAGCTCCGCTGGCGATTATCAGGCAGAAGAGCAGGCAGGTATCGCGCGGCTCAGCTGGCGTATATCAAGCAGATGAGCAGGCAGGTGTCGCGCGGCTCAGCTGGCGATTATCAAGCAGATGAACAGGCAGGTGTCACGCGGCTCAGCTGGCGATTATCAAGCAGATGATCAGGCAGGTGTCGCGCGGCTCAGCTGGCGATTATCAAGCAGATGAGCAGGCAGGTGTCACGCGGCTCAGCTGGCGATTATCAAGCAGATGAACAGGCAGGTGTCGCGCGGCTCAGCTGGCGATTATCAAGCAGATGAGCAGGCAGGTGTCACGCGGCTCAGCTGGCGATTATCAAGCAGATGAGCAGGCAGGTGTCGCGCGGCTCAGCTGGCGATTATCAAGCAGATGAGCAGGCAGGTGTCACGCGGCTCAGCTGTCGATTATCAAGCAGATGAGCAGGCAGGTGTCACGCGGCTCAGCTGGCCACAGTCAAGCAGAAGAGCAGGCAGGTGTCGCGCGGCTCAGCTGGCGAGTATCAGGCAGATGAGCAGGCAGGTGTCGCGTGGCTCAGCTGGCGTATATCAAGCAGATGAGCAGGCAGGTGTCGCGTGGCTCAGCTGGCGACAGTCAAGCAGAAGAGCAGGCAGGTGTCGCGCGGCTCAGCTGGCGATTATCAAGCAGATGAGCAGGCAGGTGTCGCGTGGCTCAGCTGGCCACAGTCAAGCAGAAGAGCAGGCAGGTGTCGCGCGGCTCAGCTGGCGATTATCAAGCAGATGAGCAGGCAGGTGTCGCGCGGCTCAGCTGGCGTATATCAGGCAGATGAGCAGGCAGGTGTCGCGCGGTTCAGCTGTCGATTATCAAGCAGATGAGCAGGCAGGTGTCGCGCGGCTCAGCTGGCGAGTATCATGCAGATGAGCAGGCAGGTGTCGCGGGGTTTAGCTGGCGATTATCAGGCAGATGAGCAGGCAGGTGTCACGGGGTTCAGCTGGCGATTATCAGGCAGATGAGCAGGCAGGTGTTGCATGGCTCAGCTGGCGAGTATCAGGCAGATGAGCAGGCAGGTGTCGCGCGGCTCAGCTGGCGAGTATCAGGCAGATGAGCAGGCAGGTGTCCCGCGGCTCAGCTGGCGAGTATCAGGCAGATGAGCAGGCAGGTGTCGCGCGGCTCAGCTGGCGAGTATCATGCAGATGAGCAGGCAGGTGTCGCGCGGCTCAGCTGGCGAGTATCAGGCAGATGAGCAGGCAGGTGTCGCGCGGCTCAGCTGGCGAGTATCAGGCAGATGAGCAGGCAGGTGTCGCGCGGCTCAGCTGGCGAGTATCAGGCAGATGAGCAGGCAGGTGTCGCGCGGCTCAGCTGGCGAGTATCAGGCAGATGAGCAGGCAGGTGTCGCGCGGCTCAGCTGGCGAGTATCAGGCAGATGAGCAGGCAGGTGTCGCGCGGCTCAGCTGGCGAGTATCAGGCAGATGAGCAGGCAGGTGTCGCGCGGCTCAGCTGGCGAGTATCAGGCAGATGAGCAGGCAGGTGTCGCGCGGCTCAGCTGGCGAGTATCAGGCAGATGAGCAGGCAGGTGTCGCGCGGCTCAGCTGGCGAGTATCAGGCAGATGAGCAGGCAGGTGTCGCGGGTTCAGCTGGCGAGTATCAGGCAGATGAGCAGGCAGGTGTCGCGCGGCTCAGCTGGCGAGTATCAGGCAGATGAGCAGGCAGGTGTCGCGCGGCTCAGCTGGCGAGTATCAGGCAGATGAGCAGGCAGGTGTCGCGCGGCTCAGCTGGCGAGTATCAGGCAGATGAGCAGGCAGGTGTCGCGCGGCTCAGCTGGCGAGTATCAGGCAGATGAGCAGGCAGGTGTCGCGCGGCTCAGCTGGCGAGTATCAGGCAGATGAGCAGGCAGGTGTCGCGCGGCTCAGCTGGCGAGTATCAGGCAGATGAGCAGGCAGGTGTCGCGCGGCTCAGCTGGCGAGTATCAGGCAGATGAGCAGGCAGGTGTCGCGCGGCTCAGCTGGCGAGTATCAGGCAGATGAGCAGGCAGGTGTCGCGGGCTCAGCTGGCGAGTATCAGGCAGATGAGCAGGCAGGTGTCGCGCGGCTCAGCTGGCGAGTATCAGGCAGATGAGCAGGCAGGTGTCGCGCGGCTCAGCTGGCGAGTATCAGGCAGATGAGCAGGCAGGTGTCGCGCGGCTCAGCTGGCGAGTATCAGGCAGATGAGCAGGCAGGTGTCGCGCGGCTCAGCTGGCGAGTATCAGGCAGATGAGCAGGCAGGTGTCGCGCGGCTCAGCTGGCGAGTATCAGGCAGATGAGCAGGCAGGTGTCGCGCGGCTCAGCTGGCGAGTATCAGGCAGATGAGCAGGCAGGTGTCGCGCGGCTCAGCTGGCGAGTATCAGGCAGATGAGCAGGCAGGTGTCGCGCGGCTCAGCTGGCGAGTATCAGGCAGATGAGCAGGCAGGTGTCGCGCGGCTCAGCTGGCGAGTATCAGGCAGATGAGCAGGCAGGTGTCGCGCGGCTCAGCTGGCGAGTATCAGGCAGATGAGCAGGCAGGTGTCGCGCGGCTCAGCTGGCGAGTATCAGGCAGATGAGCAGGCAGGTGACACGCGGCTCAGCTGGCGGTATCAGGCAGATGAACAGGCACGTGTCGCGCGGCTCAGCTGGCGAGTATCAGGCAGATGAGCAGGCAGGTGTCGCGCGGCTCAGCTGGCGAGTATCAGGCAGATGAGCAGGCAGGTGTCGCGCGGCTCAGCTGGCGAGTATCAGGCAGATGAGCAGGCAGGTGTCGCGCGGCTCAGCTGGCGAGTATCAGGCAGATGAGCAGGCAGGTGTCGCGCGGCTCAGCTGGCGAGTATCAGGCAGATGAGCAGGCAGGTGTCGCGCGGCTCAGCTGGCGAGTATCAGGCAGATGAGCAGGCAGGTGTCGCGCGGCTCAGCTGGCGAGTATCAGGCAGATGAGCAGGCAGGTGTCGCGCGGCTCAGCTGGCGAGTATCAGGCAGATGAGCAGGCAGGTGTCGCGCGGCTCAGCTGGCGAGTATCAGGCAGATGAGCAGGCAGGTGTCGCGCGGCTCAGCTGGCGAGTATCAGGCAGATGAGCAGGCAGGTGTCGCGCGGCTCAGCTGGCGAGTATCAGGCAGATGAGCAGGCAGGTGTCGCGGCTCAGCTGGCGAGTATCAGGCAGATGAGCAGGCAGGTGTCGCGCGGCTCAGCTGGCGAGTATCAGGCAGATGAGCAGGCAGGTGTCGCGCGGCTCAGCTGGCGAGTATCAGGCAGATGAGCAGGCAGGTGTCGCGCGGCTCAGCTGGCGAGTATCAGGCAGATGAGCAGGCAGGTGTCGCGCGGCTCAGCTGGCGAGTATCAGGCAGATGAGCAGGCAGGTGTCGCGCGGCTCAGCTGGCGAGTATCAGGCAGATGAGCAGGCAGGTGTCGCGCGGCTCAGCTGGCGAGTATCAGGCAGATGAGCAGGCAGGTGTCGCGCGGCTCAGCTGGCGAGTATCAGGCAGATGAGCAGGCAGGTGTCGCGCGGCTCAGCTGGCGAGTATCAGGCAGATGAGCAGGCAGGTGTCGCGCGGCTCAGCTGGCGAGTATCAGGCAGATGAGCAGGCAGGTGTCGCGCGGCTCAGCTGGCGAGTATCAGGCAGATGAGCAGGCAGGTGTCGCGCGGCTCAGCTGGCGAGTATCAGGCAGATGAGCAGGCAGGTGTCGCGCGGCTCAGCTGGCGAGTATCAGGCAGATGAGCAGGCAGGTGTCGCGCGGCTCAGCTGGCGAGTATCAGGCAGATGAGCAGGCAGGTGTCGCGCGGCTCAGCTGGCGAGTATCAGGCAGATGAGCAGGCAGGTGTCGCGCGGCTCAGCTGGCGAGTATCAGGCAGATGAGCAGGCAGGTGTCGCGCGGCTCAGCTGGCGAGTATCAGGCAGATGAGCAGGCAGGTGTCGCGCGGCTCAGCTGGCGAGTATCAGGCAGATGAGCAGGCAGGTGTCGCGCGGCTCAGCTGGCGAGTATCAGGCAGATGAGCAGGCAGGTGTCGCGCGGCTCAGCTGGCGAGTATCAGGCAGATGAGCAGGCAGGTGTCGCGCGGCTCAGCTGGCGAGTATCAGGCAGATGAGCAGGCAGGTGTCGCGCGGCTCAGCTGGCGAGTATCAGGCAGATGAGCAGGCAGGTGTCGCGCGGCTCAGCTGGCGAGTATCAGGCAGATGAGCAGGCAGGTGTCGCGCGGCTCAGCTGGCGAGTATCAGGCAGATGAGCAGGCAGGTGTCGCGCGGCTCAGCTGGCGAGTATCAGGCAGATGAGCAGGCAGGTGTCGCGCGGCTCAGCTGGCGAGTATCAGGCAGATGAGCAGGCAGGTGTCGCGCGGCTCAGCTGGCGAGTATCAGGCAGATGAGCAGGCAGGTGTCGCGCGGCTCAGCTGGCGAGTATCAGGCAGATGAGCAGGCAGGTGTCGCGCGGCTCAGCTGGCGAGTATCAGGCAGATGAGCAGGCAGGTGTCGCGCGGCTCAGCTGGCGAGTATCAGGCAGATGAGCAGGCAGGTGTCGCGCGGCTCAGCTGGCGAGTATCAGGCAGATGAGCAGGCAGGTGTCGCGCGGCTCAGCTGGCGAGTATCAGGCAGATGAGCAGGCAGGTGTCGCGCGGCTCAGCTGGCGAGTATCAGGCAGATGAGCAGGCAGGTGTCGCGCGGCTCAGCTGGCGAGTATCAGGCAGATGAGCAGGCAGGTGTCGCGCGGCTCAGCTGGCGAGTATCAGGCAGATGAGCAGGCAGGTGTCGCGCGGCTCAGCTGGCGAGTATCAGGCAGATGAGCAGGCAGGTGTCGCGCGGCTCAGCTGGCGAGTATCAGGCAGATGAGCAGGCAGGTGTCGCGCGGCTCAGCTGGCGAGTATCAGGCAGATGAGCAGGCAGGTGTCGCGCGGCTCAGCTGTCGAGTATCAGGCAGATGAGCAGGCAGGTGTCGCGCGGCTCAGCTGGCGAGTATCAGGCAGATGAGCAGGCAGGTGTCGCGCGGCTCAGCTGGCGAGTATCAGGCAGATGAGCAGGCAGGTGTCGCGCGGCTCAGCTGGCGAGTATCAGGCAGATGAGCAGGCAGGTGTCGCGCGGCTCAGCTGGCGAGTATCAGGCAGATGAGCAGGCAGGTGTCGCGCGGCTCAGCTGGCGAGTATCAGGCAGATGAGCAGGCAGGTGTCGCGCGGCTCAGCTGGCGAGTATCAGGCAGATGAGCAGGCAGGTGTCGCGCGGCTCAGCTGGCGAGTATCAGGCAGATGAGCAGGCAGGTGTCGCGCGGCTCAGCTGGCGAGTATCAGGCAGATGAGCAGGCAGGTGTCGCGCGGCTCAGCTGGCGAGTATCAGGCAGATGAGCAGGCAGGTGTCGCGCGGCTCAGCTGGCGAGTATCAGGCAGATGAGCAGGCAGGTGTCGCGCGGCTCAGCTGGCGAGTATCAGGCAGATGAGCAGGCAGGTGTCGCGCGGCTCAGCTGGCGAGTATCAGGCAGATGAGCAGGCAGGTGTCGCGCGGCTCAGCTGGCGAGTATCAGGCAGATGAGCAGGCAGGTGTCGCGCGGCTCAGCTGGCGAGTATCAGGCAGATGAGCAGGCAGGTGTCGCGCGGCTCAGCTGGCGAGTATCAGGCAGATGAGCAGGCAGGTGTCGCGCGGCTCAGCTGGCGAGTATCAGGCAGATGAGCAGGCAGGTGTCACGCGGCTCAGCTGGCGAGTATCAGGCAGATGAGCAGGCAGGTGTCGCGCGGCTCAGCTGGCGAGTATCAGGCAGATGAGCAGGCAGGTGTCGCGCGGCTCAGCTGGCGAGTATCAGGCAGATGAGCAGGCAGGTGTCGCGCGGCTCAGCTGGCGAGTATCAGGCAGATGAGCAGGCAGGTGTCGCGCGGCTCAGCTGGCGAGTATCAGGCAGATGAGCAGGCAGGTGTCGCGCGGCTCAGCTGGCGAGTATCAGGCAGATGAGCAGGCAGGTGTCGCGCGGCTCAGCTGGCGAGTATCAGGCAGATGAGCAGGCAGGTGTCGCGCGGCTCAGCTGGCGAGTATCAGGCAGATGAGCAGGCAGGTGTCGCGCGGCTCAGCTGGCGAGTATCAGGCAGATGAGCAGGCAGGTGTCGCGCGGCTCAGGTGGCGAGTATCAGGCAGATGAGCAGGCAGGTGTTGCGCGGCTCAGCTGGCGAGTATCAGGCAGATGAGCAGGCAGGTGTCGCGCGGCTGGCGTGTATCAGGCAGATGAGCAGTCAGGTGTCGCGCGGCTCAGCTGGCGAGTATCAGGCAGATGAGCAGGCAGGTGTCGCGCGGCTCAGCTGGCGAGTATCAGGCAGATGAGCAGGCAGGTGTCGCGCGGCTCAGCTGGCGAGTATCAGGCAGATGAGCAGGCAGGTGTCGCGCGGCTCAGCTGGCGAGTATCAGGCAGATGAGCAGGCAGGTGTCGCGCGGCTCAGCTGGCGAGTATCAGGCAGATGAGCAGGCAGGTGTCGCGCGGCTCAGCTGGCGAGTATCAGGCAGATGAGTAGGCAGGTGTCGCGCGGCTCAGCTGGCGAGTATCAGGCAGATGAGCAGGCAGGTGTCGCGCGGCTCAGCTGGCGAGTATCAGGCAGATGAGCAGGCAGGTGTCGCGCGGCTCAGCTGGCGAGTATCAAGCAGATGAGCAGGCAGGTGTCGCGCGGCTCAGCTGGCGAGTATCAGGCAGATGAGCAGGCAGGTGTCGCGCGGCTCAGTTGGCGATTATCAGGCAGATGAGCAGGCAGGTGTCGCGCGGCTCAGCTGGCGAGTATCAGGCAGATGAGCAGGCAGGTGTCGCGCGGCTGAGCTGGCGAATATCAGGCAGATGAGCAGGCAGGTGTCGCGCGGCTCAGCTGGCGATTATCAGGCAGATGAGCAGGCAGGTGTCGCGCGGCTCAGCTGGCTATTATAAAGCAGATGAGCAGGCAGGTGTCGCGCGGCTCAGCTGGCGAATATCAAGCAGATGAGCAGGCAGGTGTCGCGTGGCTCAGTTTTCGATTATCAAGCAGATGAGCAGGCAGGTGTCGCGGGGCTCAGCTGGCGAATATCAAGCAGATGAGCAGGCAGGTGTCGCGCGGCTCAGCTGGCGAGTATCAAGCAGATGAGCAGGCAGGTGTCGCGCGGCTCAGCTGGCGTATATCAAGCAGATGAGCAGGCAGGTGTCGCGCGGCTCAGCTGGCGATTATCAAGCAGATGAGCAGGCAGGTGTCGCGCGGCTCGGCTGGCGATTATCAAGCAGATCAGCAGGCAGGTGTCGCGCGGCTCAGCTGGCGATTATCAAGCAGATGAGCAGGCAGGTGTCGCGCAGCTCAGCTGGCGACTATCAGGCAGATGAGCAGGCAGGTGTCAAGCAGCTCCGCTGGCGATTATCAGGCAGAAGAGCAGGCAGGTGTCGCGCGGCTCAGCTGGCGTATATCAAGCAGATGAGCAGGCAGGTGTCGCGCGGCTCAGCTGGCGATTATCAAGCAGATGAGCAGGCAGGTGTCGCGCGGCTCAGCTGGCGATTATCAAGCAGATGAGTAGGCAGGTGTCACGCGGCTCAGCTGGCGACTATCAGGCAGATGAGCAGGCAGGTGTCGCGCGGCTCAGTTTTCGATTATCAAGCAGATGAGCAGGCAGGTGTCGCGGGTCTCAGCTGGAGATTATCAAGCAGATGAACAGGCAGGTGTCACGTGGCTCAGCTGTCGATTATCAAGCAGATGAGCAGGCAGGTGTTGCGCGGCTCAGCTGGCGATTATCAAGCAGATGAACAGGCAGGTGTCACGCGGCTCAGCTGGCGATTATCAAGCAGATGAACAGGCAGGTGTCGCGCGGCTCAGCTGGCGATTATCAAGCAGATGAACAGGCAGGTGTCACGCAGCTCAGCTGGCGATTTCAAGCAGATGAACAGGCAGGTGTCGCGCGGCTCAGCTGGCGATTATCAAGCAGATGAGCAGGCAGGTGTCACGCAGCTCAGCTGGCGATTATCAAGCAGATGAACAGGCAGGTGTCACGCGGCTCAGCTGGCGATTATCAAGCAGATGAGCAGGCAGGTGTCACGCGGCTCAGTGGCGATTATCAAGCAGATGAGCAGGCAGGTGTCGCGTGGCTCAGCTGGCGTATATCAAGCAGATGAGCAGGCAGGTGTCGCGCGGCTCAGCTGGCGAGTATCAAGCAGATGAGCAGGCAGGTGTCACGCGGCTCAGCTGGCGATTATCAAGCAGATGAGCAGGCAGGTGTCGCACGGCTCAGCTGGCGATTATCAAGCAGATGAGCAGGCAGGTGTCACGCGGCTCAGCTGGCGATTATCAAGCAGATGAGCAGGCAGGTGTCGCGCGGCTCAGCTGGCGATTATCAAGCAGATGAGCAGGCAGGTGTCACGCGGCTCAGCTTGCGATTATCAAGCAGATGAGCAGGCAGGTGTCGCGCGGCTCAGTTGGCGATTATCAAGCAGATGAACAGGCAGGTGTCACGCGGCTCAGCTGGCGATTATCAAGCAGATGAACAGGCAGGTGTCGCGCGGCTCAGCTGGCGATTATCAAGCAGATGAGCAGGCAGGTGTCGCGCGGCTCAGCTGGCGATTATCAAGCAGATGAGCAGGCAGGTGTCACGCGGCTCAGCTGTCGATTATCAAGCAGATGAGCAGGCAGGTGTCGCGCGGCTCAGCTGGCGATTATCAAGCAGATGAACAGGCAGGTGTCGCGTGGCTCAGCTGGCGATTATCAAGCAGATGAGCAGGCAGGTGTCGCGCGGCTCAGCTGGCGATTATCAAGCAGATGAACAGGCAGGTGTCACGCGGCTCAGCTGGCGATTATCAAGCAGATGAACAGGCAGGTGTCGCGCGGCTCAGCTGGCGATTATCAAGCAGATGAACAGGCAGGTGTCACGCGGCTCAGCTGGCGAGTATCAAGCAGATGAACAGGCAGGTGTCGCGCGGCTCAGCTGGCGATTATCAAGCAGATGAGCAGGCAGGTGTCACGCGACTCAGCTGGCGATTATCAAGCAGATGAACAGGCAGGTGTCACGCGGCTCAGCTGGCGATTATCAAGCAGATGAGCAGGCAGGTGTCACGCGGCTCAGCTGGCGATTATCAAGCAGATGAGCAGGCAGGTGTCGCGCGGCTCAGCTGGCGAGTATCAAGCAGATGAGCAGGCAGGTGTCGCGCGGCTCAGCTGGCGATTATCAAGCAGATGAGCAGGCAGGTGTCACACGGCTCAGCTGGCGATTATCAAGCAGATGAGCAGGCAGGTGTCGCACGGCTCAGCTGGCGATTATCAAGCAGATGAGCAGGCAGGTGTCACGCGGCTCAGCTGGCGAGTATCAAGCAGATGAGCAGGCAGGTGTCGCGCGGCTCAGCTGGCGATTATCAAGCAGATGAGCAGGCAGGTGTCGCGCGGCTCAGCTTGCGATTATCAAGCAGATGAGCAGGCAGGTGTCGCGCGGCTCAGCTGGCGATTATCAAGCAGATGAACAGGCAGGTGTCACGCGGCTCAGCTGGCGATTATCAAGCAGATGAACAGGCAGGTGTCGCGCGGCTCAGCTGTCGATTATCAAGCAGATGAGCAGGCAGGTGTCGCGCGGCTCAGCTGGCGATTATCAAGCAGATGAACAGGCAGGTGTCGCGCGGCTCAGCTGTCGATTATCAAGCAGATGAGCAGGCAGGTGTCGCGCGGCTCAGCTGGCGATTATCAAGCAGATGAACAGGCAGGTGTCACGCGGCTCAGCTGGCGATTATCAAGCAGATGAGCAGGCAGGTGTCGCGCGGCTCAGCTGGCGATTATCAAGCAGATGAACAGGCAGGTGTCACGCGGCTCAGCTGGCGATTATCAAGCAGATGAACAGGCAGGTGTCGCGCGGCTCAGCTGGCGATTATCAAGCAGATGAACAGGCAGGTGTCACGCAGCTCAGCTGGCGATTATCAAGCAGATGAACAGGCAGGTGTCGCGCGGCTCAGCTGGCGATTATCAAGCAGATGAACAGGCAGGTGTCGCGCGGCTCAGCTGGCGATTATCAAGCAGATGAACAGGCAGGTGTCGCGCGGCTCAGCTGGCGATTATCAAGCAGATGAGCAGGCAGGTGTCGCGGGGCTCAGCTGGCGATTATCAAGCAGATGAGCAGGCAGGTGTCGCGCGGCTCAGCTGGTGAGTATCAAGCAGATGAGCAGGCAGGTGTCGCGCGGCTCAGCTGGCGATTATCAAGCAGATGAACAGGCAGGTGTCGCGGCTCAGCTGGTGATTATCAAGCAGATGAGCAGGCAGGTGTCGCGCGGCTCAGCTGGCGATTATCAGGCAGATGAACAGGCAGGTGTCGCGCGGCTCAGCTGGTGATTATCAAGCAGATGAGCAGGCAGGTGTCGCGCGGCTCAGCTGGCGATTATCAAGCAGATGAACAGGCAGGTGTCGCGCGGCTCAGCTGGCGATTATCAAGCAGATGAGCAGGCAGGTGTCGCGCGGCTCAGCTGGCGATTATCAAGCAGATGAACAGGCAGGTGTCGCGCGGCTCAGCTGGCGATTATCAAGCAGATGAACAGGCAGGTGTCGCGCGGCTCAGCTGGCGAGTATCAAGCAGATGAGCAGGCAGGTGTCGCGCGGCTCAGCTGGCGATTATCAAGCAGATGAGCAGGCAGGTGTCGCGCGGCTCAGCTGGCGAGTATCAGGCAGATGAGCAGGCAGGTGTCGCGCGGCTCAGCTGGCGATTATCAAGCAGATGAGCAGGCAGGTGTCGCACGGCTCAGCTGGCGATTATCAAGCAGATGAGCAGGCAGGTGTCGCGCGGCTCAGCTGGCGATTATCAAGCAGATGAGCAGGCAGGTGTCGCGCGGCTCAGCTGTCGATTATCAAGCAGATGAGCAGGCAGGTGTCGCGCGGCTCAGCTGGCGAGTATCAGGCAGATGAGCAGGCAGGTGTCGCGCGGTTCAGCTGGCGATTATCAAGCAGATGAGCAGGCAGGTGTCGCGCGGCTCAGCTGGCGAGTATCAAGCAGATGAGCAGGCAGGTGTCGCGCGGCTCAGCTGGCGATTATCAGGCAGATGAGCAGGCAGGTGTCGCGCGGCTCAGCTGGCGAGTATCAGGCAGATGAGCAGGCAGGTGTCGCGTGGCTCAGCTGGCGAGTATCAAGCAGATGAGCAGGCAGGTGTCGCGCGGCTCAGCTGGCGAGTATCAAGCAGATGAGCAGGCAGGTGTCGCGCGGCTCAGCTGGAGAGTATCAGGCAGATGAGCAGGCAGGTGTCGCGCGGCTCAGCTGGCGAGTATCAAGCAGATGAGCAGGCAGGTGTCGCGCGGCTCAGCTGGCGAGTATCAGGCAGATGAGCAGGCAGGTGTCGCGTGGCTCAGCTGGCGAGTATCAAGCAGATGAGCAGGCAGGTGTCGCGCGGCTCAGCTGGCGAGTATCAGGCAGATGAGCAGGCAGGTGTCGCGCGGCTCAGCTGGCGAGTATCAAGCAGATGAGCAGGCAGGTGTCGCGCGGCTCAGCTGGCGAGTATCAGGCAGATGAACAGGCAGGTGTCGCGCGGCTCAGCTGGCGAGTATCAGGCAGATGAGCAGGCAGGTGTCACGCGGCTCAGCTGGCCACAGTCAAGCAGAAGAGCAGGCAGGTGTCGCGCGGCTCAGCTGGCGTATATCAAGCAGATGAGCAGGCAGGTGTCGCGCGGCTCAGCTGGCGAGTATCAGGCAGATGAGCAGGCAGGTGTCGCGCGGCTCAGCTGGCGATTATCAGGCAGATGAGCAGGCAGGTGTCGCGCGGCTCAGCTGGCGAGTATCAGGCAGATGAGCAGGCAGGTGTCGCGCGGCAGCTGGCGAGTATGAGGCAGATGAGCAGGCAGGTGTCGCGCGGCTCAGCTGGCGAGTATCAAGCAGATGAGCAGTCAGGTGTCGCGCGGCTCAGCTGGCGATATCAGCAGATGAGCAGGCAGGTGTCGCGAGGCTCAGCTGGCGATTATCAAGCAGATGAGCAGGCAGGTGTCGCGCGGCTCAGCTGGCGAGTATCAAGCAGATGAGCAGGCAGGTGTCGCGCGGCTCAGCTGGCGAGTATCAGGCAGATGAGCAGGCAGGTGTCGCGCGGCTCAGCTGGCGAGTATCAAGCAGATGAGCAGGCAGGTGTCGCGCGGCTCAGCTGGCGAGTATCAAGCAGATGAGCAGGCAGGTGTCGCGCGGCTCAGCTGGCGAGTATCAGGCAGATGAGCAGGCAGGTGTCGCGCGGCTCAGCTGGCGATTATCAGGCAGATGAGCAGGCAGGTGTCGCGCGGCTCAGCTGGCGAGTATCAAGCAGATGAGCAGGCAGGTGTCGCGCGGCTCAGCTGGCGAGTATTAGGCAGATGAGCAGGCAGGTGTCGCGCGGCTCAGCTGGCGAGTATCAGGCAGATGAGCAGGCACGTGTCGCGCGGCTCAGCTGGCGAGTATCAGGCAGATGAGCAGGCAGGTGTCGCGCGGCTCAGCTGGCGAGTATCAGGCAGATGAGCAGGCAGGTGTCGCGCGGCTCAGCTGGCGAGTATCAGGCAGATGAGCAGGCAGGTGTCGCGCGGCTCAGCTGGCGAGTATCAGGCAGATGAGCAGGCAGGTGTCGCGCGGCTCAGCTGGCGAGTATCAGGCAGATGAGCAGGCAGGTGTCGCGCGGCTCAGCTGGCGAGTATCAGGCAGATGAGCAGGCAGGTGTCGCGCGGCTCAGCTGGCGAGTATCAGGCAGATGAGCAGGCAGGTGTCGCGCGGCTCAGCTGGCGAGTATCAGGCAGATGAGCAGGCAGGTGTCGCGCGGCTCAGCTGGCGAGTATCAGGCAGATGAGCAGGCAGGTGTCGCGCGGCTCAGCTGGCGAGTATCAGGCAGATGAGCAGGCAGGTGTCGCGCGGCTCAGCTGGCGAGTATCAGGCAGATGAGCAGGCAGGTGTCGCGCGGCTCAGCTGGCGAGTATCAGGCAGATGAGCAGGCAGGTGTCGCGCGGCTCAGCTGGCGAGTATCAGGCAGATGAGCAGGCAGGTGTCGCGCGGCTCAGCTGGCGAGTATCAGGCAGATGAGCAGGCAGGTGTCGCGCGGCTCAGCTGGCGAGTATCAGGCAGATGAGCAGGCAGGTGTCGCGCGGCTCAGCTGGCGAGTATCAGGCAGATGAGCAGGCAGGTGTCGCGCGGCTCAGCTGGCGAGTATCAGGCAGATGAGCAGGCAGGTGTCGCGCGGCTCAGCTGGCGAGTATCAGGCAGATGAGCAGGCAGGTGTCGCGCGGCTCAGCTGGCGAGTATCAGGCAGATGAGCAGGCAGGTGTCGCGCGGCTCAGCTGGCGAGTATCAGGCAGATGAGCAGGCAGGTGTCGCGCGGCTCAGCTGGCGAGTATCAGGCAGATGAGCAGGCAGGTGTCGCGCGGCTCAGCTGGCGAGTATCAGGCAGATGAGCAGGCAGGTGTCGCGCGGCTCAGCTGGCGAGTATCAGGCAGATGAGCAGGCAGGTGTCGCGCGGCTCAGCTGGCGAGTATCAGGCAGATGAGCAGGCAGGTGTCGCGCGGCTCAGCTGGCGAGTATCAGGCAGATGAGCAGGCAGGTGTCGCGCGGCTCAGCTGGCGAGTATCAGGCAGATGAGCAGGCAGGTGTCGCGCGGCTCAGCTGGCGAGTATCAGGCAGATGAGCAGGCAGGTGTCGCGCGGCTCAGCTGGCGAGTATCAGGCAGATGAGCAGGCAGGTGTCGCGCGGCTCAGCTGGCGAGTATCAGGCAGATGAGCAGGCAGGTGTCGCGCGGCTCAGCTGGCGAGTATCAGGCAGATGAGCAGGCAGGTGTCGCGCGGCTCAGCTGGCGAGTATCAGGCAGATGAGCAGGCAGGTGTCGCGCGGCTCAGCTGGCGAGTATCAGGCAGATGAGCAGGCAGGTGTCGCGCGGCTCAGCTGGCGAGTATCAGGCAGATGAGCAGGCAGGTGTCGCGCGGCTCAGCTGGCGAGTATCAGGCAGATGAGCAGGCAGGTGTCGCGCGGCTCAGCTGGCGAGTATCAGGCAGATGAGCAGGCAGGTGTCGCGCGGCTCAGCTGGCGAGTATCAGGCAGATGAGCAGGCAGGTGTCGCGCGGCTCAGCTGGCGAGTATCAGGCAGATGAGCAGGCAGGTGTCGCGCGGCTCAGCTGGCGAGTATCAGGCAGATGAGCAGGCAGGTGTCGCGCGGCTCAGCTGGCGAGTATCAGGCAGATGAGCAGGCAGGTGTCGCGCGGCTCAGCTGGCGAGTATCAGGCAGATGAGCAGGCAGGTGTCGCGCGGCTCAGCTGGCGAGTATCAGGCAGATGAGCAGGCAGGTGTCGCGCGGCTCAGCTGGCGAGTATCAGGCAGATGAGCAGGCAGGTGTCGCGCGGCTCAGCTGGCGAGTATCAGGCAGATGAGCAGGCAGGTGTCGCGCGGCTCAGCTGGCGAGTATCAGGCAGATGAGCAGGCAGGTGTCGCGCGGCTCAGCTGGCGAGTATCAGGCAGATGAGCAGGCAGGTGTCGCGCGGCTCAGCTGGCGAGTATCAGGCAGATGAGCAGGCAGGTGTCGCGCGGCTCAGCTGGCGAGTATCAGGCAGATGAGCAGGCAGGTGTCGCGCGGCTCAGCTGGCGAGTATCAGGCAGATGAGCAGGCAGGTGTCGCGGGGCTCAGTTGGCGAGTATCAGGCAGATGAGCAGGCAGGTATCGTAGGGCTCAGCTGCCGAGTATCAGGCAGATGAGCAGGCAGGTGTAGCGCGGCTCAGCTGGCGAGTACCAGGCAGATGAGCAGGCAGGTGTCGCGCGGCTCAGCTGGCGAGTATCAGGCAGATGAGCAGGCAGGTGTCGCGCGGCTCAGCTGGCGAGTATCAGGCAGATGAGCAGGCAGGTGTCGCGCGGCTCAGCTGGCGAGTATCAGGCAGATGAGCAGGCAGGTGTCGCGCGGCTCAGCTGGCGAGTATCAGGCAGATGAGCAGGCAGGTGTCGCGCGGCTCAGCTGGCGAGTATCAGGCAGATGAGCAGGCAGGTGTCGCGCGGCTCAGCTGGCGAGTATCAGGCAGATGAGCAGGCAGGTGTCGCGCGGCTCAGCTGGCGAGTATCAGGCAGATGAGCAGGCAGGTGTCGCGCGGCTCAGCTGGCGAGTATCAGGCAGATGAGCAGGCAGGTGTCGCGCGGCTCAGCTGGCGAGTATCAGGCAGATGAGCAGGCAGGTGTCGCGCGGCTCAGCTGGCGAGTATCAGGCAGATGAGCAGGCAGGTGTCGCGCGGCTCAGCTGGCGAGTATCAGGCAGATGAGCAGGCAGGTGTCGCGCGGCTCAGCTGGCGAGTATCAGGCAGATGAGCAGGCAGGTGTCGCGCGGCTCAGCTGGCGAGTATCAGGCAGATGAGCAGGCAGGTGTCGCGCGGCTCAGCTGGCGAGTATCAGGCAGATGAGCAGGCAGGTGTCGCGCGGCTCAGCTGGCGAGTATCAGGCAGATGAGCAGGCAGGTGTCGCGCGGCTCAGCTGGCGAGTATCAGGCAGATGAGCAGGCAGGTGTCGCGCGGCTCAGCTGGCGAGTATCAGGCAGATGAGCAGGCAGGTGTCGCGCGGCTCAGCTGGCGAGTATCAGGCAGATGAGCAGGCAGGTGTCGCGCGGCTCAGCTGGCGAGTATCAGGCAGATGAGCAGGCAGGTGTCGCGCGGCTCAGCTGGCGAGTATCAGGCAGATGAGCAGGCAGGTGTCGCGCGGCTCAGCTGGCGAGTATCAGGCAGATGAGCAGGCAGGTGTCGCGCGGCTCAGCTGGCGAGTATCAGGCAGATGAGCAGGCAGGTGTCGCGCGGCTCAGCTGGCGAGTATCAGGCAGATGAGCAGGCAGGTGTCGCGCGGCTCAGCTGGCGAGTATCAGGCAGATGAGCAGGCAGGTGTCGCGCGGCTCAGCTGGCGAGTATCAGGCAGATGAGCAGGCAGGTGTCGCGCGGCTCAGCTGGCGAGTATCAGGCAGATGAGCAGGCAGGTGTCGCGCGGCTCAGCTGGCGAGTATCAGGCAGATGAGCAGGCAGGTGTCGCGCGGCTCAGCTGGCGAGTATCAGGCAGATGAGCAGGCAGGTGTCGCGCGGCTCAGCTGGCGAGTATCAGGCAGATGAGCAGGCAGGTGTCGCGCGGCTCAGCTGGCGAGTATCAGGCAGATGAGCAGGCAGGTGTCGCGCGGCTCAGCTGGCGAGTATCAGGCAGATGAGCAGGCAGGTGTCGCGCGGCTCAGCTGGCGAGTATCAGGCAGATGAGCAGGCAGGTGTCGCGCGGCTCAGCTGGCGAGTATCAGGCAGATGAGCAGGCAGGTGTCGCGCGGCTCAGCTGGCGAGTATCAGGCAGATGAGCAGGCAGGTGTCGCGCGGCTCAGCTGGCGAGTATCAGGCAGATGAGCAGGCAGGTGTCGCGCGGCTCAGCTGGCGAGTATCAGGCAGATGAGCAGGCAGGTGTCGCGCGGCTCAGCTGGCGAGTATCAGGCAGATGAGCAGGCAGGTGTCGCGCGGCTCAGCTGGCGAGTATCAGGCAGATGAGCAGGCAGGTGTCGCGCGGCTCAGCTGGCGAGTATCAGGCAGATGAGCAGGCAGGTGTCGCGCGGCTCAGCTGGCGAGTATCAGGCAGATGAGCAGGCAGGTGTCGCGCGGCTCAGCTGGCGAGTATCAGGCAGATGAGCAGGCAGGTGTCGCGCGGCTCAGCTGGCGAGTATCAGGCAGATGAGCAGGCAGGTGTCGCGCGGCTCAGCTGGCGAGTATCAGGCAGATGAGCAGGCAGGTGTCGCGCGGCTCAGCTGGCGAGTATCAGGCAGATGAGCAGGCAGGTGTCGCGCGGCTCAGCTGGCGAGTATCAGGCAGATGAGCAGGCAGGTGTCGCGCGGCTCAGCTGGCGAGTATCAGGCAGATGAGCAGGCAGGTGTCGCGCGGCTCAGCTGGCGAGTATCAGGCAGATGAGCAGGCAGGTGTCGCGCGGCTCAGCTGGCGAGTATCAGGCAGATGAGCAGGCAGGTGTCGCGCGGCTCAGCTGGCGAGTATCAGGCAGATGAGCAGGCAGGTGTCGCGCGGCTCAGCTGGCGAGTATCAGGCAGATGAGCAGGCAGGTGTCGCGCGGCTCAGCTGGCGAGTATCAGGCAGATGAGCAGGCAGGTGTCGCGCGGCTCAGCTGGCGAGTATCAGGCAGATGAGCAGGCAGGTGTCGCGCGGCTCAGCTGGCGAGTATCAGGCAGATGAGCAGGCAGGTGTCGCGCGGCTCAGCTGGCGAGTATCAGGCAGATGAGCAGGCAGGTGTCGCGCGGCTCAGCTGGCGAGTATCAGGCAGATGAGCAGGCAGGTGTCGCGCGGCTCAGCTGGCGAGTATCAGGCAGATGAGCAGGCAGGTGTCGCGCGGCTCAGCTGGCGAGTATCAGGCAGATGAGCAGGCAGGTGTCGCGCGGCTCAGCTGGCGAGTATCAGGCAGATGAGCAGGCAGGTGTCGCGCGGCTCAGCTGGCGAGTATCAGGCAGATGAGCAGGCAGGTGTCGCGCGGCTCAGCTGGCGAGTATCAGGCAGATGAGCAGGCAGGTGTCGCGCGGCTCAGCTGGCGAGTATCAGGCAGATGAGCAGGCAGGTGTCGCGCGGCTCAGCTGGCGAGTATCAGGCAGATGAGCAGGCAGGTGTCGCGCGGCTCAGCTGGCGAGTATCAGGCAGATGAGCAGGCAGGTGTCGCGCGGCTCAGCTGGCGAGTATCAGGCAGATGAGCAGGCAGGTGTCGCGCGGCTCAGCTGGCGAGTATCAGGCAGATGAGCAGGCAGGTGTCGCGCGGCTCAGCTGGCGAGTATCAGGCAGATGAGCAGGCAGGTGTCGCGCGGCTCAGCTGGCGAGTATCAGGCAGATGAGCAGGCAGGTGTCGCGCGGCTCAGCTGGCGAGTATCAGGCAGATGAGCAGGCAGGTGTCGCGCGGCTCAGCTGGCGAGTATCAGGCAGATGAGCAGGCAGGTGTCGCGCGGCTCAGCTGGCGAGTATCAGGCAGATGAGCAGGCAGGTGTCGCGCGGCTCAGCTGGCGAGTATCAGGCAGATGAGCAGGCAGGTGTCGCGCGGCTCAGCTGGCGAGTATCAGGCAGATGAGCAGGCAGGTGTCGCGCGGCTCAGCTGGCGAGTATCAGGCAGATGAGCAGGCAGGTGTCGCGCGGCTCAGCTGGCGAGTATCAGGCAGATGAGCAGGCAGGTGTCGCGCGGCTCAGCTGGCGAGTATCAGGCAGATGAGCAGGCAGGTGTCGCGCGGCTCAGCTGGCGAGTATCAGGCAGATGAGCAGGCAGGTGTCGCGCGGCTCAGCTGGCGAGTATCAGGCAGATGAGCAGGCAGGTGTCGCGCGGCTCAGCTGGCGAGTATCAGGCAGATGAGCAGGCAGGTGTCGCGCGGCTCAGCTGGCGAGTATCAGGCAGATGAGCAGGCAGGTGTCGCGCGGCTCAGCTGGCGAGTATCAGGCAGATGAGCAGGCAGGTGTCGCGCGGCTCAGCTGGCGAGTATCAGGCAGATGAGCAGGCAGGTGTCGCGCGGCTCAGCTGGCGAGTATCAGGCAGATGAGCAGGCAGGTGTCGCGCGGCTCAGCTGGCGAGTATCAGGCAGATGAGCAGGCAGGTGTCGCGCGGCTCAGCTGGCGAGTATCAGGCAGATGAGCAGGCAGGTGTCGCGCGGCTCAGCTGGCGAGTATCAGGCAGATGAGCAGGCAGGTGTCGCGCGGCTCAGCTGGCGAGTATCAGGCAGATGAGCAGGCAGGTGTCGCGCGGCTCAGCTGGCGAGTATCAGGCAGATGAGCAGGCAGGTGTCGCGCGGCTCAGCTGGCGAGTATCAGGCAGATGAGCAGGCAGGTGTCGCGCGGCTCAGCTGGCGAGTATCAGGCAGATGAGCAGGCAGGTGTCGCGCGGCTCAGCTGGCGAGTATCAGGCAGATGAGCAGGCAGGTGTCGCGCGGCTCAGCTGGCGAGTATCAGGCAGATGAGCAGGCAGGTGTCGCGCGGCTCAGCTGGCGAGTATCAGGCAGATGAGCAGGCAGGTGTCGCGCGGCTCAGCTGGCGAGTATCAGGCAGATGAGCAGGCAGGTGTCGCGCGGCTCAGCTGGCGAGTATCAGGCAGATGAGCAGGCAGGTGTCGCGCGGCTCAGCTGGCGAGTATCAGGCAGATGAGCAGGCAGGTGTCGCGCGGCTCAGCTGGCGAGTATCAGGCAGATGAGCAGGCAGGTGTCGCGCGGCTCAGCTGGCGAGTATCAGGCAGATGAGCAGGCAGGTGTCGCGCGGCTCAGCTGGCGAGTATCAGGCAGATGAGCAGGCAGGTGTCGCGCGGCTCAGCTGGCGAGTATCAGGCAGATGAGCAGGCAGGTGTCGCGCGGCTCAGCTGGCGAGTATCAGGCAGATGAGCAGGCAGGTGTCGCGCGGCTCAGCTGGCGAGTATCAGGCAGATGAGCAGGCAGGTGTCGCGCGGCTCAGCTGGCGAGTATCAGGCAGATGAGCAGGCAGGTGTCGCGCGGCTCAGCTGGCGAGTATCAGGCAGATGAGCAGGCAGGTGTCGCGCGGCTCAGCTGGCGAGTATCAGGCAGATGAGCAGGCAGGTGTCGCGCGGCTCAGCTGGCGAGTATCAGGCAGATGAGCAGGCAGGTGTCGCGCGGCTCAGCTGGCGAGTATCAGGCAGATGAGCAGGCAGGTGTCGCGCGGCTCAGCTGGCGAGTATCAGGCAGATGAGCAGGCAGGTGTCGCGCGGCTCAGCTGGCGAGTATCAGGCAGATGAGCAGGCAGGTGTCGCGCGGCTCAGCTGGCGAGTATCAGGCAGATGAGCAGGCAGGTGTCGCGCGGCTCAGCTGGCGAGTATCAGGCAGATGAGCAGGCAGGTGTCGCGCGGCTCAGCTGGCGAGTATCAGGCAGATGAGCAGGCAGGTGTCGCGCGGCTCAGCTGGCGAGTATCAGGCAGATGAGCAGGCAGGTGTCGCGCGGCTCAGCTGGCGAGTATCAGGCAGATGAGCAGGCAGGTGTCGCGCGGCTCAGCTGGCGAGTATCAGGCAGATGAGCAGGCAGGTGTCGCGCGGCTCAGCTGGCGAGTATCAGGCAGATGAGCAGGCAGGTGTCGCGCGGCTCAGCTGGCGAGTATCAGGCAGATGAGCAGGCAGGTGTCGCGCGGCTCAGCTGGCGAGTATCAGGCAGATGAGCAGGCAGGTGTCGCGCGGCTCAGCTGGCGAGTATCAGGCAGATGAGCAGGCAGGTGTCGCGCGGCTCAGCTGGCGAGTATCAGGCAGATGAGCAGGCAGGTGTCGCGCGGCTCAGCTGGCGAGTATCAGGCAGATGAGCAGGCAGGTGTCGCGCGGCTCAGCTGGCGAGTATCAGGCAGATGAGCAGGCAGGTGTCGCGCGGCTCAGCTGGCGAGTATCAGGCAGATGAGCAGGCAGGTGTCGCGCGGCTCAGCTGGCGAGTATCAGGCAGATGAGCAGGCAGGTGTCGCGCGGCTCAGCTGGCGAGTATCAGGCAGATGAGCAGGCAGGTGTCGCGCGGCTCAGCTGGCGAGTATCAGGCAGATGAGCAGGCAGGTGTCGCGCGGCTCAGCTGGCGAGTATCAGGCAGATGAGCAGGCAGGTGTCGCGCGGCTCAGCTGGCGAGTATCAGGCAGATGAGCAGGCAGGTGTCGCGCGGCTCAGCTGGCGAGTATCAGGCAGATGAGCAGGCAGGTGTCGCGCGGCTCAGCTGGCGAGTATCAGGCAGATGAGCAGGCAGGTGTCGCGCGGCTCAGCTGGCGAGTATCAGGCAGATGAGCAGGCAGGTGTCGCGCGGCTCAGCTGGCGAGTATCAGGCAGATGAGCAGGCAGGTGTCGCGCGGCTCAGCTGGCGAGTATCAGGCAGATGAGCAGGCAGGTGTCGCGCGGCTCAGCTGGCGAGTATCAGGCAGATGAGCAGGCAGGTGTCGCGCGGCTCAGCTGGCGAGTATCAGGCAGATGAGCAGGCAGGTGTCGCGCGGCTCAGCTGGCGAGTATCAGGCAGATGAGCAGGCAGGTGTCGCGCGGCTCAGCTGGCGAGTATCAGGCAGATGAGCAGGCAGGTGTCGCGCGGCTCAGCTGGCGAGTATCAGGCAGATGAGCAGGCAGGTGTCGCGCGGCTCAGCTGGCGAGTATCAGGCAGATGAGCAGGCAGGTGTCGCGCGGCTCAGCTGGCGAGTATCAGGCAGATGAGCAGGCAGGTGTCGCGCGGCTCAGCTGGCGAGTATCAGGCAGATGAGCAGGCAGGTGTCGCGCGGCTCAGCTGGCGAGTATCAGGCAGATGAGCAGGCAGGTGTCGCGCGGCTCAGCTGGCGAGTATCAGGCAGATGAGCAGGCAGGTGTCGCGCGGCTCAGCTGGCGAGTATCAGGCAGATGAGCAGGCAGGTGTCGCGCGGCTCAGCTGGCGAGTATCAGGCAGATGAGCAGGCAGGTGTCGCGCGGCTCAGCTGGCGAGTATCAGGCAGATGAGCAGGCAGGTGTCGCGCGGCTCAGCTGGCGAGTATCAGGCAGATGAGCAGGCAGGTGTCGCGCGGCTCAGCTGGCGAGTATCAGGCAGATGAGCAGGCAGGTGTCGCGCGGCTCAGCTGGCGAGTATCAGGCAGATGAGCAGGCAGGTGTCGCGCGGCTCAGCTGGCGAGTATCAGGCAGATGAGCAGGCAGGTGTCGCGCGGCTCAGCTGGCGAGTATCAGGCAGATGAGCAGGCAGGTGTCGCGCGGCTCAGCTGGCGAGTATCAGGCAGATGAGCAGGCAGGTGTCGCGCGGCTCAGCTGGCGAGTATCAGGCAGATGAGCAGGCAGGTGTCGCGCGGCTCAGCTGGCGAGTATCAGGCAGATGAGCAGGCAGGTGTCGCGCGGCTCAGCTGGCGAGTATCAGGCAGATGAGCAGGCAGGTGTCGCGCGGCTCAGCTGGCGAGTATCAGGCAGATGAGCAGGCAGGTGTCGCGCGGCTCAGCTGGCGAGTATCAGGCAGATGAGCAGGCAGGTGTCGCGCGGCTCAGCTGGCGAGTATCAGGCAGATGAGCAGGCAGGTGTCGCGCGGCTCAGCTGGCGAGTATCAGGCAGATGAGCAGGCAGGTGTCGCGCGGCTCAGCTGGCGAGTATCAGGCAGATGAGCAGGCAGGTGTCGCGCGGCTCAGCTGGCGAGTATCAGGCAGATGAGCAGGCAGGTGTCGCGCGGCTCAGCTGGCGAGTATCAGGCAGATGAGCAGGCAGGTGTCGCGCGGCTCAGCTGGCGAGTATCAGGCAGATGAGCAGGCAGGTGTCGCGCGGCTCAGCTGGCGAGTATCAGGCAGATGAGCAGGCAGGTGTCGCGCGGCTCAGCTGGCGAGTATCAGGCAGATGAGCAGGCAGGTGTCGCGCGGCTCAGCTGGCGAGTATCAGGCAGATGAGCAGGCAGGTGTCGCGCGGCTCAGCTGGCGAGTATCAGGCAGATGAGCAGGCAGGTGTCGCGCGGCTCAGCTGGCGAGTATCAGGCAGATGAGCAGGCAGGTGTCGCGCGGCTCAGCTGGCGAGTATCAGGCAGATGAGCAGGCAGGTGTCGCGCGGCTCAGCTGGCGAGTATCAGGCAGATGAGCAGGCAGGTGTCGCGCGGCTCAGCTGGCGAGTATCAGGCAGATGAGCAGGCAGGTGTCGCGCGGCTCAGCTGGCGAGTATCAGGCAGATGAGCAGGCAGGTGTCGCGCGGCTCAGCTGGCGAGTATCAGGCAGATGAGCAGGCAGGTGTCGCGCGGCTCAGCTGGCGAGTATCAGGCAGATGAGCAGGCAGGTGTCGCGCGGCTCAGCTGGCGAGTATCAGGCAGATGAGCAGGCAGGTGTCGCGCGGCTCAGCTGGCGAGTATCAGGCAGATGAGCAGGCAGGTGTCGCGCGGCTCAGCTGGCGAGTATCAGGCAGATGAGCAGGCAGGTGTCGCGCGGCTCAGCTGGCGAGTATCAGGCAGATGAGCAGGCAGGTGTCGCGCGGCTCAGCTGGCGAGTATCAGGCAGATGAGCAGGCAGGTGTCGCGCGGCTCAGCTGGCGAGTATCAGGCAGATGAGCAGGCAGGTGTCGCGCGGCTCAGCTGGCGAGTATCAGGCAGATGAGCAGGCAGGTGTCGCGCGGCTCAGCTGGCGAGTATCAGGCAGATGAGCAGGCAGGTGTCGCGCGGCTCAGCTGGCGAGTATCAGGCAGATGAGCAGGCAGGTGTCGCGCGGCTCAGCTGGCGAGTATCAGGCAGATGAGCAGGCAGGTGTCGCGCGGCTCAGCTGGCGAGTATCAGGCAGATGAGCAGGCAGGTGTCGCGCGGCTCAGCTGGCGAGTATCAGGCAGATGAGCAGGCAGGTGTCGCGCGGCTCAGCTGGCGAGTATCAGGCAGATGAGCAGGCAGGTGTCGCGCGGCTCAGCTGGCGAGTATCAGGCAGATGAGCAGGCAGGTGTCGCGCGGCTCAGCTGGCGAGTATCAGGCAGATGAGCAGGCAGGTGTCGCGCGGCTCAGCTGGCGAGTATCAGGCAGATGAGCAGGCAGGTGTCGCGCGGCTCAGCTGGCGAGTATCAGGCAGATGAGCAGGCAGGTGTCGCGCGGCTCAGCTGGCGAGTATCAGGCAGATGAGCAGGCAGGTGTCGCGCGGCTCAGCTGGCGAGTATCAGGCAGATGAGCAGGCAGGTGTCGCGCGGCTCAGCTGGCGAGTATCAGGCAGATGAGCAGGCAGGTGTCGCGCGGCTCAGCTGGCGAGTATCAGGCAGATGAGCAGGCAGGTGTCGCGCGGCTCAGCTGGCGAGTATCAGGCAGATGAGCAGGCAGGTGTCGCGCGGCTCAGCTGGCGAGTATCAGGCAGATGAGCAGGCAGGTGTCGCGCGGCTCAGCTGGCGAGTATCAGGCAGATGAGCAGGCAGGTGTCGCGCGGCTCAGCTGGCGAGTATCAGGCAGATGAGCAGGCAGGTGTCGCGCGGCTCAGCTGGCGAGTATCAGGCAGATGAGCAGGCAGGTGTCGCGCGGCTCAGCTGGCGAGTATCAGGCAGATGAGCAGGCAGGTGTCGCGCGGCTCAGCTGGCGAGTATCAGGCAGATGAGCAGGCAGGTGTCGCGCGGCTCAGCTGGCGAGTATCAGGCAGATGAGCAGGCAGGTGTCGCGCGGCTCAGCTGGCGAGTATCAGGCAGATGAGCAGGCAGGTGTCGCGCGGCTCAGCTGGCGAGTATCAGGCAGATGAGCAGGCAGGTGTCGCGCGGCTCAGCTGGCGAGTATCAGGCAGATGAGCAGGCAGGTGTCGCGCGGCTCAGCTGGCGAGTATCAGGCAGATGAGCAGGCAGGTGTCGCGCGGCTCAGCTGGCGAGTATCAGGCAGATGAGCAGGCAGGTGTCGCGCGGCTCAGCTGGCGAGTATCAGGCAGATGAGCAGGCAGGTGTCGCGCGGCTCAGCTGGCGAGTATCAGGCAGATGAGCAGGCAGGTGTCGCGCGGCTCAGCTGGCGAGTATCAGGCAGATGAGCAGGCAGGTGTCGCGCGGCTCAGCTGGCGAGTATCAGGCAGATGAGCAGGCAGGTGTCGCGCGGCTCAGCTGGCGAGTATCAGGCAGATGAGCAGGCAGGTGTCGCGCGGCTCAGCTGGCGAGTATCAGGCAGATGAGCAGGCAGGTGTCGCGCGGCTCAGCTGGCGAGTATCAGGCAGATGAGCAGGCAGGTGTCGCGCGGCTCAGCTGGCGAGTATCAGGCAGATGAGCAGGCAGGTGTCGCGCGGCTCAGCTGGCGAGTATCAGGCAGATGAGCAGGCAGGTGTCGCGCGGCTCAGCTGGCGAGTATCAGGCAGATGAGCAGGCAGGTGTCGCGCGGCTCAGCTGGCGAGTATCAGGCAGATGAGCAGGCAGGTGTCGCGCGGCTCAGCTGGCGAGTATCAGGCAGATGAGCAGGCAGGTGTCGCGCGGCTCAGCTGGCGAGTATCAGGCAGATGAGCAGGCAGGTGTCGCGCGGCTCAGCTGGCGAGTATCAGGCAGATGAGCAGGCAGGTGTCGCGCGGCTCAGCTGGCGAGTATCAGGCAGATGAGCAGGCAGGTGTCGCGCGGCTCAGCTGGCGAGTATCAGGCAGATGAGCAGGCAGGTGTCGCGCGGCTCAGCTGGCGAGTATCAGGCAGATGAGCAGGCAGGTGTCGCGCGGCTCAGCTGGCGAGTATCAGGCAGATGAGCAGGCAGGTGTCGCGCGGCTCAGCTGGCGAGTATCAGGCAGATGAGCAGGCAGGTGTCGCGCGGCTCAGCTGGCGAGTATCAGGCAGATGAGCAGGCAGGTGTCGCGCGGCTCAGCTGGCGAGTATCAGGCAGATGAGCAGGCAGGTGTCGCGCGGCTCAGCTGGCGAGTATCAGGCAGATGAGCAGGCAGGTGTCGCGCGGCTCAGCTGGCGAGTATCAGGCAGATGAGCAGGCAGGTGTCGCGCGGCTCAGCTGGCGAGTATCAGGCAGATGAGCAGGCAGGTGTCGCGCGGCTCAGCTGGCGAGTATCAGGCAGATGAGCAGGCAGGTGTCGCGCGGCTCAGCTGGCGAGTATCAGGCAGATGAGCAGGCAGGTGTCGCGCGGCTCAGCTGGCGAGTATCAGGCAGATGAGCAGGCAGGTGTCGCGCGGCTCAGCTGGCGAGTATCAGGCAGATGAGCAGGCAGGTGTCGCGCGGCTCAGCTGGCGAGTATCAGGCAGATGAGCAGGCAGGTGTCGCGCGGCTCAGCTGGCGAGTATCAGGCAGATGAGCAGGCAGGTGTCGCGCGGCTCAGCTGGCGAGTATCAGGCAGATGAGCAGGCAGGTGTCGCGCGGCTCAGCTGGCGAGTATCAGGCAGATGAGCAGGCAGGTGTCGCGCGGCTCAGCTGGCGAGTATCAGGCAGATGAGCAGGCAGGTGTCGCGCGGCTCAGCTGGCGAGTATCAGGCAGATGAGCAGGCAGGTGTCGCGCGGCTCAGCTGGCGAGTATCAGGCAGATGAGCAGGCAGGTGTCGCGCGGCTCAGCTGGCGAGTATCAGGCAGATGAGCAGGCAGGTGTCGCGCGGCTCAGCTGGCGAGTATCAGGCAGATGAGCAGGCAGGTGTCGCGCGGCTCAGCTGGCGAGTATCAGGCAGATGAGCAGGCAGGTGTCGCGCGGCTCAGCTGGCGAGTATCAGGCAGATGAGCAGGCAGGTGTCGCGCGGCTCAGCTGGCGAGTATCAGGCAGATGAGCAGGCAGGTGTCGCGCGGCTCAGCTGGCGAGTATCAGGCAGATGAGCAGGCAGGTGTCGCGCGGCTCAGCTGGCGAGTATCAGGCAGATGAGCAGGCAGGTGTCGCGCGGCTCAGCTGGCGAGTATCAGGCAGATGAGCAGGCAGGTGTCGCGCGGCTCAGCTGGCGAGTATCAGGCAGATGAGCAGGCAGGTGTCGCGCGGCTCAGCTGGCGAGTATCAGGCAGATGAGCAGGCAGGTGTCGCGCGGCTCAGCTGGCGAGTATCAGGCAGATGAGCAGGCAGGTGTCGCGCGGCTCAGCTGGCGAGTATCAGGCAGATGAGCAGGCAGGTGTCGCGCGGCTCAGCTGGCGAGTATCAGGCAGATGAGCAGGCAGGTGTCGCGCGGCTCAGCTGGCGAGTATCAGGCAGATGAGCAGGCAGGTGTCGCGCGGCTCAGCTGGCGAGTATCAGGCAGATGAGCAGGCAGGTGTCGCGCGGCTCAGCTGGCGAGTATCAGGCAGATGAGCAGGCAGGTGTCGCGCGGCTCAGCTGGCGAGTATCAGGCAGATGAGCAGGCAGGTGTCGCGCGGCTCAGCTGGCGAGTATCAGGCAGATGAGCAGGCAGGTGTCGCGCGGCTCAGCTGGCGAGTATCAGGCAGATGAGCAGGCAGGTGTCGCGCGGCTCAGCTGGCGAGTATCAGGCAGATGAGCAGGCAGGTGTCGCGCGGCTCAGCTGGCGAGTATCAGGCAGATGAGCAGGCAGGTGTCGCGCGGCTCAGCTGGCGAGTATCAGGCAGATGAGCAGGCAGGTGTCGCGCGGCTCAGCTGGCGAGTATCAGGCAGATGAGCAGGCAGGTGTCGCGCGGCTCAGCTGGCGAGTATCAGGCAGATGAGCAGGCAGGTGTCGCGCGGCTCAGCTGGCGAGTATCAGGCAGATGAGCAGGCAGGTGTCGCGCGGCTCAGCTGGCGAGTATCAGGCAGATGAGCAGGCAGGTGTCGCGCGGCTCAGCTGGCGAGTATCAGGCAGATGAGCAGGCAGGTGTCGCGCGGCTCAGCTGGCGAGTATCAGGCAGATGAGCAGGCAGGTGTCGCGCGGCTCAGCTGGCGAGTATCAGGCAGATGAGCAGGCAGGTGTCGCGCGGCTCAGCTGGCGAGTATCAGGCAGATGAGCAGGCAGGTGTCGCGCGGCTCAGCTGGCGAGTATCAGGCAGATGAGCAGGCAGGTGTCGCGCGGCTCAGCTGGCGAGTATCAGGCAGATGAGCAGGCAGGTGTCGCGCGGCTCAGCTGGCGAGTATCAGGCAGATGAGCAGGCAGGTGTCGCGCGGCTCAGCTGGCGAGTATCAGGCAGATGAGCAGGCAGGTGTCGCGCGGCTCAGCTGGCGAGTATCAGGCAGATGAGCAGGCAGGTGTCGCGCGGCTCAGCTGGCGAGTATCAGGCAGATGAGCAGGCAGGTGTCGCGCGGCTCAGCTGGCGAGTATCAGGCAGATGAGCAGGCAGGTGTCGCGCGGCTCAGCTGGCGAGTATCAGGCAGATGAGCAGGCAGGTGTCGCGCGGCTCAGCTGGCGAGTATCAGGCAGATGAGCAGGCAGGTGTCGCGCGGCTCAGCTGGCGAGTATCAGGCAGATGAGCAGGCAGGTGTCGCGCGGCTCAGCTGGCGAGTATCAGGCAGATGAGCAGGCAGGTGTCGCGCGGCTCAGCTGGCGAGTATCAGGCAGATGAGCAGGCAGGTGTCGCGCGGCTCAGCTGGCGAGCATCAGGCAGATGAGCAGGCAGGTGTCGCGCGGCTCAGCTGGCGAGTATCAGGCAGATGAGCAGGCAGGTGTCGCGCGGCTCAGCTGGCGAGTATCAGGCAGATGAGCAGGCAGGTGTCGCGCGGCTCAGCTGGCGAGTATCAGGCAGATGAGCAGGCAGGTGTCGCGCGGCTCAGCTGGCGAGTATCAGGCAGATGAGCAGGCAGGTGTCGCGCGGCTCAGCTGGCGAGTATCAGGCAGATGAGCAGGCAGGTGTCGCGCGGCTCAGCTGGCGAGTATCAGGCAGATGAGCAGGCAGGTGTCGCGCGGCTCAGCTGGCGAGTATCAGGCAGATGAGCAGGCAGGTGTCGCGCGGCTCAGCTGGCGAGTATCAGGCAGATGAGCAGGCAGGTGTCGCGCGGCTCAGCTGGCGAGTATCAGGCAGATGAGCAGGCAGGTGTCGCGCGGCTCAGCTGGCGAGTATCAGGCAGATGAGCAGGCAGGTGTCGCGCGGCTCAGCTGGCGAATATCAGGCAGATGAGCGGGCAGGTGTCGCGCGGCTCAGCTGGCGAGTATCAGGCAGATGAGCAGGCAGGTGTCGCGCGGCTCAGCTGGCGAGTATCAGGCAGATGAGCAGGCAGGTGTCGCGCGGCTCAGCTGGCGAGTATCAGGCAGATGAGCAGGCAGGTGTCGCGCGGCTCAGCTGGCGAGTATCAGGCAGATGAGCAGGCAGGTGTCGCGCGGCTGAGCTGGCGAGTATCAGGCAGATGAGCAGGCAGGTGTCGCGCGGCTCAGCTGGCGAGTATCAGGCAGATGAGCAGGCAGGTGTCGCGCGGCTCAGCTGGCGAGTATCAGGCAGATGAGCAGGCAGGTGTCGCGCGGCTCAGCTGGCGAGTATCAGGCAGATGAGCAGGCAGGTGTCGCGCGGCTCAGCTGGCGAGTATCAGGCAGATGAGCAGGCAGGTGTCGCGCGGCTCAGCTGGCGAGTATCAGGCAGATGAGCAGGCAGGTGTCGCGCGGCTCAGCTGGCGAGCATCAGGCAGATGAGCAGGCAGGTGTCGCGTGGCTCAGCTGGCGAGTATCAGGCAGATGAGCAGGCAGGTGTCGCGCGGCTCAGCTGGCGAGTATCAGGCAGATGAGCAGGCAGGTGTCGCGCGGCTCAGCTGGCGAGTATCAGGCAGATGAGCAGGCAGGTGTCGCGCGGCTCAGCTGGCAAGTATCAGGCAGATGAGCAGGCAGGTGTCGCGCGACTCAGCTGGCGAGTATCAGGCAGATGAGCAGGCAGGTGTCGCGCGGCTCAGCTGGCGAGCATCAGGCAGATGAGCAGGCAGGTGTCGCGCGGCTCAGCTGGAGAGTATCAGGCAGATGAGCAGGCAGGTGTCGCGCGGCTCAGCTGGCGAGTATCAGGCAGATGAGCAGGCAGGTGTCGCACGGCTCAGCTGGCGAGTATCAGGCAGATGAGCAGGCAGGTGTCGCGTGGCTCAGCTGGCGAGTATCAGGCAGATGAGCAGGCAGGTGTCGCGCGGCTCAGCTGGCGAGTATCAGGCAGATGAGCAGGCAGGTGTCGCGTGGCTCAGCTGGCGAGTATCAGGCAGATGAGCAGGCAGGTGTCGCGCGGCTCAGCTGGCGAGTATCAGGCAGATGAGCAGGCAGGTGTCGCGTGGCTCAGCTGGCGAGTATCAGGCAGATGAGCAGGCAGGTGTCGCGCGGCTCAGCTGGCGAGTATCAGGCAGATGAGCAGGCAGGTGTCGCGCGGCTCAGCTGGCGAGTATCAGGCAGATGAGCAGGCAGGTGTCGCGCGGCTCAGCTGGCGAGTATCAGGCAGATGAGCAGGCAGGTGTCGCGCGGCTCAGCTGGCGAGTATCAGGCAGATGAGCAGGCAGGTGTCGCGCGGCTCAGCTGGCGAGTATCAGGCAGATGAGCAGGCAGGTGTCGCGCGGCTCAGCTGGCGAGTATCAGGCAGATGAGCAGGCAGGTGTCGCGCGGCTCAGCTGGCGAGTATCAGGCAGATGAGCAGGCAGGTGTCGCGCGGCTCAGCTGGCGAGTATCAGGCAGATGAGCAGGCAGGTGTCGCGCGGCTCAGCTGGCGAGTATCAGGCAGATGAGCAGGCAGGTGTCGCGCGGCTCAGCTGGCGAGTATCAGGCAGATGAGCAGGCAGGTGTCGCGCGGCTCAGCTGGCGAGTATCAGGCAGATGAGCAGGCAGGTGTCGCGCGGCTCAGCTGGCGAGTATCAGGCAGATGAGCAGGCAGGTGTCGCGCGGCTCAGCTGGCGAGTATCAGGCAGATGAGCAGGCAGGTGTCGCGCGGCTCAGCTGGCGAGTATCAGGCAGATGAGCAGGCAGGTGTCGCGCGGCTCAGCTGGCGAGTATCAGGCAGATGAGCAGGCAGGTGTCGCGCGGCTCAGCTGGCGAGTATCAGGCAGATGAGCAGGCAGGTGTCGCGCGGCTCAGCTGGCGAGTATCAGGCAGATGAGCAGGCAGGTGTCGCGCGGCTCAGCTGGCGAGTATCAGGCAGATGAACAGGCAGGTGTCGCGCGGCTCAGCTGGCGAGTATCAGGCAGATGAGCAGGCAGGTGTCGCGCGGCTCAGCTGGCGAGTATCAGGCAGATGAGCAGGCAGGTGTCGCGCGGCTCAGCTGCCGAGTATCAGGCAGATGAGCAGGCAGGTGTCGCGCGGCTCAGCTGGCGAGTATCAGGCAGATGAGCAGGCAGGTGTCGCGCGGCTCAGCTGGCGAGTATCAGGCAGATGAGCAGGCAGGTGTCGCGCGGCTCAGCTGGCGAGTATCAGGCAGATGAGCAGGCAGGTGTCGCGTGGCTCAGCTGGCGAGTATCAGGCAGATGAGCAGGCAGGTGTCGCGCGGCTCAGCTGGCGAGTATCAGGCAGATGAGCAGGCAGGTGTCGCGCGGCTCAGCTGGCGAGTATCAGGCAGATGAGCAGGCAGGTGTCGCGCGGCTCAGCTGGCGAGTATCAGGCAGATGAGCAGGCAGGTGTCGCGCGGCTCAGCTGGCGAGTATCAGGCAGATGAGCAGGCAGGTGTCGCGCGGCTCAGCTGGCGAGTATCAGGCAGATGAGCAGGCAGGTGTCGCGCGGCTCAGCTGGCGAGTATCAGGCAGATGAGCAGGCAGGTGTCGCGCGGCTCAGCTGGCGAGTATCAGGCAGATGAGCAGGCAGGTGTCGCGCGGCTCAGCTGGCGAGTATCAGGCAGATGAGCAGGCAGGTGTCGCGCGGCTCAGCTGGCGAGTATCAGGCAGATGAGCAGGCAGGTGTCGCGCGGCTCAGCTGGCGAGTATCAGGCAGATGAGCAGGCAGGTGTCGCGCGGCTCAGCTGGCGAGTATCAGGCAGATGAGCAGGCAGGTGTCGCGCGGCTCAGCTGGCGAGTATCAGGCAGATGAGCAGGCAGGTGTCGCGCGGCTCAGCTGGCGAGTATCAGGCAGATGAGCAGGCAGGTGTCGCGCGGCTCAGCTGGCGAGTATCAGGCAGATGAGCAGGCAGGTGTCGCGCGGCTCAGCTGGCGAGTATCAGGCAGATGAGCAGGCAGGTGTCGCGCGGCTCAGCTGGCGAGTATCAGGCAGATGAGCAGGCAGGTGTCGCGCGGCTCAGCTGGCGAGTATCAGGCAGATGAGCAGGCAGGTGTCGCGCGGCTCAGCTGGCGAGTATCAGGCAGATGAGCAGGCAGGTGTCGCGCGGCTCAGCTGGCGAGTATCAGGCAGATGAGCAGGCAGGTGTCGCGCGGCTCAGCTGGCGAGTATCAGGCAGATGAGCAGGCAGGTGTCGCGCGGCTCAGCTGGCGAGTATCAGGCAGATGAGCAGGCAGGTGTCGCGCGGCTCAGCTGGCGAGTATCAGGCAGATGAGCAGGCAGGTGTCGCGCGGCTCAGCTGGCGAGTATCAGGCAGATGAGCAGGCAGGTGTCGCGCGGCTCAGCTGGCGAGTATCAGGCAGATGAGCAGGCAGGTGTCGCGCGGCTCAGCTGGCGAGTATCAGGCAGATGAGCAGGCAGGTGTCGCGCGGCTCAGCTGGCGAGTATCAGGCAGATGAGCAGGCAGGTGTCGCGCGGCTCAGCTGGCGAGTATCAGGCAGATGAGCAGGCAGGTGTCGCGCGGCTCAGCTGGCGAGTATCAGGCAGATGAGCAGGCAGGTGTCGCGCGGCTCAGCTGGCGAGTATCAGGCAGATGAGCAGGCAGGTGTCGCGCGGCTCAGCTGGCGAGTATCAGGCAGATGAGCAGGCAGGTGTCGCGCGGCTCAGCTGGCGAGTATCAGGCAGATGAGCAGGCAGGTGTCGCGCGGCTCAGCTGGCGAGTATCAGGCAGATGAGCAGGCAGGTGTCGCGCGGCTCAGCTGGCGAGTATCAGGCAGATGAGCAGGCAGGTGTCGCGCGGCTCAGCTGGCGAGTATCAGGCAGATGAGCAGGCAGGTGTCGCGCGGCTCAGCTGGCGAGTATCAGGCAGATGAGCAGGCAGGTGTCGCGCGGCTCAGCTGGCGAGTATCAGGCAGATGAGCAGGCAGGTGTCGCGCGGCTCAGCTGGCGAGTATCAGGCAGATGAGCAGGCAGGTGTCGCGCGGCTCAGCTGGCGAGTATCAGGCAGATGAGCAGGCAGGTGTCGCGCGGCTCAGCTGGCGAGTATCAGGCAGATGAGCAGGCAGGTGTCGCGCGGCTCAGCTGGCGAGTATCAGGCAGATGAGCAGGCAGGTGTCGCGCGGCTCAGCTGGCGAGTATCAGGCAGATGAGCAGGCAGGTGTCGCGCGGCTCAGCTGGCGAGTATCAGGCAGATGAGCAGGCAGGTGTCGCGCGGCTCAGCTGGCGAGTATCAGGCAGATGAGCAGGCAGGTGTCGCGCGGCTCAGCTGGCGAGTATCAGGCAGATGAGCAGGCAGGTGTCGCGCGGCTCAGCTGGCGAGTATCAGGCAGATGAGCAGGCAGGTGTCGCGCGGCTCAGCTGGCGAGTATCAGGCAGATGAGCAGGCAGGTGTCGCGCGGCTCAGCTGGCGAGTATCAGGCAGATGAGCAGGCAGGTGTCGCGCGGCTCAGCTGGCGAGTATCAGGCAGATGAGCAGGCAGGTGTCGCGCGGCTCAGCTGGCGAGTATCAGGCAGATGAGCAGGCAGGTGTCGCGCGGCTCAGCTGGCGAGTATCAGGCAGATGAGCAGGCAGGTGTCGCGCGGCTCAGCTGGCGAGTATCAGGCAGATGAGCAGGCAGGTGTCGCGCGGCTCAGCTGGCGAGTATCAGGCAGATGAGCAGGCAGGTGTCGCGCGGCTCAGCTGGCGAGTATCAGGCAGATGAGCAGGCAGGTGTCGCGCGGCTCAGCTGGCGAGTATCAGGCAGATGAGCAGGCAGGTGTCGCGCGGCTCAGCTGGCGAGTATCAGGCAGATGAGCAGGCAGGTGTCGCGCGGCTCAGCTGGCGAGTATCAGGCAGATGAGCAGGCAGGTGTCGCGCGGCTCAGCTGGCGAGTATCAGGCAGATGAGCAGGCAGGTGTCGCGCGGCTCAGCTGGCGAGTATCAGGCAGATGAGCAGGCAGGTGTCGCGCGGCTCAGCTGGCGAGTATCAGGCAGATGAGCAGGCAGGTGTCGCGCGGCTCAGCTGGCGAGTATCAGGCAGATGAGCAGGCAGGTGTCGCGCGGCTCAGCTGGCGAGTATCAGGCAGATGAGCAGGCAGGTGTCGCGCGGCTCAGCTGGCGAGTATCAGGCAGATGAGCAGGCAGGTGTCGCGCGGCTCAGCTGGCGAGTATCAGGCAGATGAGCAGGCAGGTGTCGCGCGGCTCAGCTGGCGAGTATCAGGCAGATGAGCAGGCAGGTGTCGCGCGGCTCAGCTGGCGAGTATCAGGCAGATGAGCAGGCAGGTGTCGCGCGGCTCAGCTGGCGAGTATCAGGCAGATGAGCAGGCAGGTGTCGCGCGGCTCAGCTGGCGAGTATCAGGCAGATGAGCAGGCAGGTGTCGCGCGGCTCAGCTGGCGAGTATCAGGCAGATGAGCAGGCAGGTGTCGCGCGGCTCAGCTGGCGAGTATCAGGCAGATGAGCAGGCAGGTGTCGCGCGGCTCAGCTGGCGAGTATCAGGCAGATGAGCAGGCAGGTGTCGCGCGGCTCAGCTGGCGAGTATCAGGCAGATGAGCAGGCAGGTGTCGCGCGGCTCAGCTGGCGAGTATCAGGCAGATGAGCAGGCAGGTGTCGCGCGGCTCAGCTGGCGAGTATCAGGCAGATGAGCAGGCAGGTGTCGCGCGGCTCAGCTGGCGAGTATCAGGCAGATGAGCAGGCAGGTGTCGCGCGGCTCAGCTGGCGAGTATCAGGCAGATGAGCAGGCAGGTGTCGCGCGGCTCAGCTGGCGAGTATCAGGCAGATGAGCAGGCAGGTGTCGCGCGGCTCAGCTGGCGAGTATCAGGCAGATGAGCAGGCAGGTGTCGCGCGGCTCAGCTGGCGAGTATCAGGCAGATGAGCAGGCAGGTGTCGCGCGGCTCAGCTGGCGAGTATCAGGCAGATGAGCAGGCAGGTGTCGCGCGGCTCAGCTGGCGAGTATCAGGCAGATGAGCAGGCAGGTGTCGCGCGGCTCAGCTGGCGAGTATCAGGCAGATGAGCAGGCAGGTGTCGCGCGGCTCAGCTGGCGAGTATCAGGCAGATGAGCAGGCAGGTGTCGCGCGGCTCAGCTGGCGAGTATCAGGCAGATGAGCAGGCAGGTGTCGCGCGGCTCAGCTGGCGAGTATCAGGCAGATGAGCAGGCAGGTGTCGCGCGGCTCAGCTGGCGAGTATCAGGCAGATGAGCAGGCAGGTGTCGCGCGGCTCAGCTGGCGAGTATCAGGCAGATGAGCAGGCAGGTGTCGCGCGGCTCAGCTGGCGAGTATCAGGCAGATGAGCAGGCAGGTGTCGCGCGGCTCAGCTGGCGAGTATCAGGCAGATGAGCAGGCAGGTGTCGCGCGGCTCAGCTGGCGAGTATCAGGCAGATGAGCAGGCAGGTGTCGCGCGGCTCAGCTGGCGAGTATCAGGCAGATGAGCAGGCAGGTGTCGCGCGGCTCAGCTGGCGAGTATCAGGCAGATGAGCAGGCAGGTGTCGCGCGGCTCAGCTGGCGAGTATCAGGCAGATGAGCAGGCAGGTGTCGCGCGGCTCAGCTGGCGAGTATCAGGCAGATGAGCAGGCAGGTGTCGCGCGGCTCAGCTGGCGAGTATCAGGCAGATGAGCAGGCAGGTGTCGCGCGGCTCAGCTGGCGAGTATCAGGCAGATGAGCAGGCAGGTGTCGCGCGGCTCAGCTGGCGAGTATCAGGCAGATGAGCAGGCAGGTGTCGCGCGGCTCAGCTGGCGAGTATCAGGCAGATGAGCAGGCAGGTGTCGCGCGGCTCAGCTGGCGAGTATCAGGCAGATGAGCAGGCAGGTGTCGCGCGGCTCAGCTGGCGAGTATCAGGCAGATGAGCAGGCAGGTGTCGCGCGGCTCAGCTGGCGAGTATCAGGCAGATGAGCAGGCAGGTGTCGCGCGGCTCAGCTGGCGAGTATCAGGCAGATGAGCAGGCAGGTGTCGCGCGGCTCAGCTGGCGAGTATCAGGCAGATGAGCAGGCAGGTGTCGCGCGGCTCAGCTGGCGAGTATCAGGCAGATGAGCAGGCAGGTGTCGCGCGGCTCAGCTGGCGAGTATCAGGCAGATGAGCAGGCAGGTGTCGCGCGGCTCAGCTGGCGAGTATCAGGCAGATGAGCAGGCAGGTGTCGCGCGGCTCAGCTGGCGAGTATCAGGCAGATGAGCAGGCAGGTGTCGCGCGGCTCAGCTGGCGAGTATCAGGCAGATGAGCAGGCAGGTGTCGCGCGGCTCAGCTGGCGAGTATCAGGCAGATGAGCAGGCAGGTGTCGCGCGGCTCAGCTGGCGAGTATCAGGCAGATGAGCAGGCAGGTGTCGCGCGGCTCAGCTGGCGAGTATCAGGCAGATGAGCAGGCAGGTGTCGCGCGGCTCAGCTGGCGAGTATCAGGCAGATGAGCAGGCAGGTGTCGCGCGGCTCAGCTGGCGAGTATCAGGCAGATGAGCAGGCAGGTGTCGCGCGGCTCAGCTGGCGAGTATCAGGCAGATGAGCAGGCAGGTGTCGCGCGGCTCAGCTGGCGAGTATCAGGCAGATGAGCAGGCAGGTGTCGCGCGGCTCAGCTGGCGAGTATCAGGCAGATGAGCAGGCAGGTGTCGCGCGGCTCAGCTGGCGAGTATCAGGCAGATGAGCAGGCAGGTGTCGCGCGGCTCAGCTGGCGAGTATCAGGCAGATGAGCAGGCAGGTGTCGCGCGGCTCAGCTGGCGAGTATCAGGCAGATGAGCAGGCAGGTGTCGCGCGGCTCAGCTGGCGAGTATCAGGCAGATGAGCAGGCAGGTGTCGCGCGGCTCAGCTGGCGAGTATCAGGCAGATGAGCAGGCAGGTGTCGCGCGGCTCAGCTGGCGAGTATCAGGCAGATGAGCAGGCAGGTGTCGCGCGGCTCAGCTGGCGAGTATCAGGCAGATGAGCAGGCAGGTGTCGCGCGGCTCAGCTGGCGAGTATCAGGCAGATGAGCAGGCAGGTGTCGCGCGGCTCAGCTGGCGAGTATCAGGCAGATGAGCAGGCAGGTGTCGCGCGGCTCAGCTGGCGAGTATCAGGCAGATGAGCAGGCAGGTGTCGCGCGGCTCAGCTGGCGAGTATCAGGCAGATGAGCAGGCAGGTGTCGCGCGGCTCAGCTGGCGAGTATCAGGCAGATGAGCAGGCAGGTGTCGCGCGGCTCAGCTGGCGAGTATCAGGCAGATGAGCAGGCAGGTGTCGCGCGGCTCAGCTGGCGAGTATCAGGCAGATGAGCAGGCAGGTGTCGCGCGGCTCAGCTGGCGAGTATCAGGCAGATGAGCAGGCAGGTGTCGCGCGGCTCAGCTGGCGAGTATCAGGCAGATGAGCAGGCAGGTGTCGCGCGGCTCAGCTGGCGAGTATCAGGCAGATGAGCAGGCAGGTGTCGCGCGGCTCAGCTGGCGAGTATCAGGCAGATGAGCAGGCAGGTGTCGCGCGGCTCAGCTGGCGAGTATCAGGCAGATGAGCAGGCAGGTGTCGCGCGGCTCAGCTGGCGAGTATCAGGCAGATGAGCAGGCAGGTGTCGCGCGGCTCAGCTGGCGAGTATCAGGCAGATGAGCAGGCAGGTGTCGCGCGGCTCAGCTGGCGAGTATCAGGCAGATGAGCAGGCAGGTGTCGCGCGGCTCAGCTGGCGAGTATCAGGCAGATGAGCAGGCAGGTGTCGCGCGGCTCAGCTGGCGAGTATCAGGCAGATGAGCAGGCAGGTGTCGCGCGGCTCAGCTGGCGAGTATCAGGCAGATGAGCAGGCAGGTGTCGCGCGGCTCAGCTGGCGAGTATCAGGCAGATGAGCAGGCAGGTGTCGCGCGGCTCAGCTGGCGAGTATCAGGCAGATGAGCAGGCAGGTGTCGCGCGGCTCAGCTGGCGAGTATCAGGCAGATGAGCAGGCAGGTGTCGCGCGGCTCAGCTGGCGAGTATCAGGCAGATGAGCAGGCAGGTGTCGCGCGGCTCAGCTGGCGAGTATCAGGCAGATGAGCAGGCAGGTGTCGCGCGGCTCAGCTGGCGAGTATCAGGCAGATGAGCAGGCAGGTGTCGCGCGGCTCAGCTGGCGAGTATCAGGCAGATGAGCAGGCAGGTGTCGCGCGGCTCAGCTGGCGAGTATCAGGCAGATGAGCAGGCAGGTGTCGCGCGGCTCAGCTGGCGAGTATCAGGCAGATGAGCAGGCAGGTGTCGCGCGGCTCAGCTGGCGAGTATCAGGCAGATGAGCAGGCAGGTGTCGCGCGGCTCAGCTGGCGAGTATCAGGCAGATGAGCAGGCAGGTGTCGCGCGGCTCAGCTGGCGAGTATCAGGCAGATGAGCAGGCAGGTGTCGCGCGGCTCAGCTGGCGAGTATCAGGCAGATGAGCAGGCAGGTGTCGCGCGGCTCAGCTGGCGAGTATCAGGCAGATGAGCAGGCAGGTGTCGCGCGGCTCAGCTGGCGAGTATCAGGCAGATGAGCAGGCAGGTGTCGCGCGGCTCAGCTGGCGAGTATCAGGCAGATGAGCAGGCAGGTGTCGCGCGGCTCAGCTGGCGAGTATCAGGCAGATGAGCAGGCAGGTGTCGCGCGGCTCAGCTGGCGAGTATCAGGCAGATGAGCAGGCAGGTGTCGCGCGGCTCAGCTGGCGAGTATCAGGCAGATGAGCAGGCAGGTGTCGCGCGGCTCAGCTGGCGAGTATCAGGCAGATGAGCAGGCAGGTGTCGCGCGGCTCAGCTGGCGAGTATCAGGCAGATGAGCAGGCAGGTGTCGCGCGGCTCAGCTGGCGAGTATCAGGCAGATGAGCAGGCAGGTGTCGCGCGGCTCAGCTGGCGAGTATCAGGCAGATGAGCAGGCAGGTGTCGCGCGGCTCAGCTGGCGAGTATCAGGCAGATGAGCAGGCAGGTGTCGCGCGGCTCAGCTGGCGAGTATCAGGCAGATGAGCAGGCAGGTGTCGCGCGGCTCAGCTGGCGAGTATCAGGCAGATGAGCAGGCAGGTGTCGCGCGGCTCAGCTGGCGAGTATCAGGCAGATGAGCAGGCAGGTGTCGCGCGGCTCAGCTGGCGAGTATCAGGCAGATGAGCAGGCAGGTGTCGCGCGGCTCAGCTGGCGAGTATCAGGCAGATGAGCAGGCAGGTGTCGCGCGGCTCAGCTGGCGAGTATCAGGCAGATGAGCAGGCAGGTGTCGCGCGGCTCAGCTGGCGAGTATCAGGCAGATGAGCAGGCAGGTGTCGCGCGGCTCAGCTGGCGAGTATCAGGCAGATGAGCAGGCAGGTGTCGCGCGGCTCAGCTGGCGAGTATCAGGCAGATGAGCAGGCAGGTGTCGCGCGGCTCAGCTGGCGAGTATCAGGCAGATGAGCAGGCAGGTGTCGCGCGGCTCAGCTGGCGAGTATCAGGCAGATGAGCAGGCAGGTGTCGCGCGGCTCAGCTGGCGAGTATCAGGCAGATGAGCAGGCAGGTGTCGCGCGGCTCAGCTGGCGAGTATCAGGCAGATGAGCAGGCAGGTGTCGCGCGGCTCAGCTGGCGAGTATCAGGCAGATGAGCAGGCAGGTGTCGCGCGGCTCAGCTGGCGAGTATCAGGCAGATGAGCAGGCAGGTGTCGCGCGGCTCAGCTGGCGAGTATCAGGCAGATGAGCAGGCAGGTGTCGCGCGGCTCAGCTGGCGAGTATCAGGCAGATGAGCAGGCAGGTGTCGCGCGGCTCAGCTGGCGAGTATCAGGCAGATGAGCAGGCAGGTGTCGCGCGGCTCAGCTGGCGAGTATCAGGCAGATGAGCAGGCAGGTGTCGCGCGGCTCAGCTGGCGAGTATCAGGCAGATGAGCAGGCAGGTGTCGCGCGGCTCAGCTGGCGAGTATCAGGCAGATGAGCAGGCAGGTGTCGCGCGGCTCAGCTGGCGAGTATCAGGCAGATGAGCAGGCAGGTGTCGCGCGGCTCAGCTGGCGAGTATCAGGCAGATGAGCAGGCAGGTGTCGCGCGGCTCAGCTGGCGAGTATCAGGCAGATGAGCAGGCAGGTGTCGCGCGGCTCAGCTGGCGAGTATCAGGCAGATGAGCAGGCAGGTGTCGCGCGGCTCAGCTGGCGAGTATCAGGCAGATGAGCAGGCAGGTGTCGCGCGGCTCAGCTGGCGAGTATCAGGCAGATGAGCAGGCAGGTGTCGCGCGGCTCAGCTGGCGAGTATCAGGCAGATGAGCAGGCAGGTGTCGCGCGGCTCAGCTGGCGAGTATCAGGCAGATGAGCAGGCAGGTGTCGCGCGGCTCAGCTGGCGAGTATCAGGCAGATGAGCAGGCAGGTGTCGCGCGGCTCAGCTGGCGAGTATCAGGCAGATGAGCAGGCAGGTGTCGCGCGGCTCAGCTGGCGAGTATCAGGCAGATGAGCAGGCAGGTGTCGCGCGGCTCAGCTGGCGAGTATCAGGCAGATGAGCAGGCAGGTGTCGCGCGGCTCAGCTGGCGAGTATCAGGCAGATGAGCAGGCAGGTGTCGCGCGGCTCAGCTGGCGAGTATCAGGCAGATGAGCAGGCAGGTGTCGCGCGGCTCAGCTGGCGAGTATCAGGCAGATGAGCAGGCAGGTGTCGCGCGGCTCAGCTGGCGAGTATCAGGCAGATGAGCAGGCAGGTGTCGCGCGGCTCAGCTGGCGAGTATCAGGCAGATGAGCAGGCAGGTGTCGCGCGGCTCAGCTGGCGAGTATCAGGCAGATGAGCAGGCAGGTGTCGCGCGGCTCAGCTGGCGAGTATCAGGCAGATGAGCAGGCAGGTGTCGCGCGGCTCAGCTGGCGAGTATCAGGCAGATGAGCAGGCAGGTGTCGCGCGGCTCAGCTGGCGAGTATCAGGCAGATGAGCAGGCAGGTGTCGCGCGGCTCAGCTGGCGAGTATCAGGCAGATGAGCAGGCAGGTGTCGCGCGGCTCAGCTGGCGAGTATCAGGCAGATGAGCAGGCAGGTGTCGCGCGGCTCAGCTGGCGAGTATCAGGCAGATGAGCAGGCAGGTGTCGCGCGGCTCAGCTGGCGAGTATCAGGCAGATGAGCAGGCAGGTGTCGCGCGGCTCAGCTGGCGAGTATCAGGCAGATGAGCAGGCAGGTGTCGCGCGGCTCAGCTGGCGAGTATCAGGCAGATGAGCAGGCAGGTGTCGCGCGGCTCAGCTGGCGAGTATCAGGCAGATGAGCAGGCAGGTGTCGCGCGGCTCAGCTGGCGAGTATCAGGCAGATGAGCAGGCAGGTGTCGCGCGGCTCAGCTGGCGAGTATCAGGCAGATGAGCAGGCAGGTGTCGCGCGGCTCAGCTGGCGAGTATCAGGCAGATGAGCAGGCAGGTGTCGCGCGGCTCAGCTGGCGAGTATCAGGCAGATGAGCAGGCAGGTGTCGCGCGGCTCAGCTGGCGAGTATCAGGCAGATGAGCAGGCAGGTGTCGCGCGGCTCAGCTGGCGAGTATCAGGCAGATGAGCAGGCAGGTGTCGCGCGGCTCAGCTGGCGAGTATCAGGCAGATGAGCAGGCAGGTGTCGCGCGGCTCAGCTGGCGAGTATCAGGCAGATGAGCAGGCAGGTGTCGCGCGGCTCAGCTGGCGAGTATCAGGCAGATGAGCAGGCAGGTGTCGCGCGGCTCAGCTGGCGAGTATCAGGCAGATGAGCAGGCAGGTGTCGCGCGGCTCAGCTGGCGAGTATCAGGCAGATGAGCAGGCAGGTGTCGCGCGGCTCAGCTGGCGAGTATCAGGCAGATGAGCAGGCAGGTGTCGCGCGGCTCAGCTGGCGAGTATCAGGCAGATGAGCAGGCAGGTGTCGCGCGGCTCAGCTGGCGAGTATCAGGCAGATGAGCAGGCAGGTGTCGCGCGGCTCAGCTGGCGAGTATCAGGCAGATGAGCAGGCAGGTGTCGCGCGGCTCAGCTGGCGAGTATCAGGCAGATGAGCAGGCAGGTGTCGCGCGGCTCAGCTGGCGAGTATCAGGCAGATGAGCAGGCAGGTGTCGCGCGGCTCAGCTGGCGAGTATCAGGCAGATGAGCAGGCAGGTGTCGCGCGGCTCAGCTGGCGAGTATCAGGCAGATGAGCAGGCAGGTGTCGCGCGGCTCAGCTGGCGAGTATCAGGCAGATGAGCAGGCAGGTGTCGCGCGGCTCAGCTGGCGAGTATCAGGCAGATGAGCAGGCAGGTGTCGCGCGGCTCAGCTGGCGAGTATCAGGCAGATGAGCAGGCAGGTGTCGCGCGGCTCAGCTGGCGAGTATCAGGCAGATGAGCAGGCAGGTGTCGCGCGGCTCAGCTGGCGAGTATCAGGCAGATGAGCAGGCAGGTGTCGCGCGGCTCAGCTGGCGAGTATCAGGCAGATGAGCAGGCAGGTGTCGCGCGGCTCAGCTGGCGAGTATCAGGCAGATGAGCAGGCAGGTGTCGCGCGGCTCAGCTGGCGAGTATCAGGCAGATGAGCAGGCAGGTGTCGCGCGGCTCAGCTGGCGAGTATCAGGCAGATGAGCAGGCAGGTGTCGCGCGGCTCAGCTGGCGAGTATCAGGCAGATGAGCAGGCAGGTGTCGCGCGGCTCAGCTGGCGAGTATCAGGCAGATGAGCAGGCAGGTGTCGCGCGGCTCAGCTGGCGAGTATCAGGCAGATGAGCAGGCAGGTGTCGCGCGGCTCAGCTGGCGAGTATCAGGCAGATGAGCAGGCAGGTGTCGCGCGGCTCAGCTGGCGAGTATCAGGCAGATGAGCAGGCAGGTGTCGCGCGGCTCAGCTGGCGAGTATCAGGCAGATGAGCAGGCAGGTGTCGCGCGGCTCAGCTGGCGAGTATCAGGCAGATGAGCAGGCAGGTGTCGCGCGGCTCAGCTGGCGAGTATCAGGCAGATGAGCAGGCAGGTGTCGCGCGGCTCAGCTGGCGAGTATCAGGCAGATGAGCAGGCAGGTGTCGCGCGGCTCAGCTGGCGAGTATCAGGCAGATGAGCAGGCAGGTGTCGCGCGGCTCAGCTGGCGAGTATCAGGCAGATGAGCAGGCAGGTGTCGCGCGGCTCAGCTGGCGAGTATCAGGCAGATGAGCAGGCAGGTGTCGCGCGGCTCAGCTGGCGAGTATCAGGCAGATGAGCAGGCAGGTGTCGCGCGGCTCAGCTGGCGAGTATCAGGCAGATGAGCAGGCAGGTGTCGCGCGGCTCAGCTGGCGAGTATCAGGCAGATGAGCAGGCAGGTGTCGCGCGGCTCAGCTGGCGAGTATCAGGCAGATGAGCAGGCAGGTGTCGCGCGGCTCAGCTGGCGAGTATCAGGCAGATGAGCAGGCAGGTGTCGCGCGGCTCAGCTGGCGAGTATCAGGCAGATGAGCAGGCAGGTGTCGCGCGGCTCAGCTGGCGAGTATCAGGCAGATGAGCAGGCAGGTGTCGCGCGGCTCAGCTGGCGAGTATCAGGCAGATGAGCAGGCAGGTGTCGCGCGGCTCAGCTGGCGAGTATCAGGCAGATGAGCAGGCAGGTGTCGCGCGGCTCAGCTGGCGAGTATCAGGCAGATGAGCAGGCAGGTGTCGCGCGGCTCAGCTGGCGAGTATCAGGCAGATGAGCAGGCAGGTGTCGCGCGGCTCAGCTGGCGAGTATCAGGCAGATGAGCAGGCAGGTGTCGCGCGGCTCAGCTGGCGAGTATCAGGCAGATGAGCAGGCAGGTGTCGCGCGGCTCAGCTGGCGAGTATCAGGCAGATGAGCAGGCAGGTGTCGCGCGGCTCAGCTGGCGAGTATCAGGCAGATGAGCAGGCAGGTGTCGCGCGGCTCAGCTGGCGAGTATCAGGCAGATGAGCAGGCAGGTGTCGCGCGGCTCAGCTGGCGAGTATCAGGCAGATGAGCAGGCAGGTGTCGCGCGGCTCAGCTGGCGAGTATCAGGCAGATGAGCAGGCAGGTGTCGCGCGGCTCAGCTGGCGAGTATCAGGCAGATGAGCAGGCAGGTGTCGCGCGGCTCAGCTGGCGAGTATCAGGCAGATGAGCAGGCAGGTGTCGCGCGGCTCAGCTGGCGAGTATCAGGCAGATGAGCAGGCAGGTGTCGCGCGGCTCAGCTGGCGAGTATCAGGCAGATGAGCAGGCAGGTGTCGCGCGGCTCAGCTGGCGAGTATCAGGCAGATGAGCAGGCAGGTGTCGCGCGGCTCAGCTGGCGAGTATCAGGCAGATGAGCAGGCAGGTGTCGCGCGGCTCAGCTGGCGAGTATCAGGCAGATGAGCAGGCAGGTGTCGCGCGGCTCAGCTGGCGAGTATCAGGCAGATGAGCAGGCAGGTGTCGCGCGGCTCAGCTGGCGAGTATCAGGCAGATGAGCAGGCAGGTGTCGCGCGGCTCAGCTGGCGAGTATCAGGCAGATGAGCAGGCAGGTGTCGCGCGGCTCAGCTGGCGAGTATCAGGCAGATGAGCAGGCAGGTGTCGCGCGGCTCAGCTGGCGAGTATCAGGCAGATGAGCAGGCAGGTGTCGCGCGGCTCAGCTGGCGAGTATCAGGCAGATGAGCAGGCAGGTGTCGCGCGGCTCAGCTGGCGAGTATCAGGCAGATGAGCAGGCAGGTGTCGCGCGGCTCAGCTGGCGAGTATCAGGCAGATGAGCAGGCAGGTGTCGCGCGGCTCAGCTGGCGAGTATCAGGCAGATGAGCAGGCAGGTGTCGCGCGGCTCAGCTGGCGAGTATCAGGCAGATGAGCAGGCAGGTGTCGCGCGGCTCAGCTGGCGAGTATCAGGCAGATGAGCAGGCAGGTGTCGCGCGGCTCAGCTGGCGAGTATCAGGCAGATGAGCAGGCAGGTGTCGCGCGGCTCAGCTGGCGAGTATCAGGCAGATGAGCAGGCAGGTGTCGCGCGGCTCAGCTGGCGAGTATCAGGCAGATGAGCAGGCAGGTGTCGCGCGGCTCAGCTGGCGAGTATCAGGCAGATGAGCAGGCAGGTGTCGCGCGGCTCAGCTGGCGAGTATCAGGCAGATGAGCAGGCAGGTGTCGCGCGGCTCAGCTGGCGAGTATCAGGCAGATGAGCAGGCAGGTGTCGCGCGGCTCAGCTGGCGAGTATCAGGCAGATGAGCAGGCAGGTGTCGCGCGGCTCAGCTGGCGAGTATCAGGCAGATGAGCAGGCAGGTGTCGCGCGGCTCAGCTGGCGAGTATCAGGCAGATGAGCAGGCAGGTGTCGCGCGGCTCAGCTGGCGAGTATCAGGCAGATGAGCAGGCAGGTGTCGCGCGGCTCAGCTGGCGAGTATCAGGCAGATGAGCAGGCAGGTGTCGCGCGGCTCAGCTGGCGAGTATCAGGCAGATGAGCAGGCAGGTGTCGCGCGGCTCAGCTGGCGAGTATCAGGCAGATGAGCAGGCAGGTGTCGCGCGGCTCAGCTGGCGAGTATCAGGCAGATGAGCAGGCAGGTGTCGCGCGGCTCAGCTGGCGAGTATCAGGCAGATGAGCAGGCAGGTGTCGCGCGGCTCAGCTGGCGAGTATCAGGCAGATGAGCAGGCAGGTGTCGCGCGGCTCAGCTGGCGAGTATCAGGCAGATGAGCAGGCAGGTGTCGCGCGGCTCAGCTGGCGAGTATCAGGCAGATGAGCAGGCAGGTGTCGCGCGGCTCAGCTGGCGAGTATCAGGCAGATGAGCAGGCAGGTGTCGCGCGGCTCAGCTGGCGAGTATCAGGCAGATGAGCAGGCAGGTGTCGCGCGGCTCAGCTGGCGAGTATCAGGCAGATGAGCAGGCAGGTGTCGCGCGGCTCAGCTGGCGAGTATCAGGCAGATGAGCAGGCAGGTGTCGCGCGGCTCAGCTGGCGAGTATCAGGCAGATGAGCAGGCAGGTGTCGCGCGGCTCAGCTGGCGAGTATCAGGCAGATGAGCAGGCAGGTGTCGCGCGGCTCAGCTGGCGAGTATCAGGCAGATGAGCAGGCAGGTGTCGCGCGGCTCAGCTGGCGAGTATCAGGCAGATGAGCAGGCAGGTGTCGCGCGGCTCAGCTGGCGAGTATCAGGCAGATGAGCAGGCAGGTGTCGCGCGGCTCAGCTGGCGAGTATCAGGCAGATGAGCAGGCAGGTGTCGCGCGGCTCAGCTGGCGAGTATCAGGCAGATGAGCAGGCAGGTGTCGCGCGGCTCAGCTGGCGAGTATCAGGCAGATGAGCAGGCAGGTGTCGCGCGGCTCAGCTGGCGAGTATCAGGCAGATGAGCAGGCAGGTGTCGCGCGGCTCAGCTGGCGAGTATCAGGCAGATGAGCAGGCAGGTGTCGCGCGGCTCAGCTGGCGAGTATCAGGCAGATGAGCAGGCAGGTGTCGCGCGGCTCAGCTGGCGAGTATCAGGCAGATGAGCAGGCAGGTGTCGCGCGGCTCAGCTGGCGAGTATCAGGCAGATGAGCAGGCAGGTGTCGCGCGGCTCAGCTGGCGAGTATCAGGCAGATGAGCAGGCAGGTGTCGCGCGGCTCAGCTGGCGAGTATCAGGCAGATGAGCAGGCAGGTGTCGCGCGGCTCAGCTGGCGAGTATCAGGCAGATGAGCAGGCAGGTGTCGCGCGGCTCAGCTGGCGAGTATCAGGCAGATGAGCAGGCAGGTGTCGCGCGGCTCAGCTGGCGAGTATCAGGCAGATGAGCAGGCAGGTGTCGCGCGGCTCAGCTGGCGAGTATCAGGCAGATGAGCAGGCAGGTGTCGCGCGGCTCAGCTGGCGAGTATCAGGCAGATGAGCAGGCAGGTGTCGCGCGGCTCAGCTGGCGAGTATCAGGCAGATGAGCAGGCAGGTGTCGCGCGGCTCAGCTGGCGAGTATCAGGCAGATGAGCAGGCAGGTGTCGCGCGGCTCAGCTGGCGAGTATCAGGCAGATGAGCAGGCAGGTGTCGCGCGGCTCAGCTGGCGAGTATCAGGCAGATGAGCAGGCAGGTGTCGCGCGGCTCAGCTGGCGAGTATCAGGCAGATGAGCAGGCAGGTGTCGCGCGGCTCAGCTGGCGAGTATCAGGCAGATGAGCAGGCAGGTGTCGCGCGGCTCAGCTGGCGAGTATCAGGCAGATGAGCAGGCAGGTGTCGCGCGGCTCAGCTGGCGAGTATCAGGCAGATGAGCAGGCAGGTGTCGCGCGGCTCAGCTGGCGAGTATCAGGCAGATGAGCAGGCAGGTGTCGCGCGGCTCAGCTGGCGAGTATCAGGCAGATGAGCAGGCAGGTGTCGCGCGGCTCAGCTGGCGAGTATCAGGCAGATGAGCAGGCAGGTGTCGCGCGGCTCAGCTGGCGAGTATCAGGCAGATGAGCAGGCAGGTGTCGCGCGGCTCAGCTGGCGAGTATCAGGCAGATGAGCAGGCAGGTGTCGCGCGGCTCAGCTGGCGAGTATCAGGCAGATGAGCAGGCAGGTGTCGCGCGGCTCAGCTGGCGAGTATCAGGCAGATGAGCAGGCAGGTGTCGCGCGGCTCAGCTGGCGAGTATCAGGCAGATGAGCAGGCAGGTGTCGCGCGGCTCAGCTGGCGAGTATCAGGCAGATGAGCAGGCAGGTGTCGCGCGGCTCAGCTGGCGAGTATCAGGCAGATGAGCAGGCAGGTGTCGCGCGGCTCAGCTGGCGAGTATCAGGCAGATGAGCAGGCAGGTGTCGCGCGGCTCAGCTGGCGAGTATCAGGCAGATGAGCAGGCAGGTGTCGCGCGGCTCAGCTGGCGAGTATCAGGCAGATGAGCAGGCAGGTGTCGCGCGGCTCAGCTGGCGAGTATCAGGCAGATGAGCAGGCAGGTGTCGCGCGGCTCAGCTGGCGAGTATCAGGCAGATGAGCAGGCAGGTGTCGCGCGGCTCAGCTGGCGAGTATCAGGCAGATGAGCAGGCAGGTGTCGCGCGGCTCAGCTGGCGAGTATCAGGCAGATGAGCAGGCAGGTGTCGCGCGGCTCAGCTGGCGAGTATCAGGCAGATGAGCAGGCAGGTGTCGCGCGGCTCAGCTGGCGAGTATCAGGCAGATGAGCAGGCAGGTGTCGCGCGGCTCAGCTGGCGAGTATCAGGCAGATGAGCAGGCAGGTGTCGCGCGGCTCAGCTGGCGAGTATCAGGCAGATGAGCAGGCAGGTGTCGCGCGGCTCAGCTGGCGAGTATCAGGCAGATGAGCAGGCAGGTGTCGCGCGGCTCAGCTGGCGAGTATCAGGCAGATGAGCAGGCAGGTGTCGCGCGGCTCAGCTGGCGAGTATCAGGCAGATGAGCAGGCAGGTGTCGCGCGGCTCAGCTGGCGAGTATCAGGCAGATGAGCAGGCAGGTGTCGCGCGGCTCAGCTGGCGAGTATCAGGCAGATGAGCAGGCAGGTGTCGCGCGGCTCAGCTGGCGAGTATCAGGCAGATGAGCAGGCAGGTGTCGCGCGGCTCAGCTGGCGAGTATCAGGCAGATGAGCAGGCAGGTGTCGCGCGGCTCAGCTGGCGAGTATCAGGCAGATGAGCAGGCAGGTGTCGCGCGGCTCAGCTGGCGAGTATCAGGCAGATGAGCAGGCAGGTGTCGCGCGGCTCAGCTGGCGAGTATCAGGCAGATGAGCAGGCAGGTGTCGCGCGGCTCAGCTGGCGAGTATCAGGCAGATGAGCAGGCAGGTGTCGCGCGGCTCAGCTGGCGAGTATCAGGCAGATGAGCAGGCAGGTGTCGCGCGGCTCAGCTGGCGAGTATCAGGCAGATGAGCAGGCAGGTGTCGCGCGGCTCAGCTGGCGAGTATCAGGCAGATGAGCAGGCAGGTGTCGCGCGGCTCAGCTGGCGAGTATCAGGCAGATGAGCAGGCAGGTGTCGCGCGGCTCAGCTGGCGAGTATCAGGCAGATGAGCAGGCAGGTGTCGCGCGGCTCAGCTGGCGAGTATCAGGCAGATGAGCAGGCAGGTGTCGCGCGGCTCAGCTGGCGAGTATCAGGCAGATGAGCAGGCAGGTGTCGCGCGGCTCAGCTGGCGAGTATCAGGCAGATGAGCAGGCAGGTGTCGCGCGGCTCAGCTGGCGAGTATCAGGCAGATGAGCAGGCAGGTGTCGCGCGGCTCAGCTGGCGAGTATCAGGCAGATGAGCAGGCAGGTGTCGCGCGGCTCAGCTGGCGAGTATCAGGCAGATGAGCAGGCAGGTGTCGCGCGGCTCAGCTGGCGAGTATCAGGCAGATGAGCAGGCAGGTGTCGCGCGGCTCAGCTGGCGAGTATCAGGCAGATGAGCAGGCAGGTGTCGCGCGGCTCAGCTGGCGAGTATCAGGCAGATGAGCAGGCAGGTGTCGCGCGGCTCAGCTGGCGAGTATCAGGCAGATGAGCAGGCAGGTGTCGCGCGGCTCAGCTGGCGAGTATCAGGCAGATGAGCAGGCAGGTGTCGCGCGGCTCAGCTGGCGAGTATCAGGCAGATGAGCAGGCAGGTGTCGCGCGGCTCAGCTGGCGAGTATCAGGCAGATGAGCAGGCAGGTGTCGCGCGGCTCAGCTGGCGAGTATCAGGCAGATGAGCAGGCAGGTGTCGCGCGGCTCAGCTGGCGAGTATCAGGCAGATGAGCAGGCAGGTGTCGCGCGGCTCAGCTGGCGAGTATCAGGCAGATGAGCAGGCAGGTGTCGCGCGGCTCAGCTGGCGAGTATCAGGCAGATGAGCAGGCAGGTGTCGCGCGGCTCAGCTGGCGAGTATCAGGCAGATGAGCAGGCAGGTGTCGCGCGGCTCAGCTGGCGAGTATCAGGCAGATGAGCAGGCAGGTGTCGCGCGGCTCAGCTGGCGAGTATCAGGCAGATGAGCAGGCAGGTGTCGCGCGGCTCAGCTGGCGAGTATCAGGCAGATGAGCAGGCAGGTGTCGCGCGGCTCAGCTGGCGAGTATCAGGCAGATGAGCAGGCAGGTGTCGCGCGGCTCAGCTGGCGAGTATCAGGCAGATGAGCAGGCAGGTGTCGCGCGGCTCAGCTGGCGAGTATCAGGCAGATGAGCAGGCAGGTGTCGCGCGGCTCAGCTGGCGAGTATCAGGCAGATGAGCAGGCAGGTGTCGCGCGGCTCAGCTGGCGAGTATCAGGCAGATGAGCAGGCAGGTGTCGCGCGGCTCAGCTGGCGAGTATCAGGCAGATGAGCAGGCAGGTGTCGCGCGGCTCAGCTGGCGAGTATCAGGCAGATGAGCAGGCAGGTGTCGCGCGGCTCAGCTGGCGAGTATCAGGCAGATGAGCAGGCAGGTGTCGCGCGGCTCAGCTGGCGAGTATCAGGCAGATGAGCAGGCAGGTGTCGCGCGGCTCAGCTGGCGAGTATCAGGCAGATGAGCAGGCAGGTGTCGCGCGGCTCAGCTGGCGAGTATCAGGCAGATGAGCAGGCAGGTGTCGCGCGGCTCAGCTGGCGAGTATCAGGCAGATGAGCAGGCAGGTGTCGCGCGGCTCAGCTGGCGAGTATCAGGCAGATGAGCAGGCAGGTGTCGCGCGGCTCAGCTGGCGAGTATCAGGCAGATGAGCAGGCAGGTGTCGCGCGGCTCAGCTGGCGAGTATCAGGCAGATGAGCAGGCAGGTGTCGCGCGGCTCAGCTGGCGAGTATCAGGCAGATGAGCAGGCAGGTGTCGCGCGGCTCAGCTGGCGAGTATCAGGCAGATGAGCAGGCAGGTGTCGCGCGGCTCAGCTGGCGAGTATCAGGCAGATGAGCAGGCAGGTGTCGCGCGGCTCAGCTGGCGAGTATCAGGCAGATGAGCAGGCAGGTGTCGCGCGGCTCAGCTGGCGAGTATCAGGCAGATGAGCAGGCAGGTGTCGCGCGGCTCAGCTGGCGAGTATCAGGCAGATGAGCAGGCAGGTGTCGCGCGGCTCAGCTGGCGAGTATCAGGCAGATGAGCAGGCAGGTGTCGCGCGGCTCAGCTGGCGAGTATCAGGCAGATGAGCAGGCAGGTGTCGCGCGGCTCAGCTGGCGAGTATCAGGCAGATGAGCAGGCAGGTGTCGCGCGGCTCAGCTGGCGAGTATCAGGCAGATGAGCAGGCAGGTGTCGCGCGGCTCAGCTGGCGAGTATCAGGCAGATGAGCAGGCAGGTGTCGCGCGGCTCAGCTGGCGAGTATCAGGCAGATGAGCAGGCAGGTGTCGCGCGGCTCAGCTGGCGAGTATCAGGCAGATGAGCAGGCAGGTGTCGCGCGGCTCAGCTGGCGAGTATCAGGCAGATGAGCAGGCAGGTGTCGCGCGGCTCAGCTGGCGAGTATCAGGCAGATGAGCAGGCAGGTGTCGCGCGGCTCAGCTGGCGAGTATCAGGCAGATGAGCAGGCAGGTGTCGCGCGGCTCAGCTGGCGAGTATCAGGCAGATGAGCAGGCAGGTGTCGCGCGGCTCAGCTGGCGAGTATCAGGCAGATGAGCAGGCAGGTGTCGCGCGGCTCAGCTGGCGAGTATCAGGCAGATGAGCAGGCAGGTGTCGCGCGGCTCAGCTGGCGAGTATCAGGCAGATGAGCAGGCAGGTGTCGCGCGGCTCAGCTGGCGAGTATCAGGCAGATGAGCAGGCAGGTGTCGCGCGGCTCAGCTGGCGAGTATCAGGCAGATGAGCAGGCAGGTGTCGCGCGGCTCAGCTGGCGAGTATCAGGCAGATGAGCAGGCAGGTGTCGCGCGGCTCAGCTGGCGAGTATCAGGCAGATGAGCAGGCAGGTGTCGCGCGGCTCAGCTGGCGAGTATCAGGCAGATGAGCAGGCAGGTGTCGCGCGGCTCAGCTGGCGAGTATCAGGCAGATGAGCAGGCAGGTGTCGCGCGGCTCAGCTGGCGAGTATCAGGCAGATGAGCAGGCAGGTGTCGCGCGGCTCAGCTGGCGAGTATCAGGCAGATGAGCAGGCAGGTGTCGCGCGGCTCAGCTGGCGAGTATCAGGCAGATGAGCAGGCAGGTGTCGCGCGGCTCAGCTGGCGAGTATCAGGCAGATGAGCAGGCAGGTGTCGCGCGGCTCAGCTGGCGAGTATCAGGCAGATGAGCAGGCAGGTGTCGCGCGGCTCAGCTGGCGAGTATCAGGCAGATGAGCAGGCAGGTGTCGCGCGGCTCAGCTGGCGAGTATCAGGCAGATGAGCAGGCAGGTGTCGCGCGGCTCAGCTGGCGAGTATCAGGCAGATGAGCAGGCAGGTGTCGCGCGGCTCAGCTGGCGAGTATCAGGCAGATGAGCAGGCAGGTGTCGCGCGGCTCAGCTGGCGAGTATCAGGCAGATGAGCAGGCAGGTGTCGCGCGGCTCAGCTGGCGAGTATCAGGCAGATGAGCAGGCAGGTGTCGCGCGGCTCAGCTGGCGAGTATCAGGCAGATGAGCAGGCAGGTGTCGCGCGGCTCAGCTGGCGAGTATCAGGCAGATGAGCAGGCAGGTGTCGCGCGGCTCAGCTGGCGAGTATCAGGCAGATGAGCAGGCAGGTGTCGCGCGGCTCAGCTGGCGAGTATCAGGCAGATGAGCAGGCAGGTGTCGCGCGGCTCAGCTGGCGAGTATCAGGCAGATGAGCAGGCAGGTGTCGCGCGGCTCAGCTGGCGAGTATCAGGCAGATGAGCAGGCAGGTGTCGCGCGGCTCAGCTGGCGAGTATCAGGCAGATGAGCAGGCAGGTGTCGCGCGGCTCAGCTGGCGAGTATCAGGCAGATGAGCAGGCAGGTGTCGCGCGGCTCAGCTGGCGAGTATCAGGCAGATGAGCAGGCAGGTGTCGCGCGGCTCAGCTGGCGAGTATCAGGCAGATGAGCAGGCAGGTGTCGCGCGGCTCAGCTGGCGAGTATCAGGCAGATGAGCAGGCAGGTGTCGCGCGGCTCAGCTGGCGAGTATCAGGCAGATGAGCAGGCAGGTGTCGCGCGGCTCAGCTGGCGAGTATCAGGCAGATGAGCAGGCAGGTGTCGCGCGGCTCAGCTGGCGAGTATCAGGCAGATGAGCAGGCAGGTGTCGCGCGGCTCAGCTGGCGAGTATCAGGCAGATGAGCAGGCAGGTGTCGCGCGGCTCAGCTGGCGAGTATCAGGCAGATGAGCAGGCAGGTGTCGCGCGGCTCAGCTGGCGAGTATCAGGCAGATGAGCAGGCAGGTGTCGCGCGGCTCAGCTGGCGAGTATCAGGCAGATGAGCAGGCAGGTGTCGCGCGGCTCAGCTGGCGAGTATCAGGCAGATGAGCAGGCAGGTGTCGCGCGGCTCAGCTGGCGAGTATCAGGCAGATGAGCAGGCAGGTGTCGCGCGGCTCAGCTGGCGAGTATCAGGCAGATGAGCAGGCAGGTGTCGCGCGGCTCAGCTGGCGAGTATCAGGCAGATGAGCAGGCAGGTGTCGCGCGGCTCAGCTGGCGAGTATCAGGCAGATGAGCAGGCAGGTGTCGCGCGGCTCAGCTGGCGAGTATCAGGCAGATGAGCAGGCAGGTGTCGCGCGGCTCAGCTGGCGAGTATCAGGCAGATGAGCAGGCAGGTGTCGCGCGGCTCAGCTGGCGAGTATCAGGCAGATGAGCAGGCAGGTGTCGCGCGGCTCAGCTGGCGAGTATCAGGCAGATGAGCAGGCAGGTGTCGCGCGGCTCAGCTGGCGAGTATCAGGCAGATGAGCAGGCAGGTGTCGCGCGGCTCAGCTGGCGAGTATCAGGCAGATGAGCAGGCAGGTGTCGCGCGGCTCAGCTGGCGAGTATCAGGCAGATGAGCAGGCAGGTGTCGCGCGGCTCAGCTGGCGAGTATCAGGCAGATGAGCAGGCAGGTGTCGCGCGGCTCAGCTGGCGAGTATCAGGCAGATGAGCAGGCAGGTGTCGCGCGGCTCAGCTGGCGAGTATCAGGCAGATGAGCAGGCAGGTGTCGCGCGGCTCAGCTGGCGAGTATCAGGCAGATGAGCAGGCAGGTGTCGCGCGGCTCAGCTGGCGAGTATCAGGCAGATGAGCAGGCAGGTGTCGCGCGGCTCAGCTGGCGAGTATCAGGCAGATGAGCAGGCAGGTGTCGCGCGGCTCAGCTGGCGAGTATCAGGCAGATGAGCAGGCAGGTGTCGCGCGGCTCAGCTGGCGAGTATCAGGCAGATGAGCAGGCAGGTGTCGCGCGGCTCAGCTGGCGAGTATCAGGCAGATGAGCAGGCAGGTGTCGCGCGGCTCAGCTGGCGAGTATCAGGCAGATGAGCAGGCAGGTGTCGCGCGGCTCAGCTGGCGAGTATCAGGCAGATGAGCAGGCAGGTGTCGCGCGGCTCAGCTGGCGAGTATCAGGCAGATGAGCAGGCAGGTGTCGCGCGGCTCAGCTGGCGAGTATCAGGCAGATGAGCAGGCAGGTGTCGCGCGGCTCAGCTGGCGAGTATCAGGCAGATGAGCAGGCAGGTGTCGCGCGGCTCAGCTGGCGAGTATCAGGCAGATGAGCAGGCAGGTGTCGCGCGGCTCAGCTGGCGAGTATCAGGCAGATGAGCAGGCAGGTGTCGCGCGGCTCAGCTGGCGAGTATCAGGCAGATGAGCAGGCAGGTGTCGCGCGGCTCAGCTGGCGAGTATCAGGCAGATGAGCAGGCAGGTGTCGCGCGGCTCAGCTGGCGAGTATCAGGCAGATGAGCAGGCAGGTGTCGCGCGGCTCAGCTGGCGAGTATCAGGCAGATGAGCAGGCAGGTGTCGCGCGGCTCAGCTGGCGAGTATCAGGCAGATGAGCAGGCAGGTGTCGCGCGGCTCAGCTGGCGAGTATCAGGCAGATGAGCAGGCAGGTGTCGCGCGGCTCAGCTGGCGAGTATCAGGCAGATGAGCAGGCAGGTGTCGCGCGGCTCAGCTGGCGAGTATCAGGCAGATGAGCAGGCAGGTGTCGCGCGGCTCAGCTGGCGAGTATCAGGCAGATGAGCAGGCAGGTGTCGCGCGGCTCAGCTGGCGAGTATCAGGCAGATGAGCAGGCAGGTGTCGCGCGGCTCAGCTGGCGAGTATCAGGCAGATGAGCAGGCAGGTGTCGCGCGGCTCAGCTGGCGAGTATCAGGCAGATGAGCAGGCAGGTGTCGCGCGGCTCAGCTGGCGAGTATCAGGCAGATGAGCAGGCAGGTGTCGCGCGGCTCAGCTGGCGAGTATCAGGCAGATGAGCAGGCAGGTGTCGCGCGGCTCAGCTGGCGAGTATCAGGCAGATGAGCAGGCAGGTGTCGCGCGGCTCAGCTGGCGAGTATCAGGCAGATGAGCAGGCAGGTGTCGCGCGGCTCAGCTGGCGAGTATCAGGCAGATGAGCAGGCAGGTGTCGCGCGGCTCAGCTGGCGAGTATCAGGCAGATGAGCAGGCAGGTGTCGCGCGGCTCAGCTGGCGAGTATCAGGCAGATGAGCAGGCAGGTGTCGCGCGGCTCAGCTGGCGAGTATCAGGCAGATGAGCAGGCAGGTGTCGCGCGGCTCAGCTGGCGAGTATCAGGCAGATGAGCAGGCAGGTGTCGCGCGGCTCAGCTGGCGAGTATCAGGCAGATGAGCAGGCAGGTGTCGCGCGGCTCAGCTGGCGAGTATCAGGCAGATGAGCAGGCAGGTGTCGCGCGGCTCAGCTGGCGAGTATCAGGCAGATGAGCAGGCAGGTGTCGCGCGGCTCAGCTGGCGAGTATCAGGCAGATGAGCAGGCAGGTGTCGCGCGGCTCAGCTGGCGAGTATCAGGCAGATGAGCAGGCAGGTGTCGCGCGGCTCAGCTGGCGAGTATCAGGCAGATGAGCAGGCAGGTGTCGCGCGGCTCAGCTGGCGAGTATCAGGCAGATGAGCAGGCAGGTGTCGCGCGGCTCAGCTGGCGAGTATCAGGCAGATGAGCAGGCAGGTGTCGCGCGGCTCAGCTGGCGAGTATCAGGCAGATGAGCAGGCAGGTGTCGCGCGGCTCAGCTGGCGAGTATCAGGCAGATGAGCAGGCAGGTGTCGCGCGGCTCAGCTGGCGAGTATCAGGCAGATGAGCAGGCAGGTGTCGCGCGGCTCAGCTGGCGAGTATCAGGCAGATGAGCAGGCAGGTGTCGCGCGGCTCAGCTGGCGAGTATCAGGCAGATGAGCAGGCAGGTGTCGCGCGGCTCAGCTGGCGAGTATCAGGCAGATGAGCAGGCAGGTGTCGCGCGGCTCAGCTGGCGAGTATCAGGCAGATGAGCAGGCAGGTGTCGCGCGGCTCAGCTGGCGAGTATCAGGCAGATGAGCAGGCAGGTGTCGCGCGGCTCAGCTGGCGAGTATCAGGCAGATGAGCAGGCAGGTGTCGCGCGGCTCAGCTGGCGAGTATCAGGCAGATGAGCAGGCAGGTGTCGCGCGGCTCAGCTGGCGAGTATCAGGCAGATGAGCAGGCAGGTGTCGCGCGGCTCAGCTGGCGAGTATCAGGCAGATGAGCAGGCAGGTGTCGCGCGGCTCAGCTGGCGAGTATCAGGCAGATGAGCAGGCAGGTGTCGCGCGGCTCAGCTGGCGAGTATCAGGCAGATGAGCAGGCAGGTGTCGCGCGGCTCAGCTGGCGAGTATCAGGCAGATGAGCAGGCAGGTGTCGCGCGGCTCAGCTGGCGAGTATCAGGCAGATGAGCAGGCAGGTGTCGCGCGGCTCAGCTGGCGAGTATCAGGCAGATGAGCAGGCAGGTGTCGCGCGGCTCAGCTGGCGAGTATCAGGCAGATGAGCAGGCAGGTGTCGCGCGGCTCAGCTGGCGAGTATCAGGCAGATGAGCAGGCAGGTGTCGCGCGGCTCAGCTGGCGAGTATCAGGCAGATGAGCAGGCAGGTGTCGCGCGGCTCAGCTGGCGAGTATCAGGCAGATGAGCAGGCAGGTGTCGCGCGGCTCAGCTGGCGAGTATCAGGCAGATGAGCAGGCAGGTGTCGCGCGGCTCAGCTGGCGAGTATCAGGCAGATGAGCAGGCAGGTGTCGCGCGGCTCAGCTGGCGAGTATCAGGCAGATGAGCAGGCAGGTGTCGCGCGGCTCAGCTGGCGAGTATCAGGCAGATGAGCAGGCAGGTGTCGCGCGGCTCAGCTGGCGAGTATCAGGCAGATGAGCAGGCAGGTGTCGCGCGGCTCAGCTGGCGAGTATCAGGCAGATGAGCAGGCAGGTGTCGCGCGGCTCAGCTGGCGAGTATCAGGCAGATGAGCAGGCAGGTGTCGCGCGGCTCAGCTGGCGAGTATCAGGCAGATGAGCAGGCAGGTGTCGCGCGGCTCAGCTGGCGAGTATCAGGCAGATGAGCAGGCAGGTGTCGCGCGGCTCAGCTGGCGAGTATCAGGCAGATGAGCAGGCAGGTGTCGCGCGGCTCAGCTGGCGAGTATCAGGCAGATGAGCAGGCAGGTGTCGCGCGGCTCAGCTGGCGAGTATCAGGCAGATGAGCAGGCAGGTGTCGCGCGGCTCAGCTGGCGAGTATCAGGCAGATGAGCAGGCAGGTGTCGCGCGGCTCAGCTGGCGAGTATCAGGCAGATGAGCAGGCAGGTGTCGCGCGGCTCAGCTGGCGAGTATCAGGCAGATGAGCAGGCAGGTGTCGCGCGGCTCAGCTGGCGAGTATCAGGCAGATGAGCAGGCAGGTGTCGCGCGGCTCAGCTGGCGAGTATCAGGCAGATGAGCAGGCAGGTGTCGCGCGGCTCAGCTGGCGAGTATCAGGCAGATGAGCAGGCAGGTGTCGCGCGGCTCAGCTGGCGAGTATCAGGCAGATGAGCAGGCAGGTGTCGCGCGGCTCAGCTGGCGAGTATCAGGCAGATGAGCAGGCAGGTGTCGCGCGGCTCAGCTGGCGAGTATCAGGCAGATGAGCAGGCAGGTGTCGCGCGGCTCAGCTGGCGAGTATCAGGCAGATGAGCAGGCAGGTGTCGCGCGGCTCAGCTGGCGAGTATCAGGCAGATGAGCAGGCAGGTGTCGCGCGGCTCAGCTGGCGAGTATCAGGCAGATGAGCAGGCAGGTGTCGCGCGGCTCAGCTGGCGAGTATCAGGCAGATGAGCAGGCAGGTGTCGCGCGGCTCAGCTGGCGAGTATCAGGCAGATGAGCAGGCAGGTGTCGCGCGGCTCAGCTGGCGAGTATCAGGCAGATGAGCAGGCAGGTGTCGCGCGGCTCAGCTGGCGAGTATCAGGCAGATGAGCAGGCAGGTGTCGCGCGGCTCAGCTGGCGAGTATCAGGCAGATGAGCAGGCAGGTGTCGCGCGGCTCAGCTGGCGAGTATCAGGCAGATGAGCAGGCAGGTGTCGCGCGGCTCAGCTGGCGAGTATCAGGCAGATGAGCAGGCAGGTGTCGCGCGGCTCAGCTGGCGAGTATCAGGCAGATGAGCAGGCAGGTGTCGCGCGGCTCAGCTGGCGAGTATCAGGCAGATGAGCAGGCAGGTGTCGCGCGGCTCAGCTGGCGAGTATCAGGCAGATGAGCAGGCAGGTGTCGCGCGGCTCAGCTGGCGAGTATCAGGCAGATGAGCAGGCAGGTGTCGCGCGGCTCAGCTGGCGAGTATCAGGCAGATGAGCAGGCAGGTGTCGCGCGGCTCAGCTGGCGAGTATCAGGCAGATGAGCAGGCAGGTGTCGCGCGGCTCAGCTGGCGAGTATCAGGCAGATGAGCAGGCAGGTGTCGCGCGGCTCAGCTGGCGAGTATCAGGCAGATGAGCAGGCAGGTGTCGCGCGGCTCAGCTGGCGAGTATCAGGCAGATGAGCAGGCAGGTGTCGCGCGGCTCAGCTGGCGAGTATCAGGCAGATGAGCAGGCAGGTGTCGCGCGGCTCAGCTGGCGAGTATCAGGCAGATGAGCAGGCAGGTGTCGCGCGGCTCAGCTGGCGAGTATCAGGCAGATGAGCAGGCAGGTGTCGCGCGGCTCAGCTGGCGAGTATCAGGCAGATGAGCAGGCAGGTGTCGCGCGGCTCAGCTGGCGAGTATCAGGCAGATGAGCAGGCAGGTGTCGCGCGGCTCAGCTGGCGAGTATCAGGCAGATGAGCAGGCAGGTGTCGCGCGGCTCAGCTGGCGAGTATCAGGCAGATGAGCAGGCAGGTGTCGCGCGGCTCAGCTGGCGAGTATCAGGCAGATGAGCAGGCAGGTGTCGCGCGGCTCAGCTGGCGAGTATCAGGCAGATGAGCAGGCAGGTGTCGCGCGGCTCAGCTGGCGAGTATCAGGCAGATGAGCAGGCAGGTGTCGCGCGGCTCAGCTGGCGAGTATCAGGCAGATGAGCAGGCAGGTGTCGCGCGGCTCAGCTGGCGAGTATCAGGCAGATGAGCAGGCAGGTGTCGCGCGGCTCAGCTGGCGAGTATCAGGCAGATGAGCAGGCAGGTGTCGCGCGGCTCAGCTGGCGAGTATCAGGCAGATGAGCAGGCAGGTGTCGCGCGGCTCAGCTGGCGAGTATCAGGCAGATGAGCAGGCAGGTGTCGCGCGGCTCAGCTGGCGAGTATCAGGCAGATGAGCAGGCAGGTGTCGCGCGGCTCAGCTGGCGAGTATCAGGCAGATGAGCAGGCAGGTGTCGCGCGGCTCAGCTGGCGAGTATCAGGCAGATGAGCAGGCAGGTGTCGCGCGGCTCAGCTGGCGAGTATCAGGCAGATGAGCAGGCAGGTGTCGCGCGGCTCAGCTGGCGAGTATCAGGCAGATGAGCAGGCAGGTGTCGCGCGGCTCAGCTGGCGAGTATCAGGCAGATGAGCAGGCAGGTGTCGCGCGGCTCAGCTGGCGAGTATCAGGCAGATGAGCAGGCAGGTGTCGCGCGGCTCAGCTGGCGAGTATCAGGCAGATGAGCAGGCAGGTGTCGCGCGGCTCAGCTGGCGAGTATCAGGCAGATGAGCAGGCAGGTGTCGCGCGGCTCAGCTGGCGAGTATCAGGCAGATGAGCAGGCAGGTGTCGCGCGGCTCAGCTGGCGAGTATCAGGCAGATGAGCAGGCAGGTGTCGCGCGGCTCAGCTGGCGAGTATCAGGCAGATGAGCAGGCAGGTGTCGCGCGGCTCAGCTGGCGAGTATCAGGCAGATGAGCAGGCAGGTGTCGCGCGGCTCAGCTGGCGAGTATCAGGCAGATGAGCAGGCAGGTGTCGCGCGGCTCAGCTGGCGAGTATCAGGCAGATGAGCAGGCAGGTGTCGCGCGGCTCAGCTGGCGAGTATCAGGCAGATGAGCAGGCAGGTGTCGCGCGGCTCAGCTGGCGAGTATCAGGCAGATGAGCAGGCAGGTGTCGCGCGGCTCAGCTGGCGAGTATCAGGCAGATGAGCAGGCAGGTGTCGCGCGGCTCAGCTGGCGAGTATCAGGCAGATGAGCAGGCAGGTGTCGCGCGGCTCAGCTGGCGAGTATCAGGCAGATGAGCAGGCAGGTGTCGCGCGGCTCAGCTGGCGAGTATCAGGCAGATGAGCAGGCAGGTGTCGCGCGGCTCAGCTGGCGAGTATCAGGCAGATGAGCAGGCAGGTGTCGCGCGGCTCAGCTGGCGAGTATCAGGCAGATGAGCAGGCAGGTGTCGCGCGGCTCAGCTGGCGAGTATCAGGCAGATGAGCAGGCAGGTGTCGCGCGGCTCAGCTGGCGAGTATCAGGCAGATGAGCAGGCAGGTGTCGCGCGGCTCAGCTGGCGAGTATCAGGCAGATGAGCAGGCAGGTGTCGCGCGGCTCAGCTGGCGAGTATCAGGCAGATGAGCAGGCAGGTGTCGCGCGGCTCAGCTGGCGAGTATCAGGCAGATGAGCAGGCAGGTGTCGCGCGGCTCAGCTGGCGAGTATCAGGCAGATGAGCAGGCAGGTGTCGCGCGGCTCAGCTGGCGAGTATCAGGCAGATGAGCAGGCAGGTGTCGCGCGGCTCAGCTGGCGAGTATCAGGCAGATGAGCAGGCAGGTGTCGCGCGGCTCAGCTGGCGAGTATCAGGCAGATGAGCAGGCAGGTGTCGCGCGGCTCAGCTGGCGAGTATCAGGCAGATGAGCAGGCAGGTGTCGCGCGGCTCAGCTGGCGAGTATCAGGCAGATGAGCAGGCAGGTGTCGCGCGGCTCAGCTGGCGAGTATCAGGCAGATGAGCAGGCAGGTGTCGCGCGGCTCAGCTGGCGAGTATCAGGCAGATGAGCAGGCAGGTGTCGCGCGGCTCAGCTGGCGAGTATCAGGCAGATGAGCAGGCAGGTGTCGCGCGGCTCAGCTGGCGAGTATCAGGCAGATGAGCAGGCAGGTGTCGCGCGGCTCAGCTGGCGAGTATCAGGCAGATGAGCAGGCAGGTGTCGCGCGGCTCAGCTGGCGAGTATCAGGCAGATGAGCAGGCAGGTGTCGCGCGGCTCAGCTGGCGAGTATCAGGCAGATGAGCAGGCAGGTGTCGCGCGGCTCAGCTGGCGAGTATCAGGCAGATGAGCAGGCAGGTGTCGCGCGGCTCAGCTGGCGAGTATCAGGCAGATGAGCAGGCAGGTGTCGCGCGGCTCAGCTGGCGAGTATCAGGCAGATGAGCAGGCAGGTGTCGCGCGGCTCAGCTGGCGAGTATCAGGCAGATGAGCAGGCAGGTGTCGCGCGGCTCAGCTGGCGAGTATCAGGCAGATGAGCAGGCAGGTGTCGCGCGGCTCAGCTGGCGAGTATCAGGCAGATGAGCAGGCAGGTGTCGCGCGGCTCAGCTGGCGAGTATCAGGCAGATGAGCAGGCAGGTGTCGCGCGGCTCAGCTGGCGAGTATCAGGCAGATGAGCAGGCAGGTGTCGCGCGGCTCAGCTGGCGAGTATCAGGCAGATGAGCAGGCAGGTGTCGCGCGGCTCAGCTGGCGAGTATCAGGCAGATGAGCAGGCAGGTGTCGCGCGGCTCAGCTGGCGAGTATCAGGCAGATGAGCAGGCAGGTGTCGCGCGGCTCAGCTGGCGAGTATCAGGCAGATGAGCAGGCAGGTGTCGCGCGGCTCAGCTGGCGAGTATCAGGCAGATGAGCAGGCAGGTGTCGCGCGGCTCAGCTGGCGAGTATCAGGCAGATGAGCAGGCAGGTGTCGCGCGGCTCAGCTGGCGAGTATCAGGCAGATGAGCAGGCAGGTGTCGCGCGGCTCAGCTGGCGAGTATCAGGCAGATGAGCAGGCAGGTGTCGCGCGGCTCAGCTGGCGAGTATCAGGCAGATGAGCAGGCAGGTGTCGCGCGGCTCAGCTGGCGAGTATCAGGCAGATGAGCAGGCAGGTGTCGCGCGGCTCAGCTGGCGAGTATCAGGCAGATGAGCAGGCAGGTGTCGCGCGGCTCAGCTGGCGAGTATCAGGCAGATGAGCAGGCAGGTGTCGCGCGGCTCAGCTGGCGAGTATCAGGCAGATGAGCAGGCAGGTGTCGCGCGGCTCAGCTGGCGAGTATCAGGCAGATGAGCAGGCAGGTGTCGCGCGGCTCAGCTGGCGAGTATCAGGCAGATGAGCAGGCAGGTGTCGCGCGGCTCAGCTGGCGAGTATCAGGCAGATGAGCAGGCAGGTGTCGCGCGGCTCAGCTGGCGAGTATCAGGCAGATGAGCAGGCAGGTGTCGCGCGGCTCAGCTGGCGAGTATCAGGCAGATGAGCAGGCAGGTGTCGCGCGGCTCAGCTGGCGAGTATCAGGCAGATGAGCAGGCAGGTGTCGCGCGGCTCAGCTGGCGAGTATCAGGCAGATGAGCAGGCAGGTGTCGCGCGGCTCAGCTGGCGAGTATCAGGCAGATGAGCAGGCAGGTGTCGCGCGGCTCAGCTGGCGAGTATCAGGCAGATGAGCAGGCAGGTGTCGCGCGGCTCAGCTGGCGAGTATCAGGCAGATGAGCAGGCAGGTGTCGCGCGGCTCAGCTGGCGAGTATCAGGCAGATGAGCAGGCAGGTGTCGCGCGGCTCAGCTGGCGAGTATCAGGCAGATGAGCAGGCAGGTGTCGCGCGGCTCAGCTGGCGAGTATCAGGCAGATGAGCAGGCAGGTGTCGCGCGGCTCAGCTGGCGAGTATCAGGCAGATGAGCAGGCAGGTGTCGCGCGGCTCAGCTGGCGAGTATCAGGCAGATGAGCAGGCAGGTGTCGCGCGGCTCAGCTGGCGAGTATCAGGCAGATGAGCAGGCAGGTGTCGCGCGGCTCAGCTGGCGAGTATCAGGCAGATGAGCAGGCAGGTGTCGCGCGGCTCAGCTGGCGAGTATCAGGCAGATGAGCAGGCAGGTGTCGCGCGGCTCAGCTGGCGAGTATCAGGCAGATGAGCAGGCAGGTGTCGCGCGGCTCAGCTGGCGAGTATCAGGCAGATGAGCAGGCAGGTGTCGCGCGGCTCAGCTGGCGAGTATCAGGCAGATGAGCAGGCAGGTGTCGCGCGGCTCAGCTGGCGAGTATCAGGCAGATGAGCAGGCAGGTGTCGCGCGGCTCAGCTGGCGAGTATCAGGCAGATGAGCAGGCAGGTGTCGCGCGGCTCAGCTGGCGAGTATCAGGCAGATGAGCAGGCAGGTGTCGCGCGGCTCAGCTGGCGAGTATCAGGCAGATGAGCAGGCAGGTGTCGCGCGGCTCAGCTGGCGAGTATCAGGCAGATGAGCAGGCAGGTGTCGCGCGGCTCAGCTGGCGAGTATCAGGCAGATGAGCAGGCAGGTGTCGCGCGGCTCAGCTGGCGAGTATCAGGCAGATGAGCAGGCAGGTGTCGCGCGGCTCAGCTGGCGAGTATCAGGCAGATGAGCAGGCAGGTGTCGCGCGGCTCAGCTGGCGAGTATCAGGCAGATGAGCAGGCAGGTGTCGCGCGGCTCAGCTGGCGAGTATCAGGCAGATGAGCAGGCAGGTGTCGCGCGGCTCAGCTGGCGAGTATCAGGCAGATGAGCAGGCAGGTGTCGCGCGGCTCAGCTGGCGAGTATCAGGCAGATGAGCAGGCAGGTGTCGCGCGGCTCAGCTGGCGAGTATCAGGCAGATGAGCAGGCAGGTGTCGCGCGGCTCAGCTGGCGAGTATCAGGCAGATGAGCAGGCAGGTGTCGCGCGGCTCAGCTGGCGAGTATCAGGCAGATGAGCAGGCAGGTGTCGCGCGGCTCAGCTGGCGAGTATCAGGCAGATGAGCAGGCAGGTGTCGCGCGGCTCAGCTGGCGAGTATCAGGCAGATGAGCAGGCAGGTGTCGCGCGGCTCAGCTGGCGAGTATCAGGCAGATGAGCAGGCAGGTGTCGCGCGGCTCAGCTGGCGAGTATCAGGCAGATGAGCAGGCAGGTGTCGCGCGGCTCAGCTGGCGAGTATCAGGCAGATGAGCAGGCAGGTGTCGCGCGGCTCAGCTGGCGAGTATCAGGCAGATGAGCAGGCAGGTGTCGCGCGGCTCAGCTGGCGAGTATCAGGCAGATGAGCAGGCAGGTGTCGCGCGGCTCAGCTGGCGAGTATCAGGCAGATGAGCAGGCAGGTGTCGCGCGGCTCAGCTGGCGAGTATCAGGCAGATGAGCAGGCAGGTGTCGCGCGGCTCAGCTGGCGAGTATCAGGCAGATGAGCAGGCAGGTGTCGCGCGGCTCAGCTGGCGAGTATCAGGCAGATGAGCAGGCAGGTGTCGCGCGGCTCAGCTGGCGAGTATCAGGCAGATGAGCAGGCAGGTGTCGCGCGGCTCAGCTGGCGAGTATCAGGCAGATGAGCAGGCAGGTGTCGCGCGGCTCAGCTGGCGAGTATCAGGCAGATGAGCAGGCAGGTGTCGCGCGGCTCAGCTGGCGAGTATCAGGCAGATGAGCAGGCAGGTGTCGCGCGGCTCAGCTGGCGAGTATCAGGCAGATGAGCAGGCAGGTGTCGCGCGGCTCAGCTGGCGAGTATCAGGCAGATGAGCAGGCAGGTGTCGCGCGGCTCAGCTGGCGAGTATCAGGCAGATGAGCAGGCAGGTGTCGCGCGGCTCAGCTGGCGAGTATCAGGCAGATGAGCAGGCAGGTGTCGCGCGGCTCAGCTGGCGAGTATCAGGCAGATGAGCAGGCAGGTGTCGCGCGGCTCAGCTGGCGAGTATCAGGCAGATGAGCAGGCAGGTGTCGCGCGGCTCAGCTGGCGAGTATCAGGCAGATGAGCAGGCAGGTGTCGCGCGGCTCAGCTGGCGAGTATCAGGCAGATGAGCAGGCAGGTGTCGCGCGGCTCAGCTGGCGAGTATCAGGCAGATGAGCAGGCAGGTGTCGCGCGGCTCAGCTGGCGAGTATCAGGCAGATGAGCAGGCAGGTGTCGCGCGGCTCAGCTGGCGAGTATCAGGCAGATGAGCAGGCAGGTGTCGCGCGGCTCAGCTGGCGAGTATCAGGCAGATGAGCAGGCAGGTGTCGCGCGGCTCAGCTGGCGAGTATCAGGCAGATGAGCAGGCAGGTGTCGCGCGGCTCAGCTGGCGAGTATCAGGCAGATGAGCAGGCAGGTGTCGCGCGGCTCAGCTGGCGAGTATCAGGCAGATGAGCAGGCAGGTGTCGCGCGGCTCAGCTGGCGAGTATCAGGCAGATGAGCAGGCAGGTGTCGCGCGGCTCAGCTGGCGAGTATCAGGCAGATGAGCAGGCAGGTGTCGCGCGGCTCAGCTGGCGAGTATCAGGCAGATGAGCAGGCAGGTGTCGCGCGGCTCAGCTGGCGAGTATCAGGCAGATGAGCAGGCAGGTGTCGCGCGGCTCAGCTGGCGAGTATCAGGCAGATGAGCAGGCAGGTGTCGCGCGGCTCAGCTGGCGAGTATCAGGCAGATGAGCAGGCAGGTGTCGCGCGGCTCAGCTGGCGAGTATCAGGCAGATGAGCAGGCAGGTGTCGCGCGGCTCAGCTGGCGAGTATCAGGCAGATGAGCAGGCAGGTGTCGCGCGGCTCAGCTGGCGAGTATCAGGCAGATGAGCAGGCAGGTGTCGCGCGGCTCAGCTGGCGAGTATCAGGCAGATGAGCAGGCAGGTGTCGCGCGGCTCAGCTGGCGAGTATCAGGCAGATGAGCAGGCAGGTGTCGCGCGGCTCAGCTGGCGAGTATCAGGCAGATGAGCAGGCAGGTGTCGCGCGGCTCAGCTGGCGAGTATCAGGCAGATGAGCAGGCAGGTGTCGCGCGGCTCAGCTGGCGAGTATCAGGCAGATGAGCAGGCAGGTGTCGCGCGGCTCAGCTGGCGAGTATCAGGCAGATGAGCAGGCAGGTGTCGCGCGGCTCAGCTGGCGAGTATCAGGCAGATGAGCAGGCAGGTGTCGCGCGGCTCAGCTGGCGAGTATCAGGCAGATGAGCAGGCAGGTGTCGCGCGGCTCAGCTGGCGAGTATCAGGCAGATGAGCAGGCAGGTGTCGCGCGGCTCAGCTGGCGAGTATCAGGCAGATGAGCAGGCAGGTGTCGCGCGGCTCAGCTGGCGAGTATCAGGCAGATGAGCAGGCAGGTGTCGCGCGGCTCAGCTGGCGAGTATCAGGCAGATGAGCAGGCAGGTGTCGCGCGGCTCAGCTGGCGAGTATCAGGCAGATGAGCAGGCAGGTGTCGCGCGGCTCAGCTGGCGAGTATCAGGCAGATGAGCAGGCAGGTGTCGCGCGGCTCAGCTGGCGAGTATCAGGCAGATGAGCAGGCAGGTGTCGCGCGGCTCAGCTGGCGAGTATCAGGCAGATGAGCAGGCAGGTGTCGCGCGGCTCAGCTGGCGAGTATCAGGCAGATGAGCAGGCAGGTGTCGCGCGGCTCAGCTGGCGAGTATCAGGCAGATGAGCAGGCAGGTGTCGCGCGGCTCAGCTGGCGAGTATCAGGCAGATGAGCAGGCAGGTGTCGCGCGGCTCAGCTGGCGAGTATCAGGCAGATGAGCAGGCAGGTGTCGCGCGGCTCAGCTGGCGAGTATCAGGCAGATGAGCAGGCAGGTGTCGCGCGGCTCAGCTGGCGAGTATCAGGCAGATGAGCAGGCAGGTGTCGCGCGGCTCAGCTGGCGAGTATCAGGCAGATGAGCAGGCAGGTGTCGCGCGGCTCAGCTGGCGAGTATCAGGCAGATGAGCAGGCAGGTGTCGCGCGGCTCAGCTGGCGAGTATCAGGCAGATGAGCAGGCAGGTGTCGCGCGGCTCAGCTGGCGAGTATCAGGCAGATGAGCAGGCAGGTGTCGCGCGGCTCAGCTGGCGAGTATCAGGCAGATGAGCAGGCAGGTGTCGCGCGGCTCAGCTGGCGAGTATCAGGCAGATGAGCAGGCAGGTGTCGCGCGGCTCAGCTGGCGAGTATCAGGCAGATGAGCAGGCAGGTGTCGCGCGGCTCAGCTGGCGAGTATCAGGCAGATGAGCAGGCAGGTGTCGCGCGGCTCAGCTGGCGAGTATCAGGCAGATGAGCAGGCAGGTGTCGCGCGGCTCAGCTGGCGAGTATCAGGCAGATGAGCAGGCAGGTGTCGCGCGGCTCAGCTGGCGAGTATCAGGCAGATGAGCAGGCAGGTGTCGCGCGGCTCAGCTGGCGAGTATCAGGCAGATGAGCAGGCAGGTGTCGCGCGGCTCAGCTGGCGAGTATCAGGCAGATGAGCAGGCAGGTGTCGCGCGGCTCAGCTGGCGAGTATCAGGCAGATGAGCAGGCAGGTGTCGCGCGGCTCAGCTGGCGAGTATCAGGCAGATGAGCAGGCAGGTGTCGCGCGGCTCAGCTGGCGAGTATCAGGCAGATGAGCAGGCAGGTGTCGCGCGGCTCAGCTGGCGAGTATCAGGCAGATGAGCAGGCAGGTGTCGCGCGGCTCAGCTGGCGAGTATCAGGCAGATGAGCAGGCAGGTGTCGCGCGGCTCAGCTGGCGAGTATCAGGCAGATGAGCAGGCAGGTGTCGCGCGGCTCAGCTGGCGAGTATCAGGCAGATGAGCAGGCAGGTGTCGCGCGGCTCAGCTGGCGAGTATCAGGCAGATGAGCAGGCAGGTGTCGCGCGGCTCAGCTGGCGAGTATCAGGCAGATGAGCAGGCAGGTGTCGCGCGGCTCAGCTGGCGAGTATCAGGCAGATGAGCAGGCAGGTGTCGCGCGGCTCAGCTGGCGAGTATCAGGCAGATGAGCAGGCAGGTGTCGCGCGGCTCAGCTGGCGAGTATCAGGCAGATGAGCAGGCAGGTGTCGCGCGGCTCAGCTGGCGAGTATCAGGCAGATGAGCAGGCAGGTGTCGCGCGGCTCAGCTGGCGAGTATCAGGCAGATGAGCAGGCAGGTGTCGCGCGGCTCAGCTGGCGAGTATCAGGCAGATGAGCAGGCAGGTGTCGCGCGGCTCAGCTGGCGAGTATCAGGCAGATGAGCAGGCAGGTGTCGCGCGGCTCAGCTGGCGAGTATCAGGCAGATGAGCAGGCAGGTGTCGCGCGGCTCAGCTGGCGAGTATCAGGCAGATGAGCAGGCAGGTGTCGCGCGGCTCAGCTGGCGAGTATCAGGCAGATGAGCAGGCAGGTGTCGCGCGGCTCAGCTGGCGAGTATCAGGCAGATGAGCAGGCAGGTGTCGCGCGGCTCAGCTGGCGAGTATCAGGCAGATGAGCAGGCAGGTGTCGCGCGGCTCAGCTGGCGAGTATCAGGCAGATGAGCAGGCAGGTGTCGCGCGGCTCAGCTGGCGAGTATCAGGCAGATGAGCAGGCAGGTGTCGCGCGGCTCAGCTGGCGAGTATCAGGCAGATGAGCAGGCAGGTGTCGCGCGGCTCAGCTGGCGAGTATCAGGCAGATGAGCAGGCAGGTGTCGCGCGGCTCAGCTGGCGAGTATCAGGCAGATGAGCAGGCAGGTGTCGCGCGGCTCAGCTGGCGAGTATCAGGCAGATGAGCAGGCAGGTGTCGCGCGGCTCAGCTGGCGAGTATCAGGCAGATGAGCAGGCAGGTGTCGCGCGGCTCAGCTGGCGAGTATCAGGCAGATGAGCAGGCAGGTGTCGCGCGGCTCAGCTGGCGAGTATCAGGCAGATGAGCAGGCAGGTGTCGCGCGGCTCAGCTGGCGAGTATCAGGCAGATGAGCAGGCAGGTGTCGCGCGGCTCAGCTGGCGAGTATCAGGCAGATGAGCAGGCAGGTGTCGCGCGGCTCAGCTGGCGAGTATCAGGCAGATGAGCAGGCAGGTGTCGCGCGGCTCAGCTGGCGAGTATCAGGCAGATGAGCAGGCAGGTGTCGCGCGGCTCAGCTGGCGAGTATCAGGCAGATGAGCAGGCAGGTGTCGCGCGGCTCAGCTGGCGAGTATCAGGCAGATGAGCAGGCAGGTGTCGCGCGGCTCAGCTGGCGAGTATCAGGCAGATGAGCAGGCAGGTGTCGCGCGGCTCAGCTGGCGAGTATCAGGCAGATGAGCAGGCAGGTGTCGCGCGGCTCAGCTGGCGAGTATCAGGCAGATGAGCAGGCAGGTGTCGCGCGGCTCAGCTGGCGAGTATCAGGCAGATGAGCAGGCAGGTGTCGCGCGGCTCAGCTGGCGAGTATCAGGCAGATGAGCAGGCAGGTGTCGCGCGGCTCAGCTGGCGAGTATCAGGCAGATGAGCAGGCAGGTGTCGCGCGGCTCAGCTGGCGAGTATCAGGCAGATGAGCAGGCAGGTGTCGCGCGGCTCAGCTGGCGAGTATCAGGCAGATGAGCAGGCAGGTGTCGCGCGGCTCAGCTGGCGAGTATCAGGCAGATGAGCAGGCAGGTGTCGCGCGGCTCAGCTGGCGAGTATCAGGCAGATGAGCAGGCAGGTGTCGCGCGGCTCAGCTGGCGAGTATCAGGCAGATGAGCAGGCAGGTGTCGCGCGGCTCAGCTGGCGAGTATCAGGCAGATGAGCAGGCAGGTGTCGCGCGGCTCAGCTGGCGAGTATCAGGCAGATGAGCAGGCAGGTGTCGCGCGGCTCAGCTGGCGAGTATCAGGCAGATGAGCAGGCAGGTGTCGCGCGGCTCAGCTGGCGAGTATCAGGCAGATGAGCAGGCAGGTGTCGCGCGGCTCAGCTGGCGAGTATCAGGCAGATGAGCAGGCAGGTGTCGCGCGGCTCAGCTGGCGAGTATCAGGCAGATGAGCAGGCAGGTGTCGCGCGGCTCAGCTGGCGAGTATCAGGCAGATGAGCAGGCAGGTGTCGCGCGGCTCAGCTGGCGAGTATCAGGCAGATGAGCAGGCAGGTGTCGCGCGGCTCAGCTGGCGAGTATCAGGCAGATGAGCAGGCAGGTGTCGCGCGGCTCAGCTGGCGAGTATCAGGCAGATGAGCAGGCAGGTGTCGCGCGGCTCAGCTGGCGAGTATCAGGCAGATGAGCAGGCAGGTGTCGCGCGGCTCAGCTGGCGAGTATCAGGCAGATGAGCAGGCAGGTGTCGCGCGGCTCAGCTGGCGAGTATCAGGCAGATGAGCAGGCAGGTGTCGCGCGGCTCAGCTGGCGAGTATCAGGCAGATGAGCAGGCAGGTGTCGCGCGGCTCAGCTGGCGAGTATCAGGCAGATGAGCAGGCAGGTGTCGCGCGGCTCAGCTGGCGAGTATCAGGCAGATGAGCAGGCAGGTGTCGCGCGGCTCAGCTGGCGAGTATCAGGCAGATGAGCAGGCAGGTGTCGCGCGGCTCAGCTGGCGAGTATCAGGCAGATGAGCAGGCAGGTGTCGCGCGGCTCAGCTGGCGAGTATCAGGCAGATGAGCAGGCAGGTGTCGCGCGGCTCAGCTGGCGAGTATCAGGCAGATGAGCAGGCAGGTGTCGCGCGGCTCAGCTGGCGAGTATCAGGCAGATGAGCAGGCAGGTGTCGCGCGGCTCAGCTGGCGAGTATCAGGCAGATGAGCAGGCAGGTGTCGCGCGGCTCAGCTGGCGAGTATCAGGCAGATGAGCAGGCAGGTGTCGCGCGGCTCAGCTGGCGAGTATCAGGCAGATGAGCAGGCAGGTGTCGCGCGGCTCAGCTGGCGAGTATCAGGCAGATGAGCAGGCAGGTGTCGCGCGGCTCAGCTGGCGAGTATCAGGCAGATGAGCAGGCAGGTGTCGCGCGGCTCAGCTGGCGAGTATCAGGCAGATGAGCAGGCAGGTGTCGCGCGGCTCAGCTGGCGAGTATCAGGCAGATGAGCAGGCAGGTGTCGCGCGGCTCAGCTGGCGAGTATCAGGCAGATGAGCAGGCAGGTGTCGCGCGGCTCAGCTGGCGAGTATCAGGCAGATGAGCAGGCAGGTGTCGCGCGGCTCAGCTGGCGAGTATCAGGCAGATGAGCAGGCAGGTGTCGCGCGGCTCAGCTGGCGAGTATCAGGCAGATGAGCAGGCAGGTGTCGCGCGGCTCAGCTGGCGAGTATCAGGCAGATGAGCAGGCAGGTGTCGCGCGGCTCAGCTGGCGAGTATCAGGCAGATGAGCAGGCAGGTGTCGCGCGGCTCAGCTGGCGAGTATCAGGCAGATGAGCAGGCAGGTGTCGCGCGGCTCAGCTGGCGAGTATCAGGCAGATGAGCAGGCAGGTGTCGCGCGGCTCAGCTGGCGAGTATCAGGCAGATGAGCAGGCAGGTGTCGCGCGGCTCAGCTGGCGAGTATCAGGCAGATGAGCAGGCAGGTGTCGCGCGGCTCAGCTGGCGAGTATCAGGCAGATGAGCAGGCAGGTGTCGCGCGGCTCAGCTGGCGAGTATCAGGCAGATGAGCAGGCAGGTGTCGCGCGGCTCAGCTGGCGAGTATCAGGCAGATGAGCAGGCAGGTGTCGCGCGGCTCAGCTGGCGAGTATCAGGCAGATGAGCAGGCAGGTGTCGCGCGGCTCAGCTGGCGAGTATCAGGCAGATGAGCAGGCAGGTGTCGCGCGGCTCAGCTGGCGAGTATCAGGCAGATGAGCAGGCAGGTGTCGCGCGGCTCAGCTGGCGAGTATCAGGCAGATGAGCAGGCAGGTGTCGCGCGGCTCAGCTGGCGAGTATCAGGCAGATGAGCAGGCAGGTGTCGCGCGGCTCAGCTGGCGAGTATCAGGCAGATGAGCAGGCAGGTGTCGCGCGGCTCAGCTGGCGAGTATCAGGCAGATGAGCAGGCAGGTGTCGCGCGGCTCAGCTGGCGAGTATCAGGCAGATGAGCAGGCAGGTGTCGCGCGGCTCAGCTGGCGAGTATCAGGCAGATGAGCAGGCAGGTGTCGCGCGGCTCAGCTGGCGAGTATCAGGCAGATGAGCAGGCAGGTGTCGCGCGGCTCAGCTGGCGAGTATCAGGCAGATGAGCAGGCAGGTGTCGCGCGGCTCAGCTGGCGAGTATCAGGCAGATGAGCAGGCAGGTGTCGCGCGGCTCAGCTGGCGAGTATCAGGCAGATGAGCAGGCAGGTGTCGCGCGGCTCAGCTGGCGAGTATCAGGCAGATGAGCAGGCAGGTGTCGCGCGGCTCAGCTGGCGAGTATCAGGCAGATGAGCAGGCAGGTGTCGCGCGGCTCAGCTGGCGAGTATCAGGCAGATGAGCAGGCAGGTGTCGCGCGGCTCAGCTGGCGAGTATCAGGCAGATGAGCAGGCAGGTGTCGCGCGGCTCAGCTGGCGAGTATCAGGCAGATGAGCAGGCAGGTGTCGCGCGGCTCAGCTGGCGAGTATCAGGCAGATGAGCAGGCAGGTGTCGCGCGGCTCAGCTGGCGAGTATCAGGCAGATGAGCAGGCAGGTGTCGCGCGGCTCAGCTGGCGAGTATCAGGCAGATGAGCAGGCAGGTGTCGCGCGGCTCAGCTGGCGAGTATCAGGCAGATGAGCAGGCAGGTGTCGCGCGGCTCAGCTGGCGAGTATCAGGCAGATGAGCAGGCAGGTGTCGCGCGGCTCAGCTGGCGAGTATCAGGCAGATGAGCAGGCAGGTGTCGCGCGGCTCAGCTGGCGAGTATCAGGCAGATGAGCAGGCAGGTGTCGCGCGGCTCAGCTGGCGAGTATCAGGCAGATGAGCAGGCAGGTGTCGCGCGGCTCAGCTGGCGAGTATCAGGCAGATGAGCAGGCAGGTGTCGCGCGGCTCAGCTGGCGAGTATCAGGCAGATGAGCAGGCAGGTGTCGCGCGGCTCAGCTGGCGAGTATCAGGCAGATGAGCAGGCAGGTGTCGCGCGGCTCAGCTGGCGAGTATCAGGCAGATGAGCAGGCAGGTGTCGCGCGGCTCAGCTGGCGAGTATCAGGCAGATGAGCAGGCAGGTGTCGCGCGGCTCAGCTGGCGAGTATCAGGCAGATGAGCAGGCAGGTGTCGCGCGGCTCAGCTGGCGAGTATCAGGCAGATGAGCAGGCAGGTGTCGCGCGGCTCAGCTGGCGAGTATCAGGCAGATGAGCAGGCAGGTGTCGCGCGGCTCAGCTGGCGAGTATCAGGCAGATGAGCAGGCAGGTGTCGCGCGGCTCAGCTGGCGAGTATCAGGCAGATGAGCAGGCAGGTGTCGCGCGGCTCAGCTGGCGAGTATCAGGCAGATGAGCAGGCAGGTGTCGCGCGGCTCAGCTGGCGAGTATCAGGCAGATGAGCAGGCAGGTGTCGCGCGGCTCAGCTGGCGAGTATCAGGCAGATGAGCAGGCAGGTGTCGCGCGGCTCAGCTGGCGAGTATCAGGCAGATGAGCAGGCAGGTGTCGCGCGGCTCAGCTGGCGAGTATCAGGCAGATGAGCAGGCAGGTGTCGCGCGGCTCAGCTGGCGAGTATCAGGCAGATGAGCAGGCAGGTGTCGCGCGGCTCAGCTGGCGAGTATCAGGCAGATGAGCAGGCAGGTGTCGCGCGGCTCAGCTGGCGAGTATCAGGCAGATGAGCAGGCAGGTGTCGCGCGGCTCAGCTGGCGAGTATCAGGCAGATGAGCAGGCAGGTGTCGCGCGGCTCAGCTGGCGAGTATCAGGCAGATGAGCAGGCAGGTGTCGCGCGGCTCAGCTGGCGAGTATCAGGCAGATGAGCAGGCAGGTGTCGCGCGGCTCAGCTGGCGAGTATCAGGCAGATGAGCAGGCAGGTGTCGCGCGGCTCAGCTGGCGAGTATCAGGCAGATGAGCAGGCAGGTGTCGCGCGGCTCAGCTGGCGAGTATCAGGCAGATGAGCAGGCAGGTGTCGCGCGGCTCAGCTGGCGAGTATCAGGCAGATGAGCAGGCAGGTGTCGCGCGGCTCAGCTGGCGAGTATCAGGCAGATGAGCAGGCAGGTGTCGCGCGGCTCAGCTGGCGAGTATCAGGCAGATGAGCAGGCAGGTGTCGCGCGGCTCAGCTGGCGAGTATCAGGCAGATGAGCAGGCAGGTGTCGCGCGGCTCAGCTGGCGAGTATCAGGCAGATGAGCAGGCAGGTGTCGCGCGGCTCAGCTGGCGAGTATCAGGCAGATGAGCAGGCAGGTGTCGCGCGGCTCAGCTGGCGAGTATCAGGCAGATGAGCAGGCAGGTGTCGCGCGGCTCAGCTGGCGAGTATCAGGCAGATGAGCAGGCAGGTGTCGCGCGGCTCAGCTGGCGAGTATCAGGCAGATGAGCAGGCAGGTGTCGCGCGGCTCAGCTGGCGAGTATCAGGCAGATGAGCAGGCAGGTGTCGCGCGGCTCAGCTGGCGAGTATCAGGCAGATGAGCAGGCAGGTGTCGCGCGGCTCAGCTGGCGAGTATCAGGCAGATGAGCAGGCAGGTGTCGCGCGGCTCAGCTGGCGAGTATCAGGCAGATGAGCAGGCAGGTGTCGCGCGGCTCAGCTGGCGAGTATCAGGCAGATGAGCAGGCAGGTGTCGCGCGGCTCAGCTGGCGAGTATCAGGCAGATGAGCAGGCAGGTGTCGCGCGGCTCAGCTGGCGAGTATCAGGCAGATGAGCAGGCAGGTGTCGCGCGGCTCAGCTGGCGAGTATCAGGCAGATGAGCAGGCAGGTGTCGCGCGGCTCAGCTGGCGAGTATCAGGCAGATGAGCAGGCAGGTGTCGCGCGGCTCAGCTGGCGAGTATCAGGCAGATGAGCAGGCAGGTGTCGCGCGGCTCAGCTGGCGAGTATCAGGCAGATGAGCAGGCAGGTGTCGCGCGGCTCAGCTGGCGAGTATCAGGCAGATGAGCAGGCAGGTGTCGCGCGGCTCAGCTGGCGAGTATCAGGCAGATGAGCAGGCAGGTGTCGCGCGGCTCAGCTGGCGAGTATCAGGCAGATGAGCAGGCAGGTGTCGCGCGGCTCAGCTGGCGAGTATCAGGCAGATGAGCAGGCAGGTGTCGCGCGGCTCAGCTGGCGAGTATCAGGCAGATGAGCAGGCAGGTGTCGCGCGGCTCAGCTGGCGAGTATCAGGCAGATGAGCAGGCAGGTGTCGCGCGGCTCAGCTGGCGAGTATCAGGCAGATGAGCAGGCAGGTGTCGCGCGGCTCAGCTGGCGAGTATCAGGCAGATGAGCAGGCAGGTGTCGCGCGGCTCAGCTGGCGAGTATCAGGCAGATGAGCAGGCAGGTGTCGCGCGGCTCAGCTGGCGAGTATCAGGCAGATGAGCAGGCAGGTGTCGCGCGGCTCAGCTGGCGAGTATCAGGCAGATGAGCAGGCAGGTGTCGCGCGGCTCAGCTGGCGAGTATCAGGCAGATGAGCAGGCAGGTGTCGCGCGGCTCAGCTGGCGAGTATCAGGCAGATGAGCAGGCAGGTGTCGCGCGGCTCAGCTGGCGAGTATCAGGCAGATGAGCAGGCAGGTGTCGCGCGGCTCAGCTGGCGAGTATCAGGCAGATGAGCAGGCAGGTGTCGCGCGGCTCAGCTGGCGAGTATCAGGCAGATGAGCAGGCAGGTGTCGCGCGGCTCAGCTGGCGAGTATCAGGCAGATGAGCAGGCAGGTGTCGCGCGGCTCAGCTGGCGAGTATCAGGCAGATGAGCAGGCAGGTGTCGCGCGGCTCAGCTGGCGAGTATCAGGCAGATGAGCAGGCAGGTGTCGCGCGGCTCAGCTGGCGAGTATCAGGCAGATGAGCAGGCAGGTGTCGCGCGGCTCAGCTGGCGAGTATCAGGCAGATGAGCAGGCAGGTGTCGCGCGGCTCAGCTGGCGAGTATCAGGCAGATGAGCAGGCAGGTGTCGCGCGGCTCAGCTGGCGAGTATCAGGCAGATGAGCAGGCAGGTGTCGCGCGGCTCAGCTGGCGAGTATCAGGCAGATGAGCAGGCAGGTGTCGCGCGGCTCAGCTGGCGAGTATCAGGCAGATGAGCAGGCAGGTGTCGCGCGGCTCAGCTGGCGAGTATCAGGCAGATGAGCAGGCAGGTGTCGCGCGGCTCAGCTGGCGAGTATCAGGCAGATGAGCAGGCAGGTGTCGCGCGGCTCAGCTGGCGAGTATCAGGCAGATGAGCAGGCAGGTGTCGCGCGGCTCAGCTGGCGAGTATCAGGCAGATGAGCAGGCAGGTGTCGCGCGGCTCAGCTGGCGAGTATCAGGCAGATGAGCAGGCAGGTGTCGCGCGGCTCAGCTGGCGAGTATCAGGCAGATGAGCAGGCAGGTGTCGCGCGGCTCAGCTGGCGAGTATCAGGCAGATGAGCAGGCAGGTGTCGCGCGGCTCAGCTGGCGAGTATCAGGCAGATGAGCAGGCAGGTGTCGCGCGGCTCAGCTGGCGAGTATCAGGCAGATGAGCAGGCAGGTGTCGCGCGGCTCAGCTGGCGAGTATCAGGCAGATGAGCAGGCAGGTGTCGCGCGGCTCAGCTGGCGAGTATCAGGCAGATGAGCAGGCAGGTGTCGCGCGGCTCAGCTGGCGAGTATCAGGCAGATGAGCAGGCAGGTGTCGCGCGGCTCAGCTGGCGAGTATCAGGCAGATGAGCAGGCAGGTGTCGCGCGGCTCAGCTGGCGAGTATCAGGCAGATGAGCAGGCAGGTGTCGCGCGGCTCAGCTGGCGAGTATCAGGCAGATGAGCAGGCAGGTGTCGCGCGGCTCAGCTGGCGAGTATCAGGCAGATGAGCAGGCAGGTGTCGCGCGGCTCAGCTGGCGAGTATCAGGCAGATGAGCAGGCAGGTGTCGCGCGGCTCAGCTGGCGAGTATCAGGCAGATGAGCAGGCAGGTGTCGCGCGGCTCAGCTGGCGAGTATCAGGCAGATGAGCAGGCAGGTGTCGCGCGGCTCAGCTGGCGAGTATCAGGCAGATGAGCAGGCAGGTGTCGCGCGGCTCAGCTGGCGAGTATCAGGCAGATGAGCAGGCAGGTGTCGCGCGGCTCAGCTGGCGAGTATCAGGCAGATGAGCAGGCAGGTGTCGCGCGGCTCAGCTGGCGAGTATCAGGCAGATGAGCAGGCAGGTGTCGCGCGGCTCAGCTGGCGAGTATCAGGCAGATGAGCAGGCAGGTGTCGCGCGGCTCAGCTGGCGAGTATCAGGCAGATGAGCAGGCAGGTGTCGCGCGGCTCAGCTGGCGAGTATCAGGCAGATGAGCAGGCAGGTGTCGCGCGGCTCAGCTGGCGAGTATCAGGCAGATGAGCAGGCAGGTGTCGCGCGGCTCAGCTGGCGAGTATCAGGCAGATGAGCAGGCAGGTGTCGCGCGGCTCAGCTGGCGAGTATCAGGCAGATGAGCAGGCAGGTGTCGCGCGGCTCAGCTGGCGAGTATCAGGCAGATGAGCAGGCAGGTGTCGCGCGGCTCAGCTGGCGAGTATCAGGCAGATGAGCAGGCAGGTGTCGCGCGGCTCAGCTGGCGAGTATCAGGCAGATGAGCAGGCAGGTGTCGCGCGGCTCAGCTGGCGAGTATCAGGCAGATGAGCAGGCAGGTGTCGCGCGGCTCAGCTGGCGAGTATCAGGCAGATGAGCAGGCAGGTGTCGCGCGGCTCAGCTGGCGAGTATCAGGCAGATGAGCAGGCAGGTGTCGCGCGGCTCAGCTGGCGAGTATCAGGCAGATGAGCAGGCAGGTGTCGCGCGGCTCAGCTGGCGAGTATCAGGCAGATGAGCAGGCAGGTGTCGCGCGGCTCAGCTGGCGAGTATCAGGCAGATGAGCAGGCAGGTGTCGCGCGGCTCAGCTGGCGAGTATCAGGCAGATGAGCAGGCAGGTGTCGCGCGGCTCAGCTGGCGAGTATCAGGCAGATGAGCAGGCAGGTGTCGCGCGGCTCAGCTGGCGAGTATCAGGCAGATGAGCAGGCAGGTGTCGCGCGGCTCAGCTGGCGAGTATCAGGCAGATGAGCAGGCAGGTGTCGCGCGGCTCAGCTGGCGAGTATCAGGCAGATGAGCAGGCAGGTGTCGCGCGGCTCAGCTGGCGAGTATCAGGCAGATGAGCAGGCAGGTGTCGCGCGGCTCAGCTGGCGAGTATCAGGCAGATGAGCAGGCAGGTGTCGCGCGGCTCAGCTGGCGAGTATCAGGCAGATGAGCAGGCAGGTGTCGCGCGGCTCAGCTGGCGAGTATCAGGCAGATGAGCAGGCAGGTGTCGCGCGGCTCAGCTGGCGAGTATCAGGCAGATGAGCAGGCAGGTGTCGCGCGGCTCAGCTGGCGAGTATCAGGCAGATGAGCAGGCAGGTGTCGCGCGGCTCAGCTGGCGAGTATCAGGCAGATGAGCAGGCAGGTGTCGCGCGGCTCAGCTGGCGAGTATCAGGCAGATGAGCAGGCAGGTGTCGCGCGGCTCAGCTGGCGAGTATCAGGCAGATGAGCAGGCAGGTGTCGCGCGGCTCAGCTGGCGAGTATCAGGCAGATGAGCAGGCAGGTGTCGCGCGGCTCAGCTGGCGAGTATCAGGCAGATGAGCAGGCAGGTGTCGCGCGGCTCAGCTGGCGAGTATCAGGCAGATGAGCAGGCAGGTGTCGCGCGGCTCAGCTGGCGAGTATCAGGCAGATGAGCAGGCAGGTGTCGCGCGGCTCAGCTGGCGAGTATCAGGCAGATGAGCAGGCAGGTGTCGCGCGGCTCAGCTGGCGAGTATCAGGCAGATGAGCAGGCAGGTGTCGCGCGGCTCAGCTGGCGAGTATCAGGCAGATGAGCAGGCAGGTGTCGCGCGGCTCAGCTGGCGAGTATCAGGCAGATGAGCAGGCAGGTGTCGCGCGGCTCAGCTGGCGAGTATCAGGCAGATGAGCAGGCAGGTGTCGCGCGGCTCAGCTGGCGAGTATCAGGCAGATGAGCAGGCAGGTGTCGCGCGGCTCAGCTGGCGAGTATCAGGCAGATGAGCAGGCAGGTGTCGCGCGGCTCAGCTGGCGAGTATCAGGCAGATGAGCAGGCAGGTGTCGCGCGGCTCAGCTGGCGAGTATCAGGCAGATGAGCAGGCAGGTGTCGCGCGGCTCAGCTGGCGAGTATCAGGCAGATGAGCAGGCAGGTGTCGCGCGGCTCAGCTGGCGAGTATCAGGCAGATGAGCAGGCAGGTGTCGCGCGGCTCAGCTGGCGAGTATCAGGCAGATGAGCAGGCAGGTGTCGCGCGGCTCAGCTGGCGAGTATCAGGCAGATGAGCAGGCAGGTGTCGCGCGGCTCAGCTGGCGAGTATCAGGCAGATGAGCAGGCAGGTGTCGCGCGGCTCAGCTGGCGAGTATCAGGCAGATGAGCAGGCAGGTGTCGCGCGGCTCAGCTGGCGAGTATCAGGCAGATGAGCAGGCAGGTGTCGCGCGGCTCAGCTGGCGAGTATCAGGCAGATGAGCAGGCAGGTGTCGCGCGGCTCAGCTGGCGAGTATCAGGCAGATGAGCAGGCAGGTGTCGCGCGGCTCAGCTGGCGAGTATCAGGCAGATGAGCAGGCAGGTGTCGCGCGGCTCAGCTGGCGAGTATCAGGCAGATGAGCAGGCAGGTGTCGCGCGGCTCAGCTGGCGAGTATCAGGCAGATGAGCAGGCAGGTGTCGCGCGGCTCAGCTGGCGAGTATCAGGCAGATGAGCAGGCAGGTGTCGCGCGGCTCAGCTGGCGAGTATCAGGCAGATGAGCAGGCAGGTGTCGCGCGGCTCAGCTGGCGAGTATCAGGCAGATGAGCAGGCAGGTGTCGCGCGGCTCAGCTGGCGAGTATCAGGCAGATGAGCAGGCAGGTGTCGCGCGGCTCAGCTGGCGAGTATCAGGCAGATGAGCAGGCAGGTGTCGCGCGGCTCAGCTGGCGAGTATCAGGCAGATGAGCAGGCAGGTGTCGCGCGGCTCAGCTGGCGAGTATCAGGCAGATGAGCAGGCAGGTGTCGCGCGGCTCAGCTGGCGAGTATCAGGCAGATGAGCAGGCAGGTGTCGCGCGGCTCAGCTGGCGAGTATCAGGCAGATGAGCAGGCAGGTGTCGCGCGGCTCAGCTGGCGAGTATCAGGCAGATGAGCAGGCAGGTGTCGCGCGGCTCAGCTGGCGAGTATCAGGCAGATGAGCAGGCAGGTGTCGCGCGGCTCAGCTGGCGAGTATCAGGCAGATGAGCAGGCAGGTGTCGCGCGGCTCAGCTGGCGAGTATCAGGCAGATGAGCAGGCAGGTGTCGCGCGGCTCAGCTGGCGAGTATCAGGCAGATGAGCAGGCAGGTGTCGCGCGGCTCAGCTGGCGAGTATCAGGCAGATGAGCAGGCAGGTGTCGCGCGGCTCAGCTGGCGAGTATCAGGCAGATGAGCAGGCAGGTGTCGCGCGGCTCAGCTGGCGAGTATCAGGCAGATGAGCAGGCAGGTGTCGCGCGGCTCAGCTGGCGAGTATCAGGCAGATGAGCAGGCAGGTGTCGCGCGGCTCAGCTGGCGAGTATCAGGCAGATGAGCAGGCAGGTGTCGCGCGGCTCAGCTGGCGAGTATCAGGCAGATGAGCAGGCAGGTGTCGCGCGGCTCAGCTGGCGAGTATCAGGCAGATGAGCAGGCAGGTGTCGCGCGGCTCAGCTGGCGAGTATCAGGCAGATGAGCAGGCAGGTGTCGCGCGGCTCAGCTGGCGAGTATCAGGCAGATGAGCAGGCAGGTGTCGCGCGGCTCAGCTGGCGAGTATCAGGCAGATGAGCAGGCAGGTGTCGCGCGGCTCAGCTGGCGAGTATCAGGCAGATGAGCAGGCAGGTGTCGCGCGGCTCAGCTGGCGAGTATCAGGCAGATGAGCAGGCAGGTGTCGCGCGGCTCAGCTGGCGAGTATCAGGCAGATGAGCAGGCAGGTGTCGCGCGGCTCAGCTGGCGAGTATCAGGCAGATGAGCAGGCAGGTGTCGCGCGGCTCAGCTGGCGAGTATCAGGCAGATGAGCAGGCAGGTGTCGCGCGGCTCAGCTGGCGAGTATCAGGCAGATGAGCAGGCAGGTGTCGCGCGGCTCAGCTGGCGAGTATCAGGCAGATGAGCAGGCAGGTGTCGCGCGGCTCAGCTGGCGAGTATCAGGCAGATGAGCAGGCAGGTGTCGCGCGGCTCAGCTGGCGAGTATCAGGCAGATGAGCAGGCAGGTGTCGCGCGGCTCAGCTGGCGAGTATCAGGCAGATGAGCAGGCAGGTGTCGCGCGGCTCAGCTGGCGAGTATCAGGCAGATGAGCAGGCAGGTGTCGCGCGGCTCAGCTGGCGAGTATCAGGCAGATGAGCAGGCAGGTGTCGCGCGGCTCAGCTGGCGAGTATCAGGCAGATGAGCAGGCAGGTGTCGCGCGGCTCAGCTGGCGAGTATCAGGCAGATGAGCAGGCAGGTGTCGCGCGGCTCAGCTGGCGAGTATCAGGCAGATGAGCAGGCAGGTGTCGCGCGGCTCAGCTGGCGAGTATCAGGCAGATGAGCAGGCAGGTGTCGCGCGGCTCAGCTGGCGAGTATCAGGCAGATGAGCAGGCAGGTGTCGCGCGGCTCAGCTGGCGAGTATCAGGCAGATGAGCAGGCAGGTGTCGCGCGGCTCAGCTGGCGAGTATCAGGCAGATGAGCAGGCAGGTGTCGCGCGGCTCAGCTGGCGAGTATCAGGCAGATGAGCAGGCAGGTGTCGCGCGGCTCAGCTGGCGAGTATCAGGCAGATGAGCAGGCAGGTGTCGCGCGGCTCAGCTGGCGAGTATCAGGCAGATGAGCAGGCAGGTGTCGCGCGGCTCAGCTGGCGAGTATCAGGCAGATGAGCAGGCAGGTGTCGCGCGGCTCAGCTGGCGAGTATCAGGCAGATGAGCAGGCAGGTGTCGCGCGGCTCAGCTGGCGAGTATCAGGCAGATGAGCAGGCAGGTGTCGCGCGGCTCAGCTGGCGAGTATCAGGCAGATGAGCAGGCAGGTGTCGCGCGGCTCAGCTGGCGAGTATCAGGCAGATGAGCAGGCAGGTGTCGCGCGGCTCAGCTGGCGAGTATCAGGCAGATGAGCAGGCAGGTGTCGCGCGGCTCAGCTGGCGAGTATCAGGCAGATGAGCAGGCAGGTGTCGCGCGGCTCAGCTGGCGAGTATCAGGCAGATGAGCAGGCAGGTGTCGCGCGGCTCAGCTGGCGAGTATCAGGCAGATGAGCAGGCAGGTGTCGCGCGGCTCAGCTGGCGAGTATCAGGCAGATGAGCAGGCAGGTGTCGCGCGGCTCAGCTGGCGAGTATCAGGCAGATGAGCAGGCAGGTGTCGCGCGGCTCAGCTGGCGAGTATCAGGCAGATGAGCAGGCAGGTGTCGCGCGGCTCAGCTGGCGAGTATCAGGCAGATGAGCAGGCAGGTGTCGCGCGGCTCAGCTGGCGAGTATCAGGCAGATGAGCAGGCAGGTGTCGCGCGGCTCAGCTGGCGAGTATCAGGCAGATGAGCAGGCAGGTGTCGCGCGGCTCAGCTGGCGAGTATCAGGCAGATGAGCAGGCAGGTGTCGCGCGGCTCAGCTGGCGAGTATCAGGCAGATGAGCAGGCAGGTGTCGCGCGGCTCAGCTGGCGAGTATCAGGCAGATGAGCAGGCAGGTGTCGCGCGGCTCAGCTGGCGAGTATCAGGCAGATGAGCAGGCAGGTGTCGCGCGGCTCAGCTGGCGAGTATCAGGCAGATGAGCAGGCAGGTGTCGCGCGGCTCAGCTGGCGAGTATCAGGCAGATGAGCAGGCAGGTGTCGCGCGGCTCAGCTGGCGAGTATCAGGCAGATGAGCAGGCAGGTGTCGCGCGGCTCAGCTGGCGAGTATCAGGCAGATGAGCAGGCAGGTGTCGCGCGGCTCAGCTGGCGAGTATCAGGCAGATGAGCAGGCAGGTGTCGCGCGGCTCAGCTGGCGAGTATCAGGCAGATGAGCAGGCAGGTGTCGCGCGGCTCAGCTGGCGAGTATCAGGCAGATGAGCAGGCAGGTGTCGCGCGGCTCAGCTGGCGAGTATCAGGCAGATGAGCAGGCAGGTGTCGCGCGGCTCAGCTGGCGAGTATCAGGCAGATGAGCAGGCAGGTGTCGCGCGGCTCAGCTGGCGAGTATCAGGCAGATGAGCAGGCAGGTGTCGCGCGGCTCAGCTGGCGAGTATCAGGCAGATGAGCAGGCAGGTGTCGCGCGGCTCAGCTGGCGAGTATCAGGCAGATGAGCAGGCAGGTGTCGCGCGGCTCAGCTGGCGAGTATCAGGCAGATGAGCAGGCAGGTGTCGCGCGGCTCAGCTGGCGAGTATCAGGCAGATGAGCAGGCAGGTGTCGCGCGGCTCAGCTGGCGAGTATCAGGCAGATGAGCAGGCAGGTGTCGCGCGGCTCAGCTGGCGAGTATCAGGCAGATGAGCAGGCAGGTGTCGCGCGGCTCAGCTGGCGAGTATCAGGCAGATGAGCAGGCAGGTGTCGCGCGGCTCAGCTGGCGAGTATCAGGCAGATGAGCAGGCAGGTGTCGCGCGGCTCAGCTGGCGAGTATCAGGCAGATGAGCAGGCAGGTGTCGCGCGGCTCAGCTGGCGAGTATCAGGCAGATGAGCAGGCAGGTGTCGCGCGGCTCAGCTGGCGAGTATCAGGCAGATGAGCAGGCAGGTGTCGCGCGGCTCAGCTGGCGAGTATCAGGCAGATGAGCAGGCAGGTGTCGCGCGGCTCAGCTGGCGAGTATCAGGCAGATGAGCAGGCAGGTGTCGCGCGGCTCAGCTGGCGAGTATCAGGCAGATGAGCAGGCAGGTGTCGCGCGGCTCAGCTGGCGAGTATCAGGCAGATGAGCAGGCAGGTGTCGCGCGGCTCAGCTGGCGAGTATCAGGCAGATGAGCAGGCAGGTGTCGCGCGGCTCAGCTGGCGAGTATCAGGCAGATGAGCAGGCAGGTGTCGCGCGGCTCAGCTGGCGAGTATCAGGCAGATGAGCAGGCAGGTGTCGCGCGGCTCAGCTGGCGAGTATCAGGCAGATGAGCAGGCAGGTGTCGCGCGGCTCAGCTGGCGAGTATCAGGCAGATGAGCAGGCAGGTGTCGCGCGGCTCAGCTGGCGAGTATCAGGCAGATGAGCAGGCAGGTGTCGCGCGGCTCAGCTGGCGAGTATCAGGCAGATGAGCAGGCAGGTGTCGCGCGGCTCAGCTGGCGAGTATCAGGCAGATGAGCAGGCAGGTGTCGCGCGGCTCAGCTGGCGAGTATCAGGCAGATGAGCAGGCAGGTGTCGCGCGGCTCAGCTGGCGAGTATCAGGCAGATGAGCAGGCAGGTGTCGCGCGGCTCAGCTGGCGAGTATCAGGCAGATGAGCAGGCAGGTGTCGCGCGGCTCAGCTGGCGAGTATCAGGCAGATGAGCAGGCAGGTGTCGCGCGGCTCAGCTGGCGAGTATCAGGCAGATGAGCAGGCAGGTGTCGCGCGGCTCAGCTGGCGAGTATCAGGCAGATGAGCAGGCAGGTGTCGCGCGGCTCAGCTGGCGAGTATCAGGCAGATGAGCAGGCAGGTGTCGCGCGGCTCAGCTGGCGAGTATCAGGCAGATGAGCAGGCAGGTGTCGCGCGGCTCAGCTGGCGAGTATCAGGCAGATGAGCAGGCAGGTGTCGCGCGGCTCAGCTGGCGAGTATCAGGCAGATGAGCAGGCAGGTGTCGCGCGGCTCAGCTGGCGAGTATCAGGCAGATGAGCAGGCAGGTGTCGCGCGGCTCAGCTGGCGAGTATCAGGCAGATGAGCAGGCAGGTGTCGCGCGGCTCAGCTGGCGAGTATCAGGCAGATGAGCAGGCAGGTGTCGCGCGGCTCAGCTGGCGAGTATCAGGCAGATGAGCAGGCAGGTGTCGCGCGGCTCAGCTGGCGAGTATCAGGCAGATGAGCAGGCAGGTGTCGCGCGGCTCAGCTGGCGAGTATCAGGCAGATGAGCAGGCAGGTGTCGCGCGGCTCAGCTGGCGAGTATCAGGCAGATGAGCAGGCAGGTGTCGCGCGGCTCAGCTGGCGAGTATCAGGCAGATGAGCAGGCAGGTGTCGCGCGGCTCAGCTGGCGAGTATCAGGCAGATGAGCAGGCAGGTGTCGCGCGGCTCAGCTGGCGAGTATCAGGCAGATGAGCAGGCAGGTGTCGCGCGGCTCAGCTGGCGAGTATCAGGCAGATGAGCAGGCAGGTGTCGCGCGGCTCAGCTGGCGAGTATCAGGCAGATGAGCAGGCAGGTGTCGCGCGGCTCAGCTGGCGAGTATCAGGCAGATGAGCAGGCAGGTGTCGCGCGGCTCAGCTGGCGAGTATCAGGCAGATGAGCAGGCAGGTGTCGCGCGGCTCAGCTGGCGAGTATCAGGCAGATGAGCAGGCAGGTGTCGCGCGGCTCAGCTGGCGAGTATCAGGCAGATGAGCAGGCAGGTGTCGCGCGGCTCAGCTGGCGAGTATCAGGCAGATGAGCAGGCAGGTGTCGCGCGGCTCAGCTGGCGAGTATCAGGCAGATGAGCAGGCAGGTGTCGCGCGGCTCAGCTGGCGAGTATCAGGCAGATGAGCAGGCAGGTGTCGCGCGGCTCAGCTGGCGAGTATCAGGCAGATGAGCAGGCAGGTGTCGCGCGGCTCAGCTGGCGAGTATCAGGCAGATGAGCAGGCAGGTGTCGCGCGGCTCAGCTGGCGAGTATCAGGCAGATGAGCAGGCAGGTGTCGCGCGGCTCAGCTGGCGAGTATCAGGCAGATGAGCAGGCAGGTGTCGCGCGGCTCAGCTGGCGAGTATCAGGCAGATGAGCAGGCAGGTGTCGCGCGGCTCAGCTGGCGAGTATCAGGCAGATGAGCAGGCAGGTGTCGCGCGGCTCAGCTGGCGAGTATCAGGCAGATGAGCAGGCAGGTGTCGCGCGGCTCAGCTGGCGAGTATCAGGCAGATGAGCAGGCAGGTGTCGCGCGGCTCAGCTGGCGAGTATCAGGCAGATGAGCAGGCAGGTGTCGCGCGGCTCAGCTGGCGAGTATCAGGCAGATGAGCAGGCAGGTGTCGCGCGGCTCAGCTGGCGAGTATCAGGCAGATGAGCAGGCAGGTGTCGCGCGGCTCAGCTGGCGAGTATCAGGCAGATGAGCAGGCAGGTGTCGCGCGGCTCAGCTGGCGAGTATCAGGCAGATGAGCAGGCAGGTGTCGCGCGGCTCAGCTGGCGAGTATCAGGCAGATGAGCAGGCAGGTGTCGCGCGGCTCAGCTGGCGAGTATCAGGCAGATGAGCAGGCAGGTGTCGCGCGGCTCAGCTGGCGAGTATCAGGCAGATGAGCAGGCAGGTGTCGCGCGGCTCAGCTGGCGAGTATCAGGCAGATGAGCAGGCAGGTGTCGCGCGGCTCAGCTGGCGAGTATCAGGCAGATGAGCAGGCAGGTGTCGCGCGGCTCAGCTGGCGAGTATCAGGCAGATGAGCAGGCAGGTGTCGCGCGGCTCAGCTGGCGAGTATCAGGCAGATGAGCAGGCAGGTGTCGCGCGGCTCAGCTGGCGAGTATCAGGCAGATGAGCAGGCAGGTGTCGCGCGGCTCAGCTGGCGAGTATCAGGCAGATGAGCAGGCAGGTGTCGCGCGGCTCAGCTGGCGAGTATCAGGCAGATGAGCAGGCAGGTGTCGCGCGGCTCAGCTGGCGAGTATCAGGCAGATGAGCAGGCAGGTGTCGCGCGGCTCAGCTGGCGAGTATCAGGCAGATGAGCAGGCAGGTGTCGCGCGGCTCAGCTGGCGAGTATCAGGCAGATGAGCAGGCAGGTGTCGCGCGGCTCAGCTGGCGAGTATCAGGCAGATGAGCAGGCAGGTGTCGCGCGGCTCAGCTGGCGAGTATCAGGCAGATGAGCAGGCAGGTGTCGCGCGGCTCAGCTGGCGAGTATCAGGCAGATGAGCAGGCAGGTGTCGCGCGGCTCAGCTGGCGAGTATCAGGCAGATGAGCAGGCAGGTGTCGCGCGGCTCAGCTGGCGAGTATCAGGCAGATGAGCAGGCAGGTGTCGCGCGGCTCAGCTGGCGAGTATCAGGCAGATGAGCAGGCAGGTGTCGCGCGGCTCAGCTGGCGAGTATCAGGCAGATGAGCAGGCAGGTGTCGCGCGGCTCAGCTGGCGAGTATCAGGCAGATGAGCAGGCAGGTGTCGCGCGGCTCAGCTGGCGAGTATCAGGCAGATGAGCAGGCAGGTGTCGCGCGGCTCAGCTGGCGAGTATCAGGCAGATGAGCAGGCAGGTGTCGCGCGGCTCAGCTGGCGAGTATCAGGCAGATGAGCAGGCAGGTGTCGCGCGGCTCAGCTGGCGAGTATCAGGCAGATGAGCAGGCAGGTGTCGCGCGGCTCAGCTGGCGAGTATCAGGCAGATGAGCAGGCAGGTGTCGCGCGGCTCAGCTGGCGAGTATCAGGCAGATGAGCAGGCAGGTGTCGCGCGGCTCAGCTGGCGAGTATCAGGCAGATGAGCAGGCAGGTGTCGCGCGGCTCAGCTGGCGAGTATCAGGCAGATGAGCAGGCAGGTGTCGCGCGGCTCAGCTGGCGAGTATCAGGCAGATGAGCAGGCAGGTGTCGCGCGGCTCAGCTGGCGAGTATCAGGCAGATGAGCAGGCAGGTGTCGCGCGGCTCAGCTGGCGAGTATCAGGCAGATGAGCAGGCAGGTGTCGCGCGGCTCAGCTGGCGAGTATCAGGCAGATGAGCAGGCAGGTGTCGCGCGGCTCAGCTGGCGAGTATCAGGCAGATGAGCAGGCAGGTGTCGCGCGGCTCAGCTGGCGAGTATCAGGCAGATGAGCAGGCAGGTGTCGCGCGGCTCAGCTGGCGAGTATCAGGCAGATGAGCAGGCAGGTGTCGCGCGGCTCAGCTGGCGAGTATCAGGCAGATGAGCAGGCAGGTGTCGCGCGGCTCAGCTGGCGAGTATCAGGCAGATGAGCAGGCAGGTGTCGCGCGGCTCAGCTGGCGAGTATCAGGCAGATGAGCAGGCAGGTGTCGCGCGGCTCAGCTGGCGAGTATCAGGCAGATGAGCAGGCAGGTGTCGCGCGGCTCAGCTGGCGAGTATCAGGCAGATGAGCAGGCAGGTGTCGCGCGGCTCAGCTGGCGAGTATCAGGCAGATGAGCAGGCAGGTGTCGCGCGGCTCAGCTGGCGAGTATCAGGCAGATGAGCAGGCAGGTGTCGCGCGGCTCAGCTGGCGAGTATCAGGCAGATGAGCAGGCAGGTGTCGCGCGGCTCAGCTGGCGAGTATCAGGCAGATGAGCAGGCAGGTGTCGCGCGGCTCAGCTGGCGAGTATCAGGCAGATGAGCAGGCAGGTGTCGCGCGGCTCAGCTGGCGAGTATCAGGCAGATGAGCAGGCAGGTGTCGCGCGGCTCAGCTGGCGAGTATCAGGCAGATGAGCAGGCAGGTGTCGCGCGGCTCAGCTGGCGAGTATCAGGCAGATGAGCAGGCAGGTGTCGCGCGGCTCAGCTGGCGAGTATCAGGCAGATGAGCAGGCAGGTGTCGCGCGGCTCAGCTGGCGAGTATCAGGCAGATGAGCAGGCAGGTGTCGCGCGGCTCAGCTGGCGAGTATCAGGCAGATGAGCAGGCAGGTGTCGCGCGGCTCAGCTGGCGAGTATCAGGCAGATGAGCAGGCAGGTGTCGCGCGGCTCAGCTGGCGAGTATCAGGCAGATGAGCAGGCAGGTGTCGCGCGGCTCAGCTGGCGAGTATCAGGCAGATGAGCAGGCAGGTGTCGCGCGGCTCAGCTGGCGAGTATCAGGCAGATGAGCAGGCAGGTGTCGCGCGGCTCAGCTGGCGAGTATCAGGCAGATGAGCAGGCAGGTGTCGCGCGGCTCAGCTGGCGAGTATCAGGCAGATGAGCAGGCAGGTGTCGCGCGGCTCAGCTGGCGAGTATCAGGCAGATGAGCAGGCAGGTGTCGCGCGGCTCAGCTGGCGAGTATCAGGCAGATGAGCAGGCAGGTGTCGCGCGGCTCAGCTGGCGAGTATCAGGCAGATGAGCAGGCAGGTGTCGCGCGGCTCAGCTGGCGAGTATCAGGCAGATGAGCAGGCAGGTGTCGCGCGGCTCAGCTGGCGAGTATCAGGCAGATGAGCAGGCAGGTGTCGCGCGGCTCAGCTGGCGAGTATCAGGCAGATGAGCAGGCAGGTGTCGCGCGGCTCAGCTGGCGAGTATCAGGCAGATGAGCAGGCAGGTGTCGCGCGGCTCAGCTGGCGAGTATCAGGCAGATGAGCAGGCAGGTGTCGCGCGGCTCAGCTGGCGAGTATCAGGCAGATGAGCAGGCAGGTGTCGCGCGGCTCAGCTGGCGAGTATCAGGCAGATGAGCAGGCAGGTGTCGCGCGGCTCAGCTGGCGAGTATCAGGCAGATGAGCAGGCAGGTGTCGCGCGGCTCAGCTGGCGAGTATCAGGCAGATGAGCAGGCAGGTGTCGCGCGGCTCAGCTGGCGAGTATCAGGCAGATGAGCAGGCAGGTGTCGCGCGGCTCAGCTGGCGAGTATCAGGCAGATGAGCAGGCAGGTGTCGCGCGGCTCAGCTGGCGAGTATCAGGCAGATGAGCAGGCAGGTGTCGCGCGGCTCAGCTGGCGAGTATCAGGCAGATGAGCAGGCAGGTGTCGCGCGGCTCAGCTGGCGAGTATCAGGCAGATGAGCAGGCAGGTGTCGCGCGGCTCAGCTGGCGAGTATCAGGCAGATGAGCAGGCAGGTGTCGCGCGGCTCAGCTGGCGAGTATCAGGCAGATGAGCAGGCAGGTGTCGCGCGGCTCAGCTGGCGAGTATCAGGCAGATGAGCAGGCAGGTGTCGCGCGGCTCAGCTGGCGAGTATCAGGCAGATGAGCAGGCAGGTGTCGCGCGGCTCAGCTGGCGAGTATCAGGCAGATGAGCAGGCAGGTGTCGCGCGGCTCAGCTGGCGAGTATCAGGCAGATGAGCAGGCAGGTGTCGCGCGGCTCAGCTGGCGAGTATCAGGCAGATGAGCAGGCAGGTGTCGCGCGGCTCAGCTGGCGAGTATCAGGCAGATGAGCAGGCAGGTGTCGCGCGGCTCAGCTGGCGAGTATCAGGCAGATGAGCAGGCAGGTGTCGCGCGGCTCAGCTGGCGAGTATCAGGCAGATGAGCAGGCAGGTGTCGCGCGGCTCAGCTGGCGAGTATCAGGCAGATGAGCAGGCAGGTGTCGCGCGGCTCAGCTGGCGAGTATCAGGCAGATGAGCAGGCAGGTGTCGCGCGGCTCAGCTGGCGAGTATCAGGCAGATGAGCAGGCAGGTGTCGCGCGGCTCAGCTGGCGAGTATCAGGCAGATGAGCAGGCAGGTGTCGCGCGGCTCAGCTGGCGAGTATCAGGCAGATGAGCAGGCAGGTGTCGCGCGGCTCAGCTGGCGAGTATCAGGCAGATGAGCAGGCAGGTGTCGCGCGGCTCAGCTGGCGAGTATCAGGCAGATGAGCAGGCAGGTGTCGCGCGGCTCAGCTGGCGAGTATCAGGCAGATGAGCAGGCAGGTGTCGCGCGGCTCAGCTGGCGAGTATCAGGCAGATGAGCAGGCAGGTGTCGCGCGGCTCAGCTGGCGAGTATCAGGCAGATGAGCAGGCAGGTGTCGCGCGGCTCAGCTGGCGAGTATCAGGCAGATGAGCAGGCAGGTGTCGCGCGGCTCAGCTGGCGAGTATCAGGCAGATGAGCAGGCAGGTGTCGCGCGGCTCAGCTGGCGAGTATCAGGCAGATGAGCAGGCAGGTGTCGCGCGGCTCAGCTGGCGAGTATCAGGCAGATGAGCAGGCAGGTGTCGCGCGGCTCAGCTGGCGAGTATCAGGCAGATGAGCAGGCAGGTGTCGCGCGGCTCAGCTGGCGAGTATCAGGCAGATGAGCAGGCAGGTGTCGCGCGGCTCAGCTGGCGAGTATCAGGCAGATGAGCAGGCAGGTGTCGCGCGGCTCAGCTGGCGAGTATCAGGCAGATGAGCAGGCAGGTGTCGCGCGGCTCAGCTGGCGAGTATCAGGCAGATGAGCAGGCAGGTGTCGCGCGGCTCAGCTGGCGAGTATCAGGCAGATGAGCAGGCAGGTGTCGCGCGGCTCAGCTGGCGAGTATCAGGCAGATGAGCAGGCAGGTGTCGCGCGGCTCAGCTGGCGAGTATCAGGCAGATGAGCAGGCAGGTGTCGCGCGGCTCAGCTGGCGAGTATCAGGCAGATGAGCAGGCAGGTGTCGCGCGGCTCAGCTGGCGAGTATCAGGCAGATGAGCAGGCAGGTGTCGCGCGGCTCAGCTGGCGAGTATCAGGCAGATGAGCAGGCAGGTGTCGCGCGGCTCAGCTGGCGAGTATCAGGCAGATGAGCAGGCAGGTGTCGCGCGGCTCAGCTGGCGAGTATCAGGCAGATGAGCAGGCAGGTGTCGCGCGGCTCAGCTGGCGAGTATCAGGCAGATGAGCAGGCAGGTGTCGCGCGGCTCAGCTGGCGAGTATCAGGCAGATGAGCAGGCAGGTGTCGCGCGGCTCAGCTGGCGAGTATCAGGCAGATGAGCAGGCAGGTGTCGCGCGGCTCAGCTGGCGAGTATCAGGCAGATGAGCAGGCAGGTGTCGCGCGGCTCAGCTGGCGAGTATCAGGCAGATGAGCAGGCAGGTGTCGCGCGGCTCAGCTGGCGAGTATCAGGCAGATGAGCAGGCAGGTGTCGCGCGGCTCAGCTGGCGAGTATCAGGCAGATGAGCAGGCAGGTGTCGCGCGGCTCAGCTGGCGAGTATCAGGCAGATGAGCAGGCAGGTGTCGCGCGGCTCAGCTGGCGAGTATCAGGCAGATGAGCAGGCAGGTGTCGCGCGGCTCAGCTGGCGAGTATCAGGCAGATGAGCAGGCAGGTGTCGCGCGGCTCAGCTGGCGAGTATCAGGCAGATGAGCAGGCAGGTGTCGCGCGGCTCAGCTGGCGAGTATCAGGCAGATGAGCAGGCAGGTGTCGCGCGGCTCAGCTGGCGAGTATCAGGCAGATGAGCAGGCAGGTGTCGCGCGGCTCAGCTGGCGAGTATCAGGCAGATGAGCAGGCAGGTGTCGCGCGGCTCAGCTGGCGAGTATCAGGCAGATGAGCAGGCAGGTGTCGCGCGGCTCAGCTGGCGAGTATCAGGCAGATGAGCAGGCAGGTGTCGCGCGGCTCAGCTGGCGAGTATCAGGCAGATGAGCAGGCAGGTGTCGCGCGGCTCAGCTGGCGAGTATCAGGCAGATGAGCAGGCAGGTGTCGCGCGGCTCAGCTGGCGAGTATCAGGCAGATGAGCAGGCAGGTGTCGCGCGGCTCAGCTGGCGAGTATCAGGCAGATGAGCAGGCAGGTGTCGCGCGGCTCAGCTGGCGAGTATCAGGCAGATGAGCAGGCAGGTGTCGCGCGGCTCAGCTGGCGAGTATCAGGCAGATGAGCAGGCAGGTGTCGCGCGGCTCAGCTGGCGAGTATCAGGCAGATGAGCAGGCAGGTGTCGCGCGGCTCAGCTGGCGAGTATCAGGCAGATGAGCAGGCAGGTGTCGCGCGGCTCAGCTGGCGAGTATCAGGCAGATGAGCAGGCAGGTGTCGCGCGGCTCAGCTGGCGAGTATCAGGCAGATGAGCAGGCAGGTGTCGCGCGGCTCAGCTGGCGAGTATCAGGCAGATGAGCAGGCAGGTGTCGCGCGGCTCAGCTGGCGAGTATCAGGCAGATGAGCAGGCAGGTGTCGCGCGGCTCAGCTGGCGAGTATCAGGCAGATGAGCAGGCAGGTGTCGCGCGGCTCAGCTGGCGAGTATCAGGCAGATGAGCAGGCAGGTGTCGCGCGGCTCAGCTGGCGAGTATCAGGCAGATGAGCAGGCAGGTGTCGCGCGGCTCAGCTGGCGAGTATCAGGCAGATGAGCAGGCAGGTGTCGCGCGGCTCAGCTGGCGAGTATCAGGCAGATGAGCAGGCAGGTGTCGCGCGGCTCAGCTGGCGAGTATCAGGCAGATGAGCAGGCAGGTGTCGCGCGGCTCAGCTGGCGAGTATCAGGCAGATGAGCAGGCAGGTGTCGCGCGGCTCAGCTGGCGAGTATCAGGCAGATGAGCAGGCAGGTGTCGCGCGGCTCAGCTGGCGAGTATCAGGCAGATGAGCAGGCAGGTGTCGCGCGGCTCAGCTGGCGAGTATCAGGCAGATGAGCAGGCAGGTGTCGCGCGGCTCAGCTGGCGAGTATCAGGCAGATGAGCAGGCAGGTGTCGCGCGGCTCAGCTGGCGAGTATCAGGCAGATGAGCAGGCAGGTGTCGCGCGGCTCAGCTGGCGAGTATCAGGCAGATGAGCAGGCAGGTGTCGCGCGGCTCAGCTGGCGAGTATCAGGCAGATGAGCAGGCAGGTGTCGCGCGGCTCAGCTGGCGAGTATCAGGCAGATGAGCAGGCAGGTGTCGCGCGGCTCAGCTGGCGAGTATCAGGCAGATGAGCAGGCAGGTGTCGCGCGGCTCAGCTGGCGAGTATCAGGCAGATGAGCAGGCAGGTGTCGCGCGGCTCAGCTGGCGAGTATCAGGCAGATGAGCAGGCAGGTGTCGCGCGGCTCAGCTGGCGAGTATCAGGCAGATGAGCAGGCAGGTGTCGCGCGGCTCAGCTGGCGAGTATCAGGCAGATGAGCAGGCAGGTGTCGCGCGGCTCAGCTGGCGAGTATCAGGCAGATGAGCAGGCAGGTGTCGCGCGGCTCAGCTGGCGAGTATCAGGCAGATGAGCAGGCAGGTGTCGCGCGGCTCAGCTGGCGAGTATCAGGCAGATGAGCAGGCAGGTGTCGCGCGGCTCAGCTGGCGAGTATCAGGCAGATGAGCAGGCAGGTGTCGCGCGGCTCAGCTGGCGAGTATCAGGCAGATGAGCAGGCAGGTGTCGCGCGGCTCAGCTGGCGAGTATCAGGCAGATGAGCAGGCAGGTGTCGCGCGGCTCAGCTGGCGAGTATCAGGCAGATGAGCAGGCAGGTGTCGCGCGGCTCAGCTGGCGAGTATCAGGCAGATGAGCAGGCAGGTGTCGCGCGGCTCAGCTGGCGAGTATCAGGCAGATGAGCAGGCAGGTGTCGCGCGGCTCAGCTGGCGAGTATCAGGCAGATGAGCAGGCAGGTGTCGCGCGGCTCAGCTGGCGAGTATCAGGCAGATGAGCAGGCAGGTGTCGCGCGGCTCAGCTGGCGAGTATCAGGCAGATGAGCAGGCAGGTGTCGCGCGGCTCAGCTGGCGAGTATCAGGCAGATGAGCAGGCAGGTGTCGCGCGGCTCAGCTGGCGAGTATCAGGCAGATGAGCAGGCAGGTGTCGCGCGGCTCAGCTGGCGAGTATCAGGCAGATGAGCAGGCAGGTGTCGCGCGGCTCAGCTGGCGAGTATCAGGCAGATGAGCAGGCAGGTGTCGCGCGGCTCAGCTGGCGAGTATCAGGCAGATGAGCAGGCAGGTGTCGCGCGGCTCAGCTGGCGAGTATCAGGCAGATGAGCAGGCAGGTGTCGCGCGGCTCAGCTGGCGAGTATCAGGCAGATGAGCAGGCAGGTGTCGCGCGGCTCAGCTGGCGAGTATCAGGCAGATGAGCAGGCAGGTGTCGCGCGGCTCAGCTGGCGAGTATCAGGCAGATGAGCAGGCAGGTGTCGCGCGGCTCAGCTGGCGAGTATCAGGCAGATGAGCAGGCAGGTGTCGCGCGGCTCAGCTGGCGAGTATCAGGCAGATGAGCAGGCAGGTGTCGCGCGGCTCAGCTGGCGAGTATCAGGCAGATGAGCAGGCAGGTGTCGCGCGGCTCAGCTGGCGAGTATCAGGCAGATGAGCAGGCAGGTGTCGCGCGGCTCAGCTGGCGAGTATCAGGCAGATGAGCAGGCAGGTGTCGCGCGGCTCAGCTGGCGAGTATCAGGCAGATGAGCAGGCAGGTGTCGCGCGGCTCAGCTGGCGAGTATCAGGCAGATGAGCAGGCAGGTGTCGCGCGGCTCAGCTGGCGAGTATCAGGCAGATGAGCAGGCAGGTGTCGCGCGGCTCAGCTGGCGAGTATCAGGCAGATGAGCAGGCAGGTGTCGCGCGGCTCAGCTGGCGAGTATCAGGCAGATGAGCAGGCAGGTGTCGCGCGGCTCAGCTGGCGAGTATCAGGCAGATGAGCAGGCAGGTGTCGCGCGGCTCAGCTGGCGAGTATCAGGCAGATGAGCAGGCAGGTGTCGCGCGGCTCAGCTGGCGAGTATCAGGCAGATGAGCAGGCAGGTGTCGCGCGGCTCAGCTGGCGAGTATCAGGCAGATGAGCAGGCAGGTGTCGCGCGGCTCAGCTGGCGAGTATCAGGCAGATGAGCAGGCAGGTGTCGCGCGGCTCAGCTGGCGAGTATCAGGCAGATGAGCAGGCAGGTGTCGCGCGGCTCAGCTGGCGAGTATCAGGCAGATGAGCAGGCAGGTGTCGCGCGGCTCAGCTGGCGAGTATCAGGCAGATGAGCAGGCAGGTGTCGCGCGGCTCAGCTGGCGAGTATCAGGCAGATGAGCAGGCAGGTGTCGCGCGGCTCAGCTGGCGAGTATCAGGCAGATGAGCAGGCAGGTGTCGCGCGGCTCAGCTGGCGAGTATCAGGCAGATGAGCAGGCAGGTGTCGCGCGGCTCAGCTGGCGAGTATCAGGCAGATGAGCAGGCAGGTGTCGCGCGGCTCAGCTGGCGAGTATCAGGCAGATGAGCAGGCAGGTGTCGCGCGGCTCAGCTGGCGAGTATCAGGCAGATGAGCAGGCAGGTGTCGCGCGGCTCAGCTGGCGAGTATCAGGCAGATGAGCAGGCAGGTGTCGCGCGGCTCAGCTGGCGAGTATCAGGCAGATGAGCAGGCAGGTGTCGCGCGGCTCAGCTGGCGAGTATCAGGCAGATGAGCAGGCAGGTGTCGCGCGGCTCAGCTGGCGAGTATCAGGCAGATGAGCAGGCAGGTGTCGCGCGGCTCAGCTGGCGAGTATCAGGCAGATGAGCAGGCAGGTGTCGCGCGGCTCAGCTGGCGAGTATCAGGCAGATGAGCAGGCAGGTGTCGCGCGGCTCAGCTGGCGAGTATCAGGCAGATGAGCAGGCAGGTGTCGCGCGGCTCAGCTGGCGAGTATCAGGCAGATGAGCAGGCAGGTGTCGCGCGGCTCAGCTGGCGAGTATCAGGCAGATGAGCAGGCAGGTGTCGCGCGGCTCAGCTGGCGAGTATCAGGCAGATGAGCAGGCAGGTGTCGCGCGGCTCAGCTGGCGAGTATCAGGCAGATGAGCAGGCAGGTGTCGCGCGGCTCAGCTGGCGAGTATCAGGCAGATGAGCAGGCAGGTGTCGCGCGGCTCAGCTGGCGAGTATCAGGCAGATGAGCAGGCAGGTGTCGCGCGGCTCAGCTGGCGAGTATCAGGCAGATGAGCAGGCAGGTGTCGCGCGGCTCAGCTGGCGAGTATCAGGCAGATGAGCAGGCAGGTGTCGCGCGGCTCAGCTGGCGAGTATCAGGCAGATGAGCAGGCAGGTGTCGCGCGGCTCAGCTGGCGAGTATCAGGCAGATGAGCAGGCAGGTGTCGCGCGGCTCAGCTGGCGAGTATCAGGCAGATGAGCAGGCAGGTGTCGCGCGGCTCAGCTGGCGAGTATCAGGCAGATGAGCAGGCAGGTGTCGCGCGGCTCAGCTGGCGAGTATCAGGCAGATGAGCAGGCAGGTGTCGCGCGGCTCAGCTGGCGAGTATCAGGCAGATGAGCAGGCAGGTGTCGCGCGGCTCAGCTGGCGAGTATCAGGCAGATGAGCAGGCAGGTGTCGCGCGGCTCAGCTGGCGAGTATCAGGCAGATGAGCAGGCAGGTGTCGCGCGGCTCAGCTGGCGAGTATCAGGCAGATGAGCAGGCAGGTGTCGCGCGGCTCAGCTGGCGAGTATCAGGCAGATGAGCAGGCAGGTGTCGCGCGGCTCAGCTGGCGAGTATCAGGCAGATGAGCAGGCAGGTGTCGCGCGGCTCAGCTGGCGAGTATCAGGCAGATGAGCAGGCAGGTGTCGCGCGGCTCAGCTGGCGAGTATCAGGCAGATGAGCAGGCAGGTGTCGCGCGGCTCAGCTGGCGAGTATCAGGCAGATGAGCAGGCAGGTGTCGCGCGGCTCAGCTGGCGAGTATCAGGCAGATGAGCAGGCAGGTGTCGCGCGGCTCAGCTGGCGAGTATCAGGCAGATGAGCAGGCAGGTGTCGCGCGGCTCAGCTGGCGAGTATCAGGCAGATGAGCAGGCAGGTGTCGCGCGGCTCAGCTGGCGAGTATCAGGCAGATGAGCAGGCAGGTGTCGCGCGGCTCAGCTGGCGAGTATCAGGCAGATGAGCAGGCAGGTGTCGCGCGGCTCAGCTGGCGAGTATCAGGCAGATGAGCAGGCAGGTGTCGCGCGGCTCAGCTGGCGAGTATCAGGCAGATGAGCAGGCAGGTGTCGCGCGGCTCAGCTGGCGAGTATCAGGCAGATGAGCAGGCAGGTGTCGCGCGGCTCAGCTGGCGAGTATCAGGCAGATGAGCAGGCAGGTGTCGCGCGGCTCAGCTGGCGAGTATCAGGCAGATGAGCAGGCAGGTGTCGCGCGGCTCAGCTGGCGAGTATCAGGCAGATGAGCAGGCAGGTGTCGCGCGGCTCAGCTGGCGAGTATCAGGCAGATGAGCAGGCAGGTGTCGCGCGGCTCAGCTGGCGAGTATCAGGCAGATGAGCAGGCAGGTGTCGCGCGGCTCAGCTGGCGAGTATCAGGCAGATGAGCAGGCAGGTGTCGCGCGGCTCAGCTGGCGAGTATCAGGCAGATGAGCAGGCAGGTGTCGCGCGGCTCAGCTGGCGAGTATCAGGCAGATGAGCAGGCAGGTGTCGCGCGGCTCAGCTGGCGAGTATCAGGCAGATGAGCAGGCAGGTGTCGCGCGGCTCAGCTGGCGAGTATCAGGCAGATGAGCAGGCAGGTGTCGCGCGGCTCAGCTGGCGAGTATCAGGCAGATGAGCAGGCAGGTGTCGCGCGGCTCAGCTGGCGAGTATCAGGCAGATGAGCAGGCAGGTGTCGCGCGGCTCAGCTGGCGAGTATCAGGCAGATGAGCAGGCAGGTGTCGCGCGGCTCAGCTGGCGAGTATCAGGCAGATGAGCAGGCAGGTGTCGCGCGGCTCAGCTGGCGAGTATCAGGCAGATGAGCAGGCAGGTGTCGCGCGGCTCAGCTGGCGAGTATCAGGCAGATGAGCAGGCAGGTGTCGCGCGGCTCAGCTGGCGAGTATCAGGCAGATGAGCAGGCAGGTGTCGCGCGGCTCAGCTGGCGAGTATCAGGCAGATGAGCAGGCAGGTGTCGCGCGGCTCAGCTGGCGAGTATCAGGCAGATGAGCAGGCAGGTGTCGCGCGGCTCAGCTGGCGAGTATCAGGCAGATGAGCAGGCAGGTGTCGCGCGGCTCAGCTGGCGAGTATCAGGCAGATGAGCAGGCAGGTGTCGCGCGGCTCAGCTGGCGAGTATCAGGCAGATGAGCAGGCAGGTGTCGCGCGGCTCAGCTGGCGAGTATCAGGCAGATGAGCAGGCAGGTGTCGCGCGGCTCAGCTGGCGAGTATCAGGCAGATGAGCAGGCAGGTGTCGCGCGGCTCAGCTGGCGAGTATCAGGCAGATGAGCAGGCAGGTGTCGCGCGGCTCAGCTGGCGAGTATCAGGCAGATGAGCAGGCAGGTGTCGCGCGGCTCAGCTGGCGAGTATCAGGCAGATGAGCAGGCAGGTGTCGCGCGGCTCAGCTGGCGAGTATCAGGCAGATGAGCAGGCAGGTGTCGCGCGGCTCAGCTGGCGAGTATCAGGCAGATGAGCAGGCAGGTGTCGCGCGGCTCAGCTGGCGAGTATCAGGCAGATGAGCAGGCAGGTGTCGCGCGGCTCAGCTGGCGAGTATCAGGCAGATGAGCAGGCAGGTGTCGCGCGGCTCAGCTGGCGAGTATCAGGCAGATGAGCAGGCAGGTGTCGCGCGGCTCAGCTGGCGAGTATCAGGCAGATGAGCAGGCAGGTGTCGCGCGGCTCAGCTGGCGAGTATCAGGCAGATGAGCAGGCAGGTGTCGCGCGGCTCAGCTGGCGAGTATCAGGCAGATGAGCAGGCAGGTGTCGCGCGGCTCAGCTGGCGAGTATCAGGCAGATGAGCAGGCAGGTGTCGCGCGGCTCAGCTGGCGAGTATCAGGCAGATGAGCAGGCAGGTGTCGCGCGGCTCAGCTGGCGAGTATCAGGCAGATGAGCAGGCAGGTGTCGCGCGGCTCAGCTGGCGAGTATCAGGCAGATGAGCAGGCAGGTGTCGCGCGGCTCAGCTGGCGAGTATCAGGCAGATGAGCAGGCAGGTGTCGCGCGGCTCAGCTGGCGAGTATCAGGCAGATGAGCAGGCAGGTGTCGCGCGGCTCAGCTGGCGAGTATCAGGCAGATGAGCAGGCAGGTGTCGCGCGGCTCAGCTGGCGAGTATCAGGCAGATGAGCAGGCAGGTGTCGCGCGGCTCAGCTGGCGAGTATCAGGCAGATGAGCAGGCAGGTGTCGCGCGGCTCAGCTGGCGAGTATCAGGCAGATGAGCAGGCAGGTGTCGCGCGGCTCAGCTGGCGAGTATCAGGCAGATGAGCAGGCAGGTGTCGCGCGGCTCAGCTGGCGAGTATCAGGCAGATGAGCAGGCAGGTGTCGCGCGGCTCAGCTGGCGAGTATCAGGCAGATGAGCAGGCAGGTGTCGCGCGGCTCAGCTGGCGAGTATCAGGCAGATGAGCAGGCAGGTGTCGCGCGGCTCAGCTGGCGAGTATCAGGCAGATGAGCAGGCAGGTGTCGCGCGGCTCAGCTGGCGAGTATCAGGCAGATGAGCAGGCAGGTGTCGCGCGGCTCAGCTGGCGAGTATCAGGCAGATGAGCAGGCAGGTGTCGCGCGGCTCAGCTGGCGAGTATCAGGCAGATGAGCAGGCAGGTGTCGCGCGGCTCAGCTGGCGAGTATCAGGCAGATGAGCAGGCAGGTGTCGCGCGGCTCAGCTGGCGAGTATCAGGCAGATGAGCAGGCAGGTGTCGCGCGGCTCAGCTGGCGAGTATCAGGCAGATGAGCAGGCAGGTGTCGCGCGGCTCAGCTGGCGAGTATCAGGCAGATGAGCAGGCAGGTGTCGCGCGGCTCAGCTGGCGAGTATCAGGCAGATGAGCAGGCAGGTGTCGCGCGGCTCAGCTGGCGAGTATCAGGCAGATGAGCAGGCAGGTGTCGCGCGGCTCAGCTGGCGAGTATCAGGCAGATGAGCAGGCAGGTGTCGCGCGGCTCAGCTGGCGAGTATCAGGCAGATGAGCAGGCAGGTGTCGCGCGGCTCAGCTGGCGAGTATCAGGCAGATGAGCAGGCAGGTGTCGCGCGGCTCAGCTGGCGAGTATCAGGCAGATGAGCAGGCAGGTGTCGCGCGGCTCAGCTGGCGAGTATCAGGCAGATGAGCAGGCAGGTGTCGCGCGGCTCAGCTGGCGAGTATCAGGCAGATGAGCAGGCAGGTGTCGCGCGGCTCAGCTGGCGAGTATCAGGCAGATGAGCAGGCAGGTGTCGCGCGGCTCAGCTGGCGAGTATCAGGCAGATGAGCAGGCAGGTGTCGCGCGGCTCAGCTGGCGAGTATCAGGCAGATGAGCAGGCAGGTGTCGCGCGGCTCAGCTGGCGAGTATCAGGCAGATGAGCAGGCAGGTGTCGCGCGGCTCAGCTGGCGAGTATCAGGCAGATGAGCAGGCAGGTGTCGCGCGGCTCAGCTGGCGAGTATCAGGCAGATGAGCAGGCAGGTGTCGCGCGGCTCAGCTGGCGAGTATCAGGCAGATGAGCAGGCAGGTGTCGCGCGGCTCAGCTGGCGAGTATCAGGCAGATGAGCAGGCAGGTGTCGCGCGGCTCAGCTGGCGAGTATCAGGCAGATGAGCAGGCAGGTGTCGCGCGGCTCAGCTGGCGAGTATCAGGCAGATGAGCAGGCAGGTGTCGCGCGGCTCAGCTGGCGAGTATCAGGCAGATGAGCAGGCAGGTGTCGCGCGGCTCAGCTGGCGAGTATCAGGCAGATGAGCAGGCAGGTGTCGCGCGGCTCAGCTGGCGAGTATCAGGCAGATGAGCAGGCAGGTGTCGCGCGGCTCAGCTGGCGAGTATCAGGCAGATGAGCAGGCAGGTGTCGCGCGGCTCAGCTGGCGAGTATCAGGCAGATGAGCAGGCAGGTGTCGCGCGGCTCAGCTGGCGAGTATCAGGCAGATGAGCAGGCAGGTGTCGCGCGGCTCAGCTGGCGAGTATCAGGCAGATGAGCAGGCAGGTGTCGCGCGGCTCAGCTGGCGAGTATCAGGCAGATGAGCAGGCAGGTGTCGCGCGGCTCAGCTGGCGAGTATCAGGCAGATGAGCAGGCAGGTGTCGCGCGGCTCAGCTGGCGAGTATCAGGCAGATGAGCAGGCAGGTGTCGCGCGGCTCAGCTGGCGAGTATCAGGCAGATGAGCAGGCAGGTGTCGCGCGGCTCAGCTGGCGAGTATCAGGCAGATGAGCAGGCAGGTGTCGCGCGGCTCAGCTGGCGAGTATCAGGCAGATGAGCAGGCAGGTGTCGCGCGGCTCAGCTGGCGAGTATCAGGCAGATGAGCAGGCAGGTGTCGCGCGGCTCAGCTGGCGAGTATCAGGCAGATGAGCAGGCAGGTGTCGCGCGGCTCAGCTGGCGAGTATCAGGCAGATGAGCAGGCAGGTGTCGCGCGGCTCAGCTGGCGAGTATCAGGCAGATGAGCAGGCAGGTGTCGCGCGGCTCAGCTGGCGAGTATCAGGCAGATGAGCAGGCAGGTGTCGCGCGGCTCAGCTGGCGAGTATCAGGCAGATGAGCAGGCAGGTGTCGCGCGGCTCAGCTGGCGAGTATCAGGCAGATGAGCAGGCAGGTGTCGCGCGGCTCAGCTGGCGAGTATCAGGCAGATGAGCAGGCAGGTGTCGCGCGGCTCAGCTGGCGAGTATCAGGCAGATGAGCAGGCAGGTGTCGCGCGGCTCAGCTGGCGAGTATCAGGCAGATGAGCAGGCAGGTGTCGCGCGGCTCAGCTGGCGAGTATCAGGCAGATGAGCAGGCAGGTGTCGCGCGGCTCAGCTGGCGAGTATCAGGCAGATGAGCAGGCAGGTGTCGCGCGGCTCAGCTGGCGAGTATCAGGCAGATGAGCAGGCAGGTGTCGCGCGGCTCAGCTGGCGAGTATCAGGCAGATGAGCAGGCAGGTGTCGCGCGGCTCAGCTGGCGAGTATCAGGCAGATGAGCAGGCAGGTGTCGCGCGGCTCAGCTGGCGAGTATCAGGCAGATGAGCAGGCAGGTGTCGCGCGGCTCAGCTGGCGAGTATCAGGCAGATGAGCAGGCAGGTGTCGCGCGGCTCAGCTGGCGAGTATCAGGCAGATGAGCAGGCAGGTGTCGCGCGGCTCAGCTGGCGAGTATCAGGCAGATGAGCAGGCAGGTGTCGCGCGGCTCAGCTGGCGAGTATCAGGCAGATGAGCAGGCAGGTGTCGCGCGGCTCAGCTGGCGAGTATCAGGCAGATGAGCAGGCAGGTGTCGCGCGGCTCAGCTGGCGAGTATCAGGCAGATGAGCAGGCAGGTGTCGCGCGGCTCAGCTGGCGAGTATCAGGCAGATGAGCAGGCAGGTGTCGCGCGGCTCAGCTGGCGAGTATCAGGCAGATGAGCAGGCAGGTGTCGCGCGGCTCAGCTGGCGAGTATCAGGCAGATGAGCAGGCAGGTGTCGCGCGGCTCAGCTGGCGAGTATCAGGCAGATGAGCAGGCAGGTGTCGCGCGGCTCAGCTGGCGAGTATCAGGCAGATGAGCAGGCAGGTGTCGCGCGGCTCAGCTGGCGAGTATCAGGCAGATGAGCAGGCAGGTGTCGCGCGGCTCAGCTGGCGAGTATCAGGCAGATGAGCAGGCAGGTGTCGCGCGGCTCAGCTGGCGAGTATCAGGCAGATGAGCAGGCAGGTGTCGCGCGGCTCAGCTGGCGAGTATCAGGCAGATGAGCAGGCAGGTGTCGCGCGGCTCAGCTGGCGAGTATCAGGCAGATGAGCAGGCAGGTGTCGCGCGGCTCAGCTGGCGAGTATCAGGCAGATGAGCAGGCAGGTGTCGCGCGGCTCAGCTGGCGAGTATCAGGCAGATGAGCAGGCAGGTGTCGCGCGGCTCAGCTGGCGAGTATCAGGCAGATGAGCAGGCAGGTGTCGCGCGGCTCAGCTGGCGAGTATCAGGCAGATGAGCAGGCAGGTGTCGCGCGGCTCAGCTGGCGAGTATCAGGCAGATGAGCAGGCAGGTGTCGCGCGGCTCAGCTGGCGAGTATCAGGCAGATGAGCAGGCAGGTGTCGCGCGGCTCAGCTGGCGAGTATCAGGCAGATGAGCAGGCAGGTGTCGCGCGGCTCAGCTGGCGAGTATCAGGCAGATGAGCAGGCAGGTGTCGCGCGGCTCAGCTGGCGAGTATCAGGCAGATGAGCAGGCAGGTGTCGCGCGGCTCAGCTGGCGAGTATCAGGCAGATGAGCAGGCAGGTGTCGCGCGGCTCAGCTGGCGAGTATCAGGCAGATGAGCAGGCAGGTGTCGCGCGGCTCAGCTGGCGAGTATCAGGCAGATGAGCAGGCAGGTGTCGCGCGGCTCAGCTGGCGAGTATCAGGCAGATGAGCAGGCAGGTGTCGCGCGGCTCAGCTGGCGAGTATCAGGCAGATGAGCAGGCAGGTGTCGCGCGGCTCAGCTGGCGAGTATCAGGCAGATGAGCAGGCAGGTGTCGCGCGGCTCAGCTGGCGAGTATCAGGCAGATGAGCAGGCAGGTGTCGCGCGGCTCAGCTGGCGAGTATCAGGCAGATGAGCAGGCAGGTGTCGCGCGGCTCAGCTGGCGAGTATCAGGCAGATGAGCAGGCAGGTGTCGCGCGGCTCAGCTGGCGAGTATCAGGCAGATGAGCAGGCAGGTGTCGCGCGGCTCAGCTGGCGAGTATCAGGCAGATGAGCAGGCAGGTGTCGCGCGGCTCAGCTGGCGAGTATCAGGCAGATGAGCAGGCAGGTGTCGCGCGGCTCAGCTGGCGAGTATCAGGCAGATGAGCAGGCAGGTGTCGCGCGGCTCAGCTGGCGAGTATCAGGCAGATGAGCAGGCAGGTGTCGCGCGGCTCAGCTGGCGAGTATCAGGCAGATGAGCAGGCAGGTGTCGCGCGGCTCAGCTGGCGAGTATCAGGCAGATGAGCAGGCAGGTGTCGCGCGGCTCAGCTGGCGAGTATCAGGCAGATGAGCAGGCAGGTGTCGCGCGGCTCAGCTGGCGAGTATCAGGCAGATGAGCAGGCAGGTGTCGCGCGGCTCAGCTGGCGAGTATCAGGCAGATGAGCAGGCAGGTGTCGCGCGGCTCAGCTGGCGAGTATCAGGCAGATGAGCAGGCAGGTGTCGCGCGGCTCAGCTGGCGAGTATCAGGCAGATGAGCAGGCAGGTGTCGCGCGGCTCAGCTGGCGAGTATCAGGCAGATGAGCAGGCAGGTGTCGCGCGGCTCAGCTGGCGAGTATCAGGCAGATGAGCAGGCAGGTGTCGCGCGGCTCAGCTGGCGAGTATCAGGCAGATGAGCAGGCAGGTGTCGCGCGGCTCAGCTGGCGAGTATCAGGCAGATGAGCAGGCAGGTGTCGCGCGGCTCAGCTGGCGAGTATCAGGCAGATGAGCAGGCAGGTGTCGCGCGGCTCAGCTGGCGAGTATCAGGCAGATGAGCAGGCAGGTGTCGCGCGGCTCAGCTGGCGAGTATCAGGCAGATGAGCAGGCAGGTGTCGCGCGGCTCAGCTGGCGAGTATCAGGCAGATGAGCAGGCAGGTGTCGCGCGGCTCAGCTGGCGAGTATCAGGCAGATGAGCAGGCAGGTGTCGCGCGGCTCAGCTGGCGAGTATCAGGCAGATGAGCAGGCAGGTGTCGCGCGGCTCAGCTGGCGAGTATCAGGCAGATGAGCAGGCAGGTGTCGCGCGGCTCAGCTGGCGAGTATCAGGCAGATGAGCAGGCAGGTGTCGCGCGGCTCAGCTGGCGAGTATCAGGCAGATGAGCAGGCAGGTGTCGCGCGGCTCAGCTGGCGAGTATCAGGCAGATGAGCAGGCAGGTGTCGCGCGGCTCAGCTGGCGAGTATCAGGCAGATGAGCAGGCAGGTGTCGCGCGGCTCAGCTGGCGAGTATCAGGCAGATGAGCAGGCAGGTGTCGCGCGGCTCAGCTGGCGAGTATCAGGCAGATGAGCAGGCAGGTGTCGCGCGGCTCAGCTGGCGAGTATCAGGCAGATGAGCAGGCAGGTGTCGCGCGGCTCAGCTGGCGAGTATCAGGCAGATGAGCAGGCAGGTGTCGCGCGGCTCAGCTGGCGAGTATCAGGCAGATGAGCAGGCAGGTGTCGCGCGGCTCAGCTGGCGAGTATCAGGCAGATGAGCAGGCAGGTGTCGCGCGGCTCAGCTGGCGAGTATCAGGCAGATGAGCAGGCAGGTGTCGCGCGGCTCAGCTGGCGAGTATCAGGCAGATGAGCAGGCAGGTGTCGCGCGGCTCAGCTGGCGAGTATCAGGCAGATGAGCAGGCAGGTGTCGCGCGGCTCAGCTGGCGAGTATCAGGCAGATGAGCAGGCAGGTGTCGCGCGGCTCAGCTGGCGAGTATCAGGCAGATGAGCAGGCAGGTGTCGCGCGGCTCAGCTGGCGAGTATCAGGCAGATGAGCAGGCAGGTGTCGCGCGGCTCAGCTGGCGAGTATCAGGCAGATGAGCAGGCAGGTGTCGCGCGGCTCAGCTGGCGAGTATCAGGCAGATGAGCAGGCAGGTGTCGCGCGGCTCAGCTGGCGAGTATCAGGCAGATGAGCAGGCAGGTGTCGCGCGGCTCAGCTGGCGAGTATCAGGCAGATGAGCAGGCAGGTGTCGCGCGGCTCAGCTGGCGAGTATCAGGCAGATGAGCAGGCAGGTGTCGCGCGGCTCAGCTGGCGAGTATCAGGCAGATGAGCAGGCAGGTGTCGCGCGGCTCAGCTGGCGAGTATCAGGCAGATGAGCAGGCAGGTGTCGCGCGGCTCAGCTGGCGAGTATCAGGCAGATGAGCAGGCAGGTGTCGCGCGGCTCAGCTGGCGAGTATCAGGCAGATGAGCAGGCAGGTGTCGCGCGGCTCAGCTGGCGAGTATCAGGCAGATGAGCAGGCAGGTGTCGCGCGGCTCAGCTGGCGAGTATCAGGCAGATGAGCAGGCAGGTGTCGCGCGGCTCAGCTGGCGAGTATCAGGCAGATGAGCAGGCAGGTGTCGCGCGGCTCAGCTGGCGAGTATCAGGCAGATGAGCAGGCAGGTGTCGCGCGGCTCAGCTGGCGAGTATCAGGCAGATGAGCAGGCAGGTGTCGCGCGGCTCAGCTGGCGAGTATCAGGCAGATGAGCAGGCAGGTGTCGCGCGGCTCAGCTGGCGAGTATCAGGCAGATGAGCAGGCAGGTGTCGCGCGGCTCAGCTGGCGAGTATCAGGCAGATGAGCAGGCAGGTGTCGCGCGGCTCAGCTGGCGAGTATCAGGCAGATGAGCAGGCAGGTGTCGCGCGGCTCAGCTGGCGAGTATCAGGCAGATGAGCAGGCAGGTGTCGCGCGGCTCAGCTGGCGAGTATCAGGCAGATGAGCAGGCAGGTGTCGCGCGGCTCAGCTGGCGAGTATCAGGCAGATGAGCAGGCAGGTGTCGCGCGGCTCAGCTGGCGAGTATCAGGCAGATGAGCAGGCAGGTGTCGCGCGGCTCAGCTGGCGAGTATCAGGCAGATGAGCAGGCAGGTGTCGCGCGGCTCAGCTGGCGAGTATCAGGCAGATGAGCAGGCAGGTGTCGCGCGGCTCAGCTGGCGAGTATCAGGCAGATGAGCAGGCAGGTGTCGCGCGGCTCAGCTGGCGAGTATCAGGCAGATGAGCAGGCAGGTGTCGCGCGGCTCAGCTGGCGAGTATCAGGCAGATGAGCAGGCAGGTGTCGCGCGGCTCAGCTGGCGAGTATCAGGCAGATGAGCAGGCAGGTGTCGCGCGGCTCAGCTGGCGAGTATCAGGCAGATGAGCAGGCAGGTGTCGCGCGGCTCAGCTGGCGAGTATCAGGCAGATGAGCAGGCAGGTGTCGCGCGGCTCAGCTGGCGAGTATCAGGCAGATGAGCAGGCAGGTGTCGCGCGGCTCAGCTGGCGAGTATCAGGCAGATGAGCAGGCAGGTGTCGCGCGGCTCAGCTGGCGAGTATCAGGCAGATGAGCAGGCAGGTGTCGCGCGGCTCAGCTGGCGAGTATCAGGCAGATGAGCAGGCAGGTGTCGCGCGGCTCAGCTGGCGAGTATCAGGCAGATGAGCAGGCAGGTGTCGCGCGGCTCAGCTGGCGAGTATCAGGCAGATGAGCAGGCAGGTGTCGCGCGGCTCAGCTGGCGAGTATCAGGCAGATGAGCAGGCAGGTGTCGCGCGGCTCAGCTGGCGAGTATCAGGCAGATGAGCAGGCAGGTGTCGCGCGGCTCAGCTGGCGAGTATCAGGCAGATGAGCAGGCAGGTGTCGCGCGGCTCAGCTGGCGAGTATCAGGCAGATGAGCAGGCAGGTGTCGCGCGGCTCAGCTGGCGAGTATCAGGCAGATGAGCAGGCAGGTGTCGCGCGGCTCAGCTGGCGAGTATCAGGCAGATGAGCAGGCAGGTGTCGCGCGGCTCAGCTGGCGAGTATCAGGCAGATGAGCAGGCAGGTGTCGCGCGGCTCAGCTGGCGAGTATCAGGCAGATGAGCAGGCAGGTGTCGCGCGGCTCAGCTGGCGAGTATCAGGCAGATGAGCAGGCAGGTGTCGCGCGGCTCAGCTGGCGAGTATCAGGCAGATGAGCAGGCAGGTGTCGCGCGGCTCAGCTGGCGAGTATCAGGCAGATGAGCAGGCAGGTGTCGCGCGGCTCAGCTGGCGAGTATCAGGCAGATGAGCAGGCAGGTGTCGCGCGGCTCAGCTGGCGAGTATCAGGCAGATGAGCAGGCAGGTGTCGCGCGGCTCAGCTGGCGAGTATCAGGCAGATGAGCAGGCAGGTGTCGCGCGGCTCAGCTGGCGAGTATCAGGCAGATGAGCAGGCAGGTGTCGCGCGGCTCAGCTGGCGAGTATCAGGCAGATGAGCAGGCAGGTGTCGCGCGGCTCAGCTGGCGAGTATCAGGCAGATGAGCAGGCAGGTGTCGCGCGGCTCAGCTGGCGAGTATCAGGCAGATGAGCAGGCAGGTGTCGCGCGGCTCAGCTGGCGAGTATCAGGCAGATGAGCAGGCAGGTGTCGCGCGGCTCAGCTGGCGAGTATCAGGCAGATGAGCAGGCAGGTGTCGCGCGGCTCAGCTGGCGAGTATCAGGCAGATGAGCAGGCAGGTGTCGCGCGGCTCAGCTGGCGAGTATCAGGCAGATGAGCAGGCAGGTGTCGCGCGGCTCAGCTGGCGAGTATCAGGCAGATGAGCAGGCAGGTGTCGCGCGGCTCAGCTGGCGAGTATCAGGCAGATGAGCAGGCAGGTGTCGCGCGGCTCAGCTGGCGAGTATCAGGCAGATGAGCAGGCAGGTGTCGCGCGGCTCAGCTGGCGAGTATCAGGCAGATGAGCAGGCAGGTGTCGCGCGGCTCAGCTGGCGAGTATCAGGCAGATGAGCAGGCAGGTGTCGCGCGGCTCAGCTGGCGAGTATCAGGCAGATGAGCAGGCAGGTGTCGCGCGGCTCAGCTGGCGAGTATCAGGCAGATGAGCAGGCAGGTGTCGCGCGGCTCAGCTGGCGAGTATCAGGCAGATGAGCAGGCAGGTGTCGCGCGGCTCAGCTGGCGAGTATCAGGCAGATGAGCAGGCAGGTGTCGCGCGGCTCAGCTGGCGAGTATCAGGCAGATGAGCAGGCAGGTGTCGCGCGGCTCAGCTGGCGAGTATCAGGCAGATGAGCAGGCAGGTGTCGCGCGGCTCAGCTGGCGAGTATCAGGCAGATGAGCAGGCAGGTGTCGCGCGGCTCAGCTGGCGAGTATCAGGCAGATGAGCAGGCAGGTGTCGCGCGGCTCAGCTGGCGAGTATCAGGCAGATGAGCAGGCAGGTGTCGCGCGGCTCAGCTGGCGAGTATCAGGCAGATGAGCAGGCAGGTGTCGCGCGGCTCAGCTGGCGAGTATCAGGCAGATGAGCAGGCAGGTGTCGCGCGGCTCAGCTGGCGAGTATCAGGCAGATGAGCAGGCAGGTGTCGCGCGGCTCAGCTGGCGAGTATCAGGCAGATGAGCAGGCAGGTGTCGCGCGGCTCAGCTGGCGAGTATCAGGCAGATGAGCAGGCAGGTGTCGCGCGGCTCAGCTGGCGAGTATCAGGCAGATGAGCAGGCAGGTGTCGCGCGGCTCAGCTGGCGAGTATCAGGCAGATGAGCAGGCAGGTGTCGCGCGGCTCAGCTGGCGAGTATCAGGCAGATGAGCAGGCAGGTGTCGCGCGGCTCAGCTGGCGAGTATCAGGCAGATGAGCAGGCAGGTGTCGCGCGGCTCAGCTGGCGAGTATCAGGCAGATGAGCAGGCAGGTGTCGCGCGGCTCAGCTGGCGAGTATCAGGCAGATGAGCAGGCAGGTGTCGCGCGGCTCAGCTGGCGAGTATCAGGCAGATGAGCAGGCAGGTGTCGCGCGGCTCAGCTGGCGAGTATCAGGCAGATGAGCAGGCAGGTGTCGCGCGGCTCAGCTGGCGAGTATCAGGCAGATGAGCAGGCAGGTGTCGCGCGGCTCAGCTGGCGAGTATCAGGCAGATGAGCAGGCAGGTGTCGCGCGGCTCAGCTGGCGAGTATCAGGCAGATGAGCAGGCAGGTGTCGCGCGGCTCAGCTGGCGAGTATCAGGCAGATGAGCAGGCAGGTGTCGCGCGGCTCAGCTGGCGAGTATCAGGCAGATGAGCAGGCAGGTGTCGCGCGGCTCAGCTGGCGAGTATCAGGCAGATGAGCAGGCAGGTGTCGCGCGGCTCAGCTGGCGAGTATCAGGCAGATGAGCAGGCAGGTGTCGCGCGGCTCAGCTGGCGAGTATCAGGCAGATGAGCAGGCAGGTGTCGCGCGGCTCAGCTGGCGAGTATCAGGCAGATGAGCAGGCAGGTGTCGCGCGGCTCAGCTGGCGAGTATCAGGCAGATGAGCAGGCAGGTGTCGCGCGGCTCAGCTGGCGAGTATCAGGCAGATGAGCAGGCAGGTGTCGCGCGGCTCAGCTGGCGAGTATCAGGCAGATGAGCAGGCAGGTGTCGCGCGGCTCAGCTGGCGAGTATCAGGCAGATGAGCAGGCAGGTGTCGCGCGGCTCAGCTGGCGAGTATCAGGCAGATGAGCAGGCAGGTGTCGCGCGGCTCAGCTGGCGAGTATCAGGCAGATGAGCAGGCAGGTGTCGCGCGGCTCAGCTGGCGAGTATCAGGCAGATGAGCAGGCAGGTGTCGCGCGGCTCAGCTGGCGAGTATCAGGCAGATGAGCAGGCAGGTGTCGCGCGGCTCAGCTGGCGAGTATCAGGCAGATGAGCAGGCAGGTGTCGCGCGGCTCAGCTGGCGAGTATCAGGCAGATGAGCAGGCAGGTGTCGCGCGGCTCAGCTGGCGAGTATCAGGCAGATGAGCAGGCAGGTGTCGCGCGGCTCAGCTGGCGAGTATCAGGCAGATGAGCAGGCAGGTGTCGCGCGGCTCAGCTGGCGAGTATCAGGCAGATGAGCAGGCAGGTGTCGCGCGGCTCAGCTGGCGAGTATCAGGCAGATGAGCAGGCAGGTGTCGCGCGGCTCAGCTGGCGAGTATCAGGCAGATGAGCAGGCAGGTGTCGCGCGGCTCAGCTGGCGAGTATCAGGCAGATGAGCAGGCAGGTGTCGCGCGGCTCAGCTGGCGAGTATCAGGCAGATGAGCAGGCAGGTGTCGCGCGGCTCAGCTGGCGAGTATCAGGCAGATGAGCAGGCAGGTGTCGCGCGGCTCAGCTGGCGAGTATCAGGCAGATGAGCAGGCAGGTGTCGCGCGGCTCAGCTGGCGAGTATCAGGCAGATGAGCAGGCAGGTGTCGCGCGGCTCAGCTGGCGAGTATCAGGCAGATGAGCAGGCAGGTGTCGCGCGGCTCAGCTGGCGAGTATCAGGCAGATGAGCAGGCAGGTGTCGCGCGGCTCAGCTGGCGAGTATCAGGCAGATGAGCAGGCAGGTGTCGCGCGGCTCAGCTGGCGAGTATCAGGCAGATGAGCAGGCAGGTGTCGCGCGGCTCAGCTGGCGAGTATCAGGCAGATGAGCAGGCAGGTGTCGCGCGGCTCAGCTGGCGAGTATCAGGCAGATGAGCAGGCAGGTGTCGCGCGGCTCAGCTGGCGAGTATCAGGCAGATGAGCAGGCAGGTGTCGCGCGGCTCAGCTGGCGAGTATCAGGCAGATGAGCAGGCAGGTGTCGCGCGGCTCAGCTGGCGAGTATCAGGCAGATGAGCAGGCAGGTGTCGCGCGGCTCAGCTGGCGAGTATCAGGCAGATGAGCAGGCAGGTGTCGCGCGGCTCAGCTGGCGAGTATCAGGCAGATGAGCAGGCAGGTGTCGCGCGGCTCAGCTGGCGAGTATCAGGCAGATGAGCAGGCAGGTGTCGCGCGGCTCAGCTGGCGAGTATCAGGCAGATGAGCAGGCAGGTGTCGCGCGGCTCAGCTGGCGAGTATCAGGCAGATGAGCAGGCAGGTGTCGCGCGGCTCAGCTGGCGAGTATCAGGCAGATGAGCAGGCAGGTGTCGCGCGGCTCAGCTGGCGAGTATCAGGCAGATGAGCAGGCAGGTGTCGCGCGGCTCAGCTGGCGAGTATCAGGCAGATGAGCAGGCAGGTGTCGCGCGGCTCAGCTGGCGAGTATCAGGCAGATGAGCAGGCAGGTGTCGCGCGGCTCAGCTGGCGAGTATCAGGCAGATGAGCAGGCAGGTGTCGCGCGGCTCAGCTGGCGAGTATCAGGCAGATGAGCAGGCAGGTGTCGCGCGGCTCAGCTGGCGAGTATCAGGCAGATGAGCAGGCAGGTGTCGCGCGGCTCAGCTGGCGAGTATCAGGCAGATGAGCAGGCAGGTGTCGCGCGGCTCAGCTGGCGAGTATCAGGCAGATGAGCAGGCAGGTGTCGCGCGGCTCAGCTGGCGAGTATCAGGCAGATGAGCAGGCAGGTGTCGCGCGGCTCAGCTGGCGAGTATCAGGCAGATGAGCAGGCAGGTGTCGCGCGGCTCAGCTGGCGAGTATCAGGCAGATGAGCAGGCAGGTGTCGCGCGGCTCAGCTGGCGAGTATCAGGCAGATGAGCAGGCAGGTGTCGCGCGGCTCAGCTGGCGAGTATCAGGCAGATGAGCAGGCAGGTGTCGCGCGGCTCAGCTGGCGAGTATCAGGCAGATGAGCAGGCAGGTGTCGCGCGGCTCAGCTGGCGAGTATCAGGCAGATGAGCAGGCAGGTGTCGCGCGGCTCAGCTGGCGAGTATCAGGCAGATGAGCAGGCAGGTGTCGCGCGGCTCAGCTGGCGAGTATCAGGCAGATGAGCAGGCAGGTGTCGCGCGGCTCAGCTGGCGAGTATCAGGCAGATGAGCAGGCAGGTGTCGCGCGGCTCAGCTGGCGAGTATCAGGCAGATGAGCAGGCAGGTGTCGCGCGGCTCAGCTGGCGAGTATCAGGCAGATGAGCAGGCAGGTGTCGCGCGGCTCAGCTGGCGAGTATCAGGCAGATGAGCAGGCAGGTGTCGCGCGGCTCAGCTGGCGAGTATCAGGCAGATGAGCAGGCAGGTGTCGCGCGGCTCAGCTGGCGAGTATCAGGCAGATGAGCAGGCAGGTGTCGCGCGGCTCAGCTGGCGAGTATCAGGCAGATGAGCAGGCAGGTGTCGCGCGGCTCAGCTGGCGAGTATCAGGCAGATGAGCAGGCAGGTGTCGCGCGGCTCAGCTGGCGAGTATCAGGCAGATGAGCAGGCAGGTGTCGCGCGGCTCAGCTGGCGAGTATCAGGCAGATGAGCAGGCAGGTGTCGCGCGGCTCAGCTGGCGAGTATCAGGCAGATGAGCAGGCAGGTGTCGCGCGGCTCAGCTGGCGAGTATCAGGCAGATGAGCAGGCAGGTGTCGCGCGGCTCAGCTGGCGAGTATCAGGCAGATGAGCAGGCAGGTGTCGCGCGGCTCAGCTGGCGAGTATCAGGCAGATGAGCAGGCAGGTGTCGCGCGGCTCAGCTGGCGAGTATCAGGCAGATGAGCAGGCAGGTGTCGCGCGGCTCAGCTGGCGAGTATCAGGCAGATGAGCAGGCAGGTGTCGCGCGGCTCAGCTGGCGAGTATCAGGCAGATGAGCAGGCAGGTGTCGCGCGGCTCAGCTGGCGAGTATCAGGCAGATGAGCAGGCAGGTGTCGCGCGGCTCAGCTGGCGAGTATCAGGCAGATGAGCAGGCAGGTGTCGCGCGGCTCAGCTGGCGAGTATCAGGCAGATGAGCAGGCAGGTGTCGCGCGGCTCAGCTGGCGAGTATCAGGCAGATGAGCAGGCAGGTGTCGCGCGGCTCAGCTGGCGAGTATCAGGCAGATGAGCAGGCAGGTGTCGCGCGGCTCAGCTGGCGAGTATCAGGCAGATGAGCAGGCAGGTGTCGCGCGGCTCAGCTGGCGAGTATCAGGCAGATGAGCAGGCAGGTGTCGCGCGGCTCAGCTGGCGAGTATCAGGCAGATGAGCAGGCAGGTGTCGCGCGGCTCAGCTGGCGAGTATCAGGCAGATGAGCAGGCAGGTGTCGCGCGGCTCAGCTGGCGAGTATCAGGCAGATGAGCAGGCAGGTGTCGCGCGGCTCAGCTGGCGAGTATCAGGCAGATGAGCAGGCAGGTGTCGCGCGGCTCAGCTGGCGAGTATCAGGCAGATGAGCAGGCAGGTGTCGCGCGGCTCAGCTGGCGAGTATCAGGCAGATGAGCAGGCAGGTGTCGCGCGGCTCAGCTGGCGAGTATCAGGCAGATGAGCAGGCAGGTGTCGCGCGGCTCAGCTGGCGAGTATCAGGCAGATGAGCAGGCAGGTGTCGCGCGGCTCAGCTGGCGAGTATCAGGCAGATGAGCAGGCAGGTGTCGCGCGGCTCAGCTGGCGAGTATCAGGCAGATGAGCAGGCAGGTGTCGCGCGGCTCAGCTGGCGAGTATCAGGCAGATGAGCAGGCAGGTGTCGCGCGGCTCAGCTGGCGAGTATCAGGCAGATGAGCAGGCAGGTGTCGCGCGGCTCAGCTGGCGAGTATCAGGCAGATGAGCAGGCAGGTGTCGCGCGGCTCAGCTGGCGAGTATCAGGCAGATGAGCAGGCAGGTGTCGCGCGGCTCAGCTGGCGAGTATCAGGCAGATGAGCAGGCAGGTGTCGCGCGGCTCAGCTGGCGAGTATCAGGCAGATGAGCAGGCAGGTGTCGCGCGGCTCAGCTGGCGAGTATCAGGCAGATGAGCAGGCAGGTGTCGCGCGGCTCAGCTGGCGAGTATCAGGCAGATGAGCAGGCAGGTGTCGCGCGGCTCAGCTGGCGAGTATCAGGCAGATGAGCAGGCAGGTGTCGCGCGGCTCAGCTGGCGAGTATCAGGCAGATGAGCAGGCAGGTGTCGCGCGGCTCAGCTGGCGAGTATCAGGCAGATGAGCAGGCAGGTGTCGCGCGGCTCAGCTGGCGAGTATCAGGCAGATGAGCAGGCAGGTGTCGCGCGGCTCAGCTGGCGAGTATCAGGCAGATGAGCAGGCAGGTGTCGCGCGGCTCAGCTGGCGAGTATCAGGCAGATGAGCAGGCAGGTGTCGCGCGGCTCAGCTGGCGAGTATCAGGCAGATGAGCAGGCAGGTGTCGCGCGGCTCAGCTGGCGAGTATCAGGCAGATGAGCAGGCAGGTGTCGCGCGGCTCAGCTGGCGAGTATCAGGCAGATGAGCAGGCAGGTGTCGCGCGGCTCAGCTGGCGAGTATCAGGCAGATGAGCAGGCAGGTGTCGCGCGGCTCAGCTGGCGAGTATCAGGCAGATGAGCAGGCAGGTGTCGCGCGGCTCAGCTGGCGAGTATCAGGCAGATGAGCAGGCAGGTGTCGCGCGGCTCAGCTGGCGAGTATCAGGCAGATGAGCAGGCAGGTGTCGCGCGGCTCAGCTGGCGAGTATCAGGCAGATGAGCAGGCAGGTGTCGCGCGGCTCAGCTGGCGAGTATCAGGCAGATGAGCAGGCAGGTGTCGCGCGGCTCAGCTGGCGAGTATCAGGCAGATGAGCAGGCAGGTGTCGCGCGGCTCAGCTGGCGAGTATCAGGCAGATGAGCAGGCAGGTGTCGCGCGGCTCAGCTGGCGAGTATCAGGCAGATGAGCAGGCAGGTGTCGCGCGGCTCAGCTGGCGAGTATCAGGCAGATGAGCAGGCAGGTGTCGCGCGGCTCAGCTGGCGAGTATCAGGCAGATGAGCAGGCAGGTGTCGCGCGGCTCAGCTGGCGAGTATCAGGCAGATGAGCAGGCAGGTGTCGCGCGGCTCAGCTGGCGAGTATCAGGCAGATGAGCAGGCAGGTGTCGCGCGGCTCAGCTGGCGAGTATCAGGCAGATGAGCAGGCAGGTGTCGCGCGGCTCAGCTGGCGAGTATCAGGCAGATGAGCAGGCAGGTGTCGCGCGGCTCAGCTGGCGAGTATCAGGCAGATGAGCAGGCAGGTGTCGCGCGGCTCAGCTGGCGAGTATCAGGCAGATGAGCAGGCAGGTGTCGCGCGGCTCAGCTGGCGAGTATCAGGCAGATGAGCAGGCAGGTGTCGCGCGGCTCAGCTGGCGAGTATCAGGCAGATGAGCAGGCAGGTGTCGCGCGGCTCAGCTGGCGAGTATCAGGCAGATGAGCAGGCAGGTGTCGCGCGGCTCAGCTGGCGAGTATCAGGCAGATGAGCAGGCAGGTGTCGCGCGGCTCAGCTGGCGAGTATCAGGCAGATGAGCAGGCAGGTGTCGCGCGGCTCAGCTGGCGAGTATCAGGCAGATGAGCAGGCAGGTGTCGCGCGGCTCAGCTGGCGAGTATCAGGCAGATGAGCAGGCAGGTGTCGCGCGGCTCAGCTGGCGAGTATCAGGCAGATGAGCAGGCAGGTGTCGCGCGGCTCAGCTGGCGAGTATCAGGCAGATGAGCAGGCAGGTGTCGCGCGGCTCAGCTGGCGAGTATCAGGCAGATGAGCAGGCAGGTGTCGCGCGGCTCAGCTGGCGAGTATCAGGCAGATGAGCAGGCAGGTGTCGCGCGGCTCAGCTGGCGAGTATCAGGCAGATGAGCAGGCAGGTGTCGCGCGGCTCAGCTGGCGAGTATCAGGCAGATGAGCAGGCAGGTGTCGCGCGGCTCAGCTGGCGAGTATCAGGCAGATGAGCAGGCAGGTGTCGCGCGGCTCAGCTGGCGAGTATCAGGCAGATGAGCAGGCAGGTGTCGCGCGGCTCAGCTGGCGAGTATCAGGCAGATGAGCAGGCAGGTGTCGCGCGGCTCAGCTGGCGAGTATCAGGCAGATGAGCAGGCAGGTGTCGCGCGGCTCAGCTGGCGAGTATCAGGCAGATGAGCAGGCAGGTGTCGCGCGGCTCAGCTGGCGAGTATCAGGCAGATGAGCAGGCAGGTGTCGCGCGGCTCAGCTGGCGAGTATCAGGCAGATGAGCAGGCAGGTGTCGCGCGGCTCAGCTGGCGAGTATCAGGCAGATGAGCAGGCAGGTGTCGCGCGGCTCAGCTGGCGAGTATCAGGCAGATGAGCAGGCAGGTGTCGCGCGGCTCAGCTGGCGAGTATCAGGCAGATGAGCAGGCAGGTGTCGCGCGGCTCAGCTGGCGAGTATCAGGCAGATGAGCAGGCAGGTGTCGCGCGGCTCAGCTGGCGAGTATCAGGCAGATGAGCAGGCAGGTGTCGCGCGGCTCAGCTGGCGAGTATCAGGCAGATGAGCAGGCAGGTGTCGCGCGGCTCAGCTGGCGAGTATCAGGCAGATGAGCAGGCAGGTGTCGCGCGGCTCAGCTGGCGAGTATCAGGCAGATGAGCAGGCAGGTGTCGCGCGGCTCAGCTGGCGAGTATCAGGCAGATGAGCAGGCAGGTGTCGCGCGGCTCAGCTGGCGAGTATCAGGCAGATGAGCAGGCAGGTGTCGCGCGGCTCAGCTGGCGAGTATCAGGCAGATGAGCAGGCAGGTGTCGCGCGGCTCAGCTGGCGAGTATCAGGCAGATGAGCAGGCAGGTGTCGCGCGGCTCAGCTGGCGAGTATCAGGCAGATGAGCAGGCAGGTGTCGCGCGGCTCAGCTGGCGAGTATCAGGCAGATGAGCAGGCAGGTGTCGCGCGGCTCAGCTGGCGAGTATCAGGCAGATGAGCAGGCAGGTGTCGCGCGGCTCAGCTGGCGAGTATCAGGCAGATGAGCAGGCAGGTGTCGCGCGGCTCAGCTGGCGAGTATCAGGCAGATGAGCAGGCAGGTGTCGCGCGGCTCAGCTGGCGAGTATCAGGCAGATGAGCAGGCAGGTGTCGCGCGGCTCAGCTGGCGAGTATCAGGCAGATGAGCAGGCAGGTGTCGCGCGGCTCAGCTGGCGAGTATCAGGCAGATGAGCAGGCAGGTGTCGCGCGGCTCAGCTGGCGAGTATCAGGCAGATGAGCAGGCAGGTGTCGCGCGGCTCAGCTGGCGAGTATCAGGCAGATGAGCAGGCAGGTGTCGCGCGGCTCAGCTGGCGAGTATCAGGCAGATGAGCAGGCAGGTGTCGCGCGGCTCAGCTGGCGAGTATCAGGCAGATGAGCAGGCAGGTGTCGCGCGGCTCAGCTGGCGAGTATCAGGCAGATGAGCAGGCAGGTGTCGCGCGGCTCAGCTGGCGAGTATCAGGCAGATGAGCAGGCAGGTGTCGCGCGGCTCAGCTGGCGAGTATCAGGCAGATGAGCAGGCAGGTGTCGCGCGGCTCAGCTGGCGAGTATCAGGCAGATGAGCAGGCAGGTGTCGCGCGGCTCAGCTGGCGAGTATCAGGCAGATGAGCAGGCAGGTGTCGCGCGGCTCAGCTGGCGAGTATCAGGCAGATGAGCAGGCAGGTGTCGCGCGGCTCAGCTGGCGAGTATCAGGCAGATGAGCAGGCAGGTGTCGCGCGGCTCAGCTGGCGAGTATCAGGCAGATGAGCAGGCAGGTGTCGCGCGGCTCAGCTGGCGAGTATCAGGCAGATGAGCAGGCAGGTGTCGCGCGGCTCAGCTGGCGAGTATCAGGCAGATGAGCAGGCAGGTGTCGCGCGGCTCAGCTGGCGAGTATCAGGCAGATGAGCAGGCAGGTGTCGCGCGGCTCAGCTGGCGAGTATCAGGCAGATGAGCAGGCAGGTGTCGCGCGGCTCAGCTGGCGAGTATCAGGCAGATGAGCAGGCAGGTGTCGCGCGGCTCAGCTGGCGAGTATCAGGCAGATGAGCAGGCAGGTGTCGCGCGGCTCAGCTGGCGAGTATCAGGCAGATGAGCAGGCAGGTGTCGCGCGGCTCAGCTGGCGAGTATCAGGCAGATGAGCAGGCAGGTGTCGCGCGGCTCAGCTGGCGAGTATCAGGCAGATGAGCAGGCAGGTGTCGCGCGGCTCAGCTGGCGAGTATCAGGCAGATGAGCAGGCAGGTGTCGCGCGGCTCAGCTGGCGAGTATCAGGCAGATGAGCAGGCAGGTGTCGCGCGGCTCAGCTGGCGAGTATCAGGCAGATGAGCAGGCAGGTGTCGCGCGGCTCAGCTGGCGAGTATCAGGCAGATGAGCAGGCAGGTGTCGCGCGGCTCAGCTGGCGAGTATCAGGCAGATGAGCAGGCAGGTGTCGCGCGGCTCAGCTGGCGAGTATCAGGCAGATGAGCAGGCAGGTGTCGCGCGGCTCAGCTGGCGAGTATCAGGCAGATGAGCAGGCAGGTGTCGCGCGGCTCAGCTGGCGAGTATCAGGCAGATGAGCAGGCAGGTGTCGCGCGGCTCAGCTGGCGAGTATCAGGCAGATGAGCAGGCAGGTGTCGCGCGGCTCAGCTGGCGAGTATCAGGCAGATGAGCAGGCAGGTGTCGCGCGGCTCAGCTGGCGAGTATCAGGCAGATGAGCAGGCAGGTGTCGCGCGGCTCAGCTGGCGAGTATCAGGCAGATGAGCAGGCAGGTGTCGCGCGGCTCAGCTGGCGAGTATCAGGCAGATGAGCAGGCAGGTGTCGCGCGGCTCAGCTGGCGAGTATCAGGCAGATGAGCAGGCAGGTGTCGCGCGGCTCAGCTGGCGAGTATCAGGCAGATGAGCAGGCAGGTGTCGCGCGGCTCAGCTGGCGAGTATCAGGCAGATGAGCAGGCAGGTGTCGCGCGGCTCAGCTGGCGAGTATCAGGCAGATGAGCAGGCAGGTGTCGCGCGGCTCAGCTGGCGAGTATCAGGCAGATGAGCAGGCAGGTGTCGCGCGGCTCAGCTGGCGAGTATCAGGCAGATGAGCAGGCAGGTGTCGCGCGGCTCAGCTGGCGAGTATCAGGCAGATGAGCAGGCAGGTGTCGCGCGGCTCAGCTGGCGAGTATCAGGCAGATGAGCAGGCAGGTGTCGCGCGGCTCAGCTGGCGAGTATCAGGCAGATGAGCAGGCAGGTGTCGCGCGGCTCAGCTGGCGAGTATCAGGCAGATGAGCAGGCAGGTGTCGCGCGGCTCAGCTGGCGAGTATCAGGCAGATGAGCAGGCAGGTGTCGCGCGGCTCAGCTGGCGAGTATCAGGCAGATGAGCAGGCAGGTGTCGCGCGGCTCAGCTGGCGAGTATCAGGCAGATGAGCAGGCAGGTGTCGCGCGGCTCAGCTGGCGAGTATCAGGCAGATGAGCAGGCAGGTGTCGCGCGGCTCAGCTGGCGAGTATCAGGCAGATGAGCAGGCAGGTGTCGCGCGGCTCAGCTGGCGAGTATCAGGCAGATGAGCAGGCAGGTGTCGCGCGGCTCAGCTGGCGAGTATCAGGCAGATGAGCAGGCAGGTGTCGCGCGGCTCAGCTGGCGAGTATCAGGCAGATGAGCAGGCAGGTGTCGCGCGGCTCAGCTGGCGAGTATCAGGCAGATGAGCAGGCAGGTGTCGCGCGGCTCAGCTGGCGAGTATCAGGCAGATGAGCAGGCAGGTGTCGCGCGGCTCAGCTGGCGAGTATCAGGCAGATGAGCAGGCAGGTGTCGCGCGGCTCAGCTGGCGAGTATCAGGCAGATGAGCAGGCAGGTGTCGCGCGGCTCAGCTGGCGAGTATCAGGCAGATGAGCAGGCAGGTGTCGCGCGGCTCAGCTGGCGAGTATCAGGCAGATGAGCAGGCAGGTGTCGCGCGGCTCAGCTGGCGAGTATCAGGCAGATGAGCAGGCAGGTGTCGCGCGGCTCAGCTGGCGAGTATCAGGCAGATGAGCAGGCAGGTGTCGCGCGGCTCAGCTGGCGAGTATCAGGCAGATGAGCAGGCAGGTGTCGCGCGGCTCAGCTGGCGAGTATCAGGCAGATGAGCAGGCAGGTGTCGCGCGGCTCAGCTGGCGAGTATCAGGCAGATGAGCAGGCAGGTGTCGCGCGGCTCAGCTGGCGAGTATCAGGCAGATGAGCAGGCAGGTGTCGCGCGGCTCAGCTGGCGAGTATCAGGCAGATGAGCAGGCAGGTGTCGCGCGGCTCAGCTGGCGAGTATCAGGCAGATGAGCAGGCAGGTGTCGCGCGGCTCAGCTGGCGAGTATCAGGCAGATGAGCAGGCAGGTGTCGCGCGGCTCAGCTGGCGAGTATCAGGCAGATGAGCAGGCAGGTGTCGCGCGGCTCAGCTGGCGAGTATCAGGCAGATGAGCAGGCAGGTGTCGCGCGGCTCAGCTGGCGAGTATCAGGCAGATGAGCAGGCAGGTGTCGCGCGGCTCAGCTGGCGAGTATCAGGCAGATGAGCAGGCAGGTGTCGCGCGGCTCAGCTGGCGAGTATCAGGCAGATGAGCAGGCAGGTGTCGCGCGGCTCAGCTGGCGAGTATCAGGCAGATGAGCAGGCAGGTGTCGCGCGGCTCAGCTGGCGAGTATCAGGCAGATGAGCAGGCAGGTGTCGCGCGGCTCAGCTGGCGAGTATCAGGCAGATGAGCAGGCAGGTGTCGCGCGGCTCAGCTGGCGAGTATCAGGCAGATGAGCAGGCAGGTGTCGCGCGGCTCAGCTGGCGAGTATCAGGCAGATGAGCAGGCAGGTGTCGCGCGGCTCAGCTGGCGAGTATCAGGCAGATGAGCAGGCAGGTGTCGCGCGGCTCAGCTGGCGAGTATCAGGCAGATGAGCAGGCAGGTGTCGCGCGGCTCAGCTGGCGAGTATCAGGCAGATGAGCAGGCAGGTGTCGCGCGGCTCAGCTGGCGAGTATCAGGCAGATGAGCAGGCAGGTGTCGCGCGGCTCAGCTGGCGAGTATCAGGCAGATGAGCAGGCAGGTGTCGCGCGGCTCAGCTGGCGAGTATCAGGCAGATGAGCAGGCAGGTGTCGCGCGGCTCAGCTGGCGAGTATCAGGCAGATGAGCAGGCAGGTGTCGCGCGGCTCAGCTGGCGAGTATCAGGCAGATGAGCAGGCAGGTGTCGCGCGGCTCAGCTGGCGAGTATCAGGCAGATGAGCAGGCAGGTGTCGCGCGGCTCAGCTGGCGAGTATCAGGCAGATGAGCAGGCAGGTGTCGCGCGGCTCAGCTGGCGAGTATCAGGCAGATGAGCAGGCAGGTGTCGCGCGGCTCAGCTGGCGAGTATCAGGCAGATGAGCAGGCAGGTGTCGCGCGGCTCAGCTGGCGAGTATCAGGCAGATGAGCAGGCAGGTGTCGCGCGGCTCAGCTGGCGAGTATCAGGCAGATGAGCAGGCAGGTGTCGCGCGGCTCAGCTGGCGAGTATCAGGCAGATGAGCAGGCAGGTGTCGCGCGGCTCAGCTGGCGAGTATCAGGCAGATGAGCAGGCAGGTGTCGCGCGGCTCAGCTGGCGAGTATCAGGCAGATGAGCAGGCAGGTGTCGCGCGGCTCAGCTGGCGAGTATCAGGCAGATGAGCAGGCAGGTGTCGCGCGGCTCAGCTGGCGAGTATCAGGCAGATGAGCAGGCAGGTGTCGCGCGGCTCAGCTGGCGAGTATCAGGCAGATGAGCAGGCAGGTGTCGCGCGGCTCAGCTGGCGAGTATCAGGCAGATGAGCAGGCAGGTGTCGCGCGGCTCAGCTGGCGAGTATCAGGCAGATGAGCAGGCAGGTGTCGCGCGGCTCAGCTGGCGAGTATCAGGCAGATGAGCAGGCAGGTGTCGCGCGGCTCAGCTGGCGAGTATCAGGCAGATGAGCAGGCAGGTGTCGCGCGGCTCAGCTGGCGAGTATCAGGCAGATGAGCAGGCAGGTGTCGCGCGGCTCAGCTGGCGAGTATCAGGCAGATGAGCAGGCAGGTGTCGCGCGGCTCAGCTGGCGAGTATCAGGCAGATGAGCAGGCAGGTGTCGCGCGGCTCAGCTGGCGAGTATCAGGCAGATGAGCAGGCAGGTGTCGCGCGGCTCAGCTGGCGAGTATCAGGCAGATGAGCAGGCAGGTGTCGCGCGGCTCAGCTGGCGAGTATCAGGCAGATGAGCAGGCAGGTGTCGCGCGGCTCAGCTGGCGAGTATCAGGCAGATGAGCAGGCAGGTGTCGCGCGGCTCAGCTGGCGAGTATCAGGCAGATGAGCAGGCAGGTGTCGCGCGGCTCAGCTGGCGAGTATCAGGCAGATGAGCAGGCAGGTGTCGCGCGGCTCAGCTGGCGAGTATCAGGCAGATGAGCAGGCAGGTGTCGCGCGGCTCAGCTGGCGAGTATCAGGCAGATGAGCAGGCAGGTGTCGCGCGGCTCAGCTGGCGAGTATCAGGCAGATGAGCAGGCAGGTGTCGCGCGGCTCAGCTGGCGAGTATCAGGCAGATGAGCAGGCAGGTGTCGCGCGGCTCAGCTGGCGAGTATCAGGCAGATGAGCAGGCAGGTGTCGCGCGGCTCAGCTGGCGAGTATCAGGCAGATGAGCAGGCAGGTGTCGCGCGGCTCAGCTGGCGAGTATCAGGCAGATGAGCAGGCAGGTGTCGCGCGGCTCAGCTGGCGAGTATCAGGCAGATGAGCAGGCAGGTGTCGCGCGGCTCAGCTGGCGAGTATCAGGCAGATGAGCAGGCAGGTGTCGCGCGGCTCAGCTGGCGAGTATCAGGCAGATGAGCAGGCAGGTGTCGCGCGGCTCAGCTGGCGAGTATCAGGCAGATGAGCAGGCAGGTGTCGCGCGGCTCAGCTGGCGAGTATCAGGCAGATGAGCAGGCAGGTGTCGCGCGGCTCAGCTGGCGAGTATCAGGCAGATGAGCAGGCAGGTGTCGCGCGGCTCAGCTGGCGAGTATCAGGCAGATGAGCAGGCAGGTGTCGCGCGGCTCAGCTGGCGAGTATCAGGCAGATGAGCAGGCAGGTGTCGCGCGGCTCAGCTGGCGAGTATCAGGCAGATGAGCAGGCAGGTGTCGCGCGGCTCAGCTGGCGAGTATCAGGCAGATGAGCAGGCAGGTGTCGCGCGGCTCAGCTGGCGAGTATCAGGCAGATGAGCAGGCAGGTGTCGCGCGGCTCAGCTGGCGAGTATCAGGCAGATGAGCAGGCAGGTGTCGCGCGGCTCAGCTGGCGAGTATCAGGCAGATGAGCAGGCAGGTGTCGCGCGGCTCAGCTGGCGAGTATCAGGCAGATGAGCAGGCAGGTGTCGCGCGGCTCAGCTGGCGAGTATCAGGCAGATGAGCAGGCAGGTGTCGCGCGGCTCAGCTGGCGAGTATCAGGCAGATGAGCAGGCAGGTGTCGCGCGGCTCAGCTGGCGAGTATCAGGCAGATGAGCAGGCAGGTGTCGCGCGGCTCAGCTGGCGAGTATCAGGCAGATGAGCAGGCAGGTGTCGCGCGGCTCAGCTGGCGAGTATCAGGCAGATGAGCAGGCAGGTGTCGCGCGGCTCAGCTGGCGAGTATCAGGCAGATGAGCAGGCAGGTGTCGCGCGGCTCAGCTGGCGAGTATCAGGCAGATGAGCAGGCAGGTGTCGCGCGGCTCAGCTGGCGAGTATCAGGCAGATGAGCAGGCAGGTGTCGCGCGGCTCAGCTGGCGAGTATCAGGCAGATGAGCAGGCAGGTGTCGCGCGGCTCAGCTGGCGAGTATCAGGCAGATGAGCAGGCAGGTGTCGCGCGGCTCAGCTGGCGAGTATCAGGCAGATGAGCAGGCAGGTGTCGCGCGGCTCAGCTGGCGAGTATCAGGCAGATGAGCAGGCAGGTGTCGCGCGGCTCAGCTGGCGAGTATCAGGCAGATGAGCAGGCAGGTGTCGCGCGGCTCAGCTGGCGAGTATCAGGCAGATGAGCAGGCAGGTGTCGCGCGGCTCAGCTGGCGAGTATCAGGCAGATGAGCAGGCAGGTGTCGCGCGGCTCAGCTGGCGAGTATCAGGCAGATGAGCAGGCAGGTGTCGCGCGGCTCAGCTGGCGAGTATCAGGCAGATGAGCAGGCAGGTGTCGCGCGGCTCAGCTGGCGAGTATCAGGCAGATGAGCAGGCAGGTGTCGCGCGGCTCAGCTGGCGAGTATCAGGCAGATGAGCAGGCAGGTGTCGCGCGGCTCAGCTGGCGAGTATCAGGCAGATGAGCAGGCAGGTGTCGCGCGGCTCAGCTGGCGAGTATCAGGCAGATGAGCAGGCAGGTGTCGCGCGGCTCAGCTGGCGAGTATCAGGCAGATGAGCAGGCAGGTGTCGCGCGGCTCAGCTGGCGAGTATCAGGCAGATGAGCAGGCAGGTGTCGCGCGGCTCAGCTGGCGAGTATCAGGCAGATGAGCAGGCAGGTGTCGCGCGGCTCAGCTGGCGAGTATCAGGCAGATGAGCAGGCAGGTGTCGCGCGGCTCAGCTGGCGAGTATCAGGCAGATGAGCAGGCAGGTGTCGCGCGGCTCAGCTGGCGAGTATCAGGCAGATGAGCAGGCAGGTGTCGCGCGGCTCAGCTGGCGAGTATCAGGCAGATGAGCAGGCAGGTGTCGCGCGGCTCAGCTGGCGAGTATCAGGCAGATGAGCAGGCAGGTGTCGCGCGGCTCAGCTGGCGAGTATCAGGCAGATGAGCAGGCAGGTGTCGCGCGGCTCAGCTGGCGAGTATCAGGCAGATGAGCAGGCAGGTGTCGCGCGGCTCAGCTGGCGAGTATCAGGCAGATGAGCAGGCAGGTGTCGCGCGGCTCAGCTGGCGAGTATCAGGCAGATGAGCAGGCAGGTGTCGCGCGGCTCAGCTGGCGAGTATCAGGCAGATGAGCAGGCAGGTGTCGCGCGGCTCAGCTGGCGAGTATCAGGCAGATGAGCAGGCAGGTGTCGCGCGGCTCAGCTGGCGAGTATCAGGCAGATGAGCAGGCAGGTGTCGCGCGGCTCAGCTGGCGAGTATCAGGCAGATGAGCAGGCAGGTGTCGCGCGGCTCAGCTGGCGAGTATCAGGCAGATGAGCAGGCAGGTGTCGCGCGGCTCAGCTGGCGAGTATCAGGCAGATGAGCAGGCAGGTGTCGCGCGGCTCAGCTGGCGAGTATCAGGCAGATGAGCAGGCAGGTGTCGCGCGGCTCAGCTGGCGAGTATCAGGCAGATGAGCAGGCAGGTGTCGCGCGGCTCAGCTGGCGAGTATCAGGCAGATGAGCAGGCAGGTGTCGCGCGGCTCAGCTGGCGAGTATCAGGCAGATGAGCAGGCAGGTGTCGCGCGGCTCAGCTGGCGAGTATCAGGCAGATGAGCAGGCAGGTGTCGCGCGGCTCAGCTGGCGAGTATCAGGCAGATGAGCAGGCAGGTGTCGCGCGGCTCAGCTGGCGAGTATCAGGCAGATGAGCAGGCAGGTGTCGCGCGGCTCAGCTGGCGAGTATCAGGCAGATGAGCAGGCAGGTGTCGCGCGGCTCAGCTGGCGAGTATCAGGCAGATGAGCAGGCAGGTGTCGCGCGGCTCAGCTGGCGAGTATCAGGCAGATGAGCAGGCAGGTGTCGCGCGGCTCAGCTGGCGAGTATCAGGCAGATGAGCAGGCAGGTGTCGCGCGGCTCAGCTGGCGAGTATCAGGCAGATGAGCAGGCAGGTGTCGCGCGGCTCAGCTGGCGAGTATCAGGCAGATGAGCAGGCAGGTGTCGCGCGGCTCAGCTGGCGAGTATCAGGCAGATGAGCAGGCAGGTGTCGCGCGGCTCAGCTGGCGAGTATCAGGCAGATGAGCAGGCAGGTGTCGCGCGGCTCAGCTGGCGAGTATCAGGCAGATGAGCAGGCAGGTGTCGCGCGGCTCAGCTGGCGAGTATCAGGCAGATGAGCAGGCAGGTGTCGCGCGGCTCAGCTGGCGAGTATCAGGCAGATGAGCAGGCAGGTGTCGCGCGGCTCAGCTGGCGAGTATCAGGCAGATGAGCAGGCAGGTGTCGCGCGGCTCAGCTGGCGAGTATCAGGCAGATGAGCAGGCAGGTGTCGCGCGGCTCAGCTGGCGAGTATCAGGCAGATGAGCAGGCAGGTGTCGCGCGGCTCAGCTGGCGAGTATCAGGCAGATGAGCAGGCAGGTGTCGCGCGGCTCAGCTGGCGAGTATCAGGCAGATGAGCAGGCAGGTGTCGCGCGGCTCAGCTGGCGAGTATCAGGCAGATGAGCAGGCAGGTGTCGCGCGGCTCAGCTGGCGAGTATCAGGCAGATGAGCAGGCAGGTGTCGCGCGGCTCAGCTGGCGAGTATCAGGCAGATGAGCAGGCAGGTGTCGCGCGGCTCAGCTGGCGAGTATCAGGCAGATGAGCAGGCAGGTGTCGCGCGGCTCAGCTGGCGAGTATCAGGCAGATGAGCAGGCAGGTGTCGCGCGGCTCAGCTGGCGAGTATCAGGCAGATGAGCAGGCAGGTGTCGCGCGGCTCAGCTGGCGAGTATCAGGCAGATGAGCAGGCAGGTGTCGCGCGGCTCAGCTGGCGAGTATCAGGCAGATGAGCAGGCAGGTGTCGCGCGGCTCAGCTGGCGAGTATCAGGCAGATGAGCAGGCAGGTGTCGCGCGGCTCAGCTGGCGAGTATCAGGCAGATGAGCAGGCAGGTGTCGCGCGGCTCAGCTGGCGAGTATCAGGCAGATGAGCAGGCAGGTGTCGCGCGGCTCAGCTGGCGAGTATCAGGCAGATGAGCAGGCAGGTGTCGCGCGGCTCAGCTGGCGAGTATCAGGCAGATGAGCAGGCAGGTGTCGCGCGGCTCAGCTGGCGAGTATCAGGCAGATGAGCAGGCAGGTGTCGCGCGGCTCAGCTGGCGAGTATCAGGCAGATGAGCAGGCAGGTGTCGCGCGGCTCAGCTGGCGAGTATCAGGCAGATGAGCAGGCAGGTGTCGCGCGGCTCAGCTGGCGAGTATCAGGCAGATGAGCAGGCAGGTGTCGCGCGGCTCAGCTGGCGAGTATCAGGCAGATGAGCAGGCAGGTGTCGCGCGGCTCAGCTGGCGAGTATCAGGCAGATGAGCAGGCAGGTGTCGCGCGGCTCAGCTGGCGAGTATCAGGCAGATGAGCAGGCAGGTGTCGCGCGGCTCAGCTGGCGAGTATCAGGCAGATGAGCAGGCAGGTGTCGCGCGGCTCAGCTGGCGAGTATCAGGCAGATGAGCAGGCAGGTGTCGCGCGGCTCAGCTGGCGAGTATCAGGCAGATGAGCAGGCAGGTGTCGCGCGGCTCAGCTGGCGAGTATCAGGCAGATGAGCAGGCAGGTGTCGCGCGGCTCAGCTGGCGAGTATCAGGCAGATGAGCAGGCAGGTGTCGCGCGGCTCAGCTGGCGAGTATCAGGCAGATGAGCAGGCAGGTGTCGCGCGGCTCAGCTGGCGAGTATCAGGCAGATGAGCAGGCAGGTGTCGCGCGGCTCAGCTGGCGAGTATCAGGCAGATGAGCAGGCAGGTGTCGCGCGGCTCAGCTGGCGAGTATCAGGCAGATGAGCAGGCAGGTGTCGCGCGGCTCAGCTGGCGAGTATCAGGCAGATGAGCAGGCAGGTGTCGCGCGGCTCAGCTGGCGAGTATCAGGCAGATGAGCAGGCAGGTGTCGCGCGGCTCAGCTGGCGAGTATCAGGCAGATGAGCAGGCAGGTGTCGCGCGGCTCAGCTGGCGAGTATCAGGCAGATGAGCAGGCAGGTGTCGCGCGGCTCAGCTGGCGAGTATCAGGCAGATGAGCAGGCAGGTGTCGCGCGGCTCAGCTGGCGAGTATCAGGCAGATGAGCAGGCAGGTGTCGCGCGGCTCAGCTGGCGAGTATCAGGCAGATGAGCAGGCAGGTGTCGCGCGGCTCAGCTGGCGAGTATCAGGCAGATGAGCAGGCAGGTGTCGCGCGGCTCAGCTGGCGAGTATCAGGCAGATGAGCAGGCAGGTGTCGCGCGGCTCAGCTGGCGAGTATCAGGCAGATGAGCAGGCAGGTGTCGCGCGGCTCAGCTGGCGAGTATCAGGCAGATGAGCAGGCAGGTGTCGCGCGGCTCAGCTGGCGAGTATCAGGCAGATGAGCAGGCAGGTGTCGCGCGGCTCAGCTGGCGAGTATCAGGCAGATGAGCAGGCAGGTGTCGCGCGGCTCAGCTGGCGAGTATCAGGCAGATGAGCAGGCAGGTGTCGCGCGGCTCAGCTGGCGAGTATCAGGCAGATGAGCAGGCAGGTGTCGCGCGGCTCAGCTGGCGAGTATCAGGCAGATGAGCAGGCAGGTGTCGCGCGGCTCAGCTGGCGAGTATCAGGCAGATGAGCAGGCAGGTGTCGCGCGGCTCAGCTGGCGAGTATCAGGCAGATGAGCAGGCAGGTGTCGCGCGGCTCAGCTGGCGAGTATCAGGCAGATGAGCAGGCAGGTGTCGCGCGGCTCAGCTGGCGAGTATCAGGCAGATGAGCAGGCAGGTGTCGCGCGGCTCAGCTGGCGAGTATCAGGCAGATGAGCAGGCAGGTGTCGCGCGGCTCAGCTGGCGAGTATCAGGCAGATGAGCAGGCAGGTGTCGCGCGGCTCAGCTGGCGAGTATCAGGCAGATGAGCAGGCAGGTGTCGCGCGGCTCAGCTGGCGAGTATCAGGCAGATGAGCAGGCAGGTGTCGCGCGGCTCAGCTGGCGAGTATCAGGCAGATGAGCAGGCAGGTGTCGCGCGGCTCAGCTGGCGAGTATCAGGCAGATGAGCAGGCAGGTGTCGCGCGGCTCAGCTGGCGAGTATCAGGCAGATGAGCAGGCAGGTGTCGCGCGGCTCAGCTGGCGAGTATCAGGCAGATGAGCAGGCAGGTGTCGCGCGGCTCAGCTGGCGAGTATCAGGCAGATGAGCAGGCAGGTGTCGCGCGGCTCAGCTGGCGAGTATCAGGCAGATGAGCAGGCAGGTGTCGCGCGGCTCAGCTGGCGAGTATCAGGCAGATGAGCAGGCAGGTGTCGCGCGGCTCAGCTGGCGAGTATCAGGCAGATGAGCAGGCAGGTGTCGCGCGGCTCAGCTGGCGAGTATCAGGCAGATGAGCAGGCAGGTGTCGCGCGGCTCAGCTGGCGAGTATCAGGCAGATGAGCAGGCAGGTGTCGCGCGGCTCAGCTGGCGAGTATCAGGCAGATGAGCAGGCAGGTGTCGCGCGGCTCAGCTGGCGAGTATCAGGCAGATGAGCAGGCAGGTGTCGCGCGGCTCAGCTGGCGAGTATCAGGCAGATGAGCAGGCAGGTGTCGCGCGGCTCAGCTGGCGAGTATCAGGCAGATGAGCAGGCAGGTGTCGCGCGGCTCAGCTGGCGAGTATCAGGCAGATGAGCAGGCAGGTGTCGCGCGGCTCAGCTGGCGAGTATCAGGCAGATGAGCAGGCAGGTGTCGCGCGGCTCAGCTGGCGAGTATCAGGCAGATGAGCAGGCAGGTGTCGCGCGGCTCAGCTGGCGAGTATCAGGCAGATGAGCAGGCAGGTGTCGCGCGGCTCAGCTGGCGAGTATCAGGCAGATGAGCAGGCAGGTGTCGCGCGGCTCAGCTGGCGAGTATCAGGCAGATGAGCAGGCAGGTGTCGCGCGGCTCAGCTGGCGAGTATCAGGCAGATGAGCAGGCAGGTGTCGCGCGGCTCAGCTGGCGAGTATCAGGCAGATGAGCAGGCAGGTGTCGCGCGGCTCAGCTGGCGAGTATCAGGCAGATGAGCAGGCAGGTGTCGCGCGGCTCAGCTGGCGAGTATCAGGCAGATGAGCAGGCAGGTGTCGCGCGGCTCAGCTGGCGAGTATCAGGCAGATGAGCAGGCAGGTGTCGCGCGGCTCAGCTGGCGAGTATCAGGCAGATGAGCAGGCAGGTGTCGCGCGGCTCAGCTGGCGAGTATCAGGCAGATGAGCAGGCAGGTGTCGCGCGGCTCAGCTGGCGAGTATCAGGCAGATGAGCAGGCAGGTGTCGCGCGGCTCAGCTGGCGAGTATCAGGCAGATGAGCAGGCAGGTGTCGCGCGGCTCAGCTGGCGAGTATCAGGCAGATGAGCAGGCAGGTGTCGCGCGGCTCAGCTGGCGAGTATCAGGCAGATGAGCAGGCAGGTGTCGCGCGGCTCAGCTGGCGAGTATCAGGCAGATGAGCAGGCAGGTGTCGCGCGGCTCAGCTGGCGAGTATCAGGCAGATGAGCAGGCAGGTGTCGCGCGGCTCAGCTGGCGAGTATCAGGCAGATGAGCAGGCAGGTGTCGCGCGGCTCAGCTGGCGAGTATCAGGCAGATGAGCAGGCAGGTGTCGCGCGGCTCAGCTGGCGAGTATCAGGCAGATGAGCAGGCAGGTGTCGCGCGGCTCAGCTGGCGAGTATCAGGCAGATGAGCAGGCAGGTGTCGCGCGGCTCAGCTGGCGAGTATCAGGCAGATGAGCAGGCAGGTGTCGCGCGGCTCAGCTGGCGAGTATCAGGCAGATGAGCAGGCAGGTGTCGCGCGGCTCAGCTGGCGAGTATCAGGCAGATGAGCAGGCAGGTGTCGCGCGGCTCAGCTGGCGAGTATCAGGCAGATGAGCAGGCAGGTGTCGCGCGGCTCAGCTGGCGAGTATCAGGCAGATGAGCAGGCAGGTGTCGCGCGGCTCAGCTGGCGAGTATCAGGCAGATGAGCAGGCAGGTGTCGCGCGGCTCAGCTGGCGAGTATCAGGCAGATGAGCAGGCAGGTGTCGCGCGGCTCAGCTGGCGAGTATCAGGCAGATGAGCAGGCAGGTGTCGCGCGGCTCAGCTGGCGAGTATCAGGCAGATGAGCAGGCAGGTGTCGCGCGGCTCAGCTGGCGAGTATCAGGCAGATGAGCAGGCAGGTGTCGCGCGGCTCAGCTGGCGAGTATCAGGCAGATGAGCAGGCAGGTGTCGCGCGGCTCAGCTGGCGAGTATCAGGCAGATGAGCAGGCAGGTGTCGCGCGGCTCAGCTGGCGAGTATCAGGCAGATGAGCAGGCAGGTGTCGCGCGGCTCAGCTGGCGAGTATCAGGCAGATGAGCAGGCAGGTGTCGCGCGGCTCAGCTGGCGAGTATCAGGCAGATGAGCAGGCAGGTGTCGCGCGGCTCAGCTGGCGAGTATCAGGCAGATGAGCAGGCAGGTGTCGCGCGGCTCAGCTGGCGAGTATCAGGCAGATGAGCAGGCAGGTGTCGCGCGGCTCAGCTGGCGAGTATCAGGCAGATGAGCAGGCAGGTGTCGCGCGGCTCAGCTGGCGAGTATCAGGCAGATGAGCAGGCAGGTGTCGCGCGGCTCAGCTGGCGAGTATCAGGCAGATGAGCAGGCAGGTGTCGCGCGGCTCAGCTGGCGAGTATCAGGCAGATGAGCAGGCAGGTGTCGCGCGGCTCAGCTGGCGAGTATCAGGCAGATGAGCAGGCAGGTGTCGCGCGGCTCAGCTGGCGAGTATCAGGCAGATGAGCAGGCAGGTGTCGCGCGGCTCAGCTGGCGAGTATCAGGCAGATGAGCAGGCAGGTGTCGCGCGGCTCAGCTGGCGAGTATCAGGCAGATGAGCAGGCAGGTGTCGCGCGGCTCAGCTGGCGAGTATCAGGCAGATGAGCAGGCAGGTGTCGCGCGGCTCAGCTGGCGAGTATCAGGCAGATGAGCAGGCAGGTGTCGCGCGGCTCAGCTGGCGAGTATCAGGCAGATGAGCAGGCAGGTGTCGCGCGGCTCAGCTGGCGAGTATCAGGCAGATGAGCAGGCAGGTGTCGCGCGGCTCAGCTGGCGAGTATCAGGCAGATGAGCAGGCAGGTGTCGCGCGGCTCAGCTGGCGAGTATCAGGCAGATGAGCAGGCAGGTGTCGCGCGGCTCAGCTGGCGAGTATCAGGCAGATGAGCAGGCAGGTGTCGCGCGGCTCAGCTGGCGAGTATCAGGCAGATGAGCAGGCAGGTGTCGCGCGGCTCAGCTGGCGAGTATCAGGCAGATGAGCAGGCAGGTGTCGCGCGGCTCAGCTGGCGAGTATCAGGCAGATGAGCAGGCAGGTGTCGCGCGGCTCAGCTGGCGAGTATCAGGCAGATGAGCAGGCAGGTGTCGCGCGGCTCAGCTGGCGAGTATCAGGCAGATGAGCAGGCAGGTGTCGCGCGGCTCAGCTGGCGAGTATCAGGCAGATGAGCAGGCAGGTGTCGCGCGGCTCAGCTGGCGAGTATCAGGCAGATGAGCAGGCAGGTGTCGCGCGGCTCAGCTGGCGAGTATCAGGCAGATGAGCAGGCAGGTGTCGCGCGGCTCAGCTGGCGAGTATCAGGCAGATGAGCAGGCAGGTGTCGCGCGGCTCAGCTGGCGAGTATCAGGCAGATGAGCAGGCAGGTGTCGCGCGGCTCAGCTGGCGAGTATCAGGCAGATGAGCAGGCAGGTGTCGCGCGGCTCAGCTGGCGAGTATCAGGCAGATGAGCAGGCAGGTGTCGCGCGGCTCAGCTGGCGAGTATCAGGCAGATGAGCAGGCAGGTGTCGCGCGGCTCAGCTGGCGAGTATCAGGCAGATGAGCAGGCAGGTGTCGCGCGGCTCAGCTGGCGAGTATCAGGCAGATGAGCAGGCAGGTGTCGCGCGGCTCAGCTGGCGAGTATCAGGCAGATGAGCAGGCAGGTGTCGCGCGGCTCAGCTGGCGAGTATCAGGCAGATGAGCAGGCAGGTGTCGCGCGGCTCAGCTGGCGAGTATCAGGCAGATGAGCAGGCAGGTGTCGCGCGGCTCAGCTGGCGAGTATCAGGCAGATGAGCAGGCAGGTGTCGCGCGGCTCAGCTGGCGAGTATCAGGCAGATGAGCAGGCAGGTGTCGCGCGGCTCAGCTGGCGAGTATCAGGCAGATGAGCAGGCAGGTGTCGCGCGGCTCAGCTGGCGAGTATCAGGCAGATGAGCAGGCAGGTGTCGCGCGGCTCAGCTGGCGAGTATCAGGCAGATGAGCAGGCAGGTGTCGCGCGGCTCAGCTGGCGAGTATCAGGCAGATGAGCAGGCAGGTGTCGCGCGGCTCAGCTGGCGAGTATCAGGCAGATGAGCAGGCAGGTGTCGCGCGGCTCAGCTGGCGAGTATCAGGCAGATGAGCAGGCAGGTGTCGCGCGGCTCAGCTGGCGAGTATCAGGCAGATGAGCAGGCAGGTGTCGCGCGGCTCAGCTGGCGAGTATCAGGCAGATGAGCAGGCAGGTGTCGCGCGGCTCAGCTGGCGAGTATCAGGCAGATGAGCAGGCAGGTGTCGCGCGGCTCAGCTGGCGAGTATCAGGCAGATGAGCAGGCAGGTGTCGCGCGGCTCAGCTGGCGAGTATCAGGCAGATGAGCAGGCAGGTGTCGCGCGGCTCAGCTGGCGAGTATCAGGCAGATGAGCAGGCAGGTGTCGCGCGGCTCAGCTGGCGAGTATCAGGCAGATGAGCAGGCAGGTGTCGCGCGGCTCAGCTGGCGAGTATCAGGCAGATGAGCAGGCAGGTGTCGCGCGGCTCAGCTGGCGAGTATCAGGCAGATGAGCAGGCAGGTGTCGCGCGGCTCAGCTGGCGAGTATCAGGCAGATGAGCAGGCAGGTGTCGCGCGGCTCAGCTGGCGAGTATCAGGCAGATGAGCAGGCAGGTGTCGCGCGGCTCAGCTGGCGAGTATCAGGCAGATGAGCAGGCAGGTGTCGCGCGGCTCAGCTGGCGAGTATCAGGCAGATGAGCAGGCAGGTGTCGCGCGGCTCAGCTGGCGAGTATCAGGCAGATGAGCAGGCAGGTGTCGCGCGGCTCAGCTGGCGAGTATCAGGCAGATGAGCAGGCAGGTGTCGCGCGGCTCAGCTGGCGAGTATCAGGCAGATGAGCAGGCAGGTGTCGCGCGGCTCAGCTGGCGAGTATCAGGCAGATGAGCAGGCAGGTGTCGCGCGGCTCAGCTGGCGAGTATCAGGCAGATGAGCAGGCAGGTGTCGCGCGGCTCAGCTGGCGAGTATCAGGCAGATGAGCAGGCAGGTGTCGCGCGGCTCAGCTGGCGAGTATCAGGCAGATGAGCAGGCAGGTGTCGCGCGGCTCAGCTGGCGAGTATCAGGCAGATGAGCAGGCAGGTGTCGCGCGGCTCAGCTGGCGAGTATCAGGCAGATGAGCAGGCAGGTGTCGCGCGGCTCAGCTGGCGAGTATCAGGCAGATGAGCAGGCAGGTGTCGCGCGGCTCAGCTGGCGAGTATCAGGCAGATGAGCAGGCAGGTGTCGCGCGGCTCAGCTGGCGAGTATCAGGCAGATGAGCAGGCAGGTGTCGCGCGGCTCAGCTGGCGAGTATCAGGCAGATGAGCAGGCAGGTGTCGCGCGGCTCAGCTGGCGAGTATCAGGCAGATGAGCAGGCAGGTGTCGCGCGGCTCAGCTGGCGAGTATCAGGCAGATGAGCAGGCAGGTGTCGCGCGGCTCAGCTGGCGAGTATCAGGCAGATGAGCAGGCAGGTGTCGCGCGGCTCAGCTGGCGAGTATCAGGCAGATGAGCAGGCAGGTGTCGCGCGGCTCAGCTGGCGAGTATCAGGCAGATGAGCAGGCAGGTGTCGCGCGGCTCAGCTGGCGAGTATCAGGCAGATGAGCAGGCAGGTGTCGCGCGGCTCAGCTGGCGAGTATCAGGCAGATGAGCAGGCAGGTGTCGCGCGGCTCAGCTGGCGAGTATCAGGCAGATGAGCAGGCAGGTGTCGCGCGGCTCAGCTGGCGAGTATCAGGCAGATGAGCAGGCAGGTGTCGCGCGGCTCAGCTGGCGAGTATCAGGCAGATGAGCAGGCAGGTGTCGCGCGGCTCAGCTGGCGAGTATCAGGCAGATGAGCAGGCAGGTGTCGCGCGGCTCAGCTGGCGAGTATCAGGCAGATGAGCAGGCAGGTGTCGCGCGGCTCAGCTGGCGAGTATCAGGCAGATGAGCAGGCAGGTGTCGCGCGGCTCAGCTGGCGAGTATCAGGCAGATGAGCAGGCAGGTGTCGCGCGGCTCAGCTGGCGAGTATCAGGCAGATGAGCAGGCAGGTGTCGCGCGGCTCAGCTGGCGAGTATCAGGCAGATGAGCAGGCAGGTGTCGCGCGGCTCAGCTGGCGAGTATCAGGCAGATGAGCAGGCAGGTGTCGCGCGGCTCAGCTGGCGAGTATCAGGCAGATGAGCAGGCAGGTGTCGCGCGGCTCAGCTGGCGAGTATCAGGCAGATGAGCAGGCAGGTGTCGCGCGGCTCAGCTGGCGAGTATCAGGCAGATGAGCAGGCAGGTGTCGCGCGGCTCAGCTGGCGAGTATCAGGCAGATGAGCAGGCAGGTGTCGCGCGGCTCAGCTGGCGAGTATCAGGCAGATGAGCAGGCAGGTGTCGCGCGGCTCAGCTGGCGAGTATCAGGCAGATGAGCAGGCAGGTGTCGCGCGGCTCAGCTGGCGAGTATCAGGCAGATGAGCAGGCAGGTGTCGCGCGGCTCAGCTGGCGAGTATCAGGCAGATGAGCAGGCAGGTGTCGCGCGGCTCAGCTGGCGAGTATCAGGCAGATGAGCAGGCAGGTGTCGCGCGGCTCAGCTGGCGAGTATCAGGCAGATGAGCAGGCAGGTGTCGCGCGGCTCAGCTGGCGAGTATCAGGCAGATGAGCAGGCAGGTGTCGCGCGGCTCAGCTGGCGAGTATCAGGCAGATGAGCAGGCAGGTGTCGCGCGGCTCAGCTGGCGAGTATCAGGCAGATGAGCAGGCAGGTGTCGCGCGGCTCAGCTGGCGAGTATCAGGCAGATGAGCAGGCAGGTGTCGCGCGGCTCAGCTGGCGAGTATCAGGCAGATGAGCAGGCAGGTGTCGCGCGGCTCAGCTGGCGAGTATCAGGCAGATGAGCAGGCAGGTGTCGCGCGGCTCAGCTGGCGAGTATCAGGCAGATGAGCAGGCAGGTGTCGCGCGGCTCAGCTGGCGAGTATCAGGCAGATGAGCAGGCAGGTGTCGCGCGGCTCAGCTGGCGAGTATCAGGCAGATGAGCAGGCAGGTGTCGCGCGGCTCAGCTGGCGAGTATCAGGCAGATGAGCAGGCAGGTGTCGCGCGGCTCAGCTGGCGAGTATCAGGCAGATGAGCAGGCAGGTGTCGCGCGGCTCAGCTGGCGAGTATCAGGCAGATGAGCAGGCAGGTGTCGCGCGGCTCAGCTGGCGAGTATCAGGCAGATGAGCAGGCAGGTGTCGCGCGGCTCAGCTGGCGAGTATCAGGCAGATGAGCAGGCAGGTGTCGCGCGGCTCAGCTGGCGAGTATCAGGCAGATGAGCAGGCAGGTGTCGCGCGGCTCAGCTGGCGAGTATCAGGCAGATGAGCAGGCAGGTGTCGCGCGGCTCAGCTGGCGAGTATCAGGCAGATGAGCAGGCAGGTGTCGCGCGGCTCAGCTGGCGAGTATCAGGCAGATGAGCAGGCAGGTGTCGCGCGGCTCAGCTGGCGAGTATCAGGCAGATGAGCAGGCAGGTGTCGCGCGGCTCAGCTGGCGAGTATCAGGCAGATGAGCAGGCAGGTGTCGCGCGGCTCAGCTGGCGAGTATCAGGCAGATGAGCAGGCAGGTGTCGCGCGGCTCAGCTGGCGAGTATCAGGCAGATGAGCAGGCAGGTGTCGCGCGGCTCAGCTGGCGAGTATCAGGCAGATGAGCAGGCAGGTGTCGCGCGGCTCAGCTGGCGAGTATCAGGCAGATGAGCAGGCAGGTGTCGCGCGGCTCAGCTGGCGAGTATCAGGCAGATGAGCAGGCAGGTGTCGCGCGGCTCAGCTGGCGAGTATCAGGCAGATGAGCAGGCAGGTGTCGCGCGGCTCAGCTGGCGAGTATCAGGCAGATGAGCAGGCAGGTGTCGCGCGGCTCAGCTGGCGAGTATCAGGCAGATGAGCAGGCAGGTGTCGCGCGGCTCAGCTGGCGAGTATCAGGCAGATGAGCAGGCAGGTGTCGCGCGGCTCAGCTGGCGAGTATCAGGCAGATGAGCAGGCAGGTGTCGCGCGGCTCAGCTGGCGAGTATCAGGCAGATGAGCAGGCAGGTGTCGCGCGGCTCAGCTGGCGAGTATCAGGCAGATGAGCAGGCAGGTGTCGCGCGGCTCAGCTGGCGAGTATCAGGCAGATGAGCAGGCAGGTGTCGCGCGGCTCAGCTGGCGAGTATCAGGCAGATGAGCAGGCAGGTGTCGCGCGGCTCAGCTGGCGAGTATCAGGCAGATGAGCAGGCAGGTGTCGCGCGGCTCAGCTGGCGAGTATCAGGCAGATGAGCAGGCAGGTGTCGCGCGGCTCAGCTGGCGAGTATCAGGCAGATGAGCAGGCAGGTGTCGCGCGGCTCAGCTGGCGAGTATCAGGCAGATGAGCAGGCAGGTGTCGCGCGGCTCAGCTGGCGAGTATCAGGCAGATGAGCAGGCAGGTGTCGCGCGGCTCAGCTGGCGAGTATCAGGCAGATGAGCAGGCAGGTGTCGCGCGGCTCAGCTGGCGAGTATCAGGCAGATGAGCAGGCAGGTGTCGCGCGGCTCAGCTGGCGAGTATCAGGCAGATGAGCAGGCAGGTGTCGCGCGGCTCAGCTGGCGAGTATCAGGCAGATGAGCAGGCAGGTGTCGCGCGGCTCAGCTGGCGAGTATCAGGCAGATGAGCAGGCAGGTGTCGCGCGGCTCAGCTGGCGAGTATCAGGCAGATGAGCAGGCAGGTGTCGCGCGGCTCAGCTGGCGAGTATCAGGCAGATGAGCAGGCAGGTGTCGCGCGGCTCAGCTGGCGAGTATCAGGCAGATGAGCAGGCAGGTGTCGCGCGGCTCAGCTGGCGAGTATCAGGCAGATGAGCAGGCAGGTGTCGCGCGGCTCAGCTGGCGAGTATCAGGCAGATGAGCAGGCAGGTGTCGCGCGGCTCAGCTGGCGAGTATCAGGCAGATGAGCAGGCAGGTGTCGCGCGGCTCAGCTGGCGAGTATCAGGCAGATGAGCAGGCAGGTGTCGCGCGGCTCAGCTGGCGAGTATCAGGCAGATGAGCAGGCAGGTGTCGCGCGGCTCAGCTGGCGAGTATCAGGCAGATGAGCAGGCAGGTGTCGCGCGGCTCAGCTGGCGAGTATCAGGCAGATGAGCAGGCAGGTGTCGCGCGGCTCAGCTGGCGAGTATCAGGCAGATGAGCAGGCAGGTGTCGCGCGGCTCAGCTGGCGAGTATCAGGCAGATGAGCAGGCAGGTGTCGCGCGGCTCAGCTGGCGAGTATCAGGCAGATGAGCAGGCAGGTGTCGCGCGGCTCAGCTGGCGAGTATCAGGCAGATGAGCAGGCAGGTGTCGCGCGGCTCAGCTGGCGAGTATCAGGCAGATGAGCAGGCAGGTGTCGCGCGGCTCAGCTGGCGAGTATCAGGCAGATGAGCAGGCAGGTGTCGCGCGGCTCAGCTGGCGAGTATCAGGCAGATGAGCAGGCAGGTGTCGCGCGGCTCAGCTGGCGAGTATCAGGCAGATGAGCAGGCAGGTGTCGCGCGGCTCAGCTGGCGAGTATCAGGCAGATGAGCAGGCAGGTGTCGCGCGGCTCAGCTGGCGAGTATCAGGCAGATGAGCAGGCAGGTGTCGCGCGGCTCAGCTGGCGAGTATCAGGCAGATGAGCAGGCAGGTGTCGCGCGGCTCAGCTGGCGAGTATCAGGCAGATGAGCAGGCAGGTGTCGCGCGGCTCAGCTGGCGAGTATCAGGCAGATGAGCAGGCAGGTGTCGCGCGGCTCAGCTGGCGAGTATCAGGCAGATGAGCAGGCAGGTGTCGCGCGGCTCAGCTGGCGAGTATCAGGCAGATGAGCAGGCAGGTGTCGCGCGGCTCAGCTGGCGAGTATCAGGCAGATGAGCAGGCAGGTGTCGCGCGGCTCAGCTGGCGAGTATCAGGCAGATGAGCAGGCAGGTGTCGCGCGGCTCAGCTGGCGAGTATCAGGCAGATGAGCAGGCAGGTGTCGCGCGGCTCAGCTGGCGAGTATCAGGCAGATGAGCAGGCAGGTGTCGCGCGGCTCAGCTGGCGAGTATCAGGCAGATGAGCAGGCAGGTGTCGCGCGGCTCAGCTGGCGAGTATCAGGCAGATGAGCAGGCAGGTGTCGCGCGGCTCAGCTGGCGAGTATCAGGCAGATGAGCAGGCAGGTGTCGCGCGGCTCAGCTGGCGAGTATCAGGCAGATGAGCAGGCAGGTGTCGCGCGGCTCAGCTGGCGAGTATCAGGCAGATGAGCAGGCAGGTGTCGCGCGGCTCAGCTGGCGAGTATCAGGCAGATGAGCAGGCAGGTGTCGCGCGGCTCAGCTGGCGAGTATCAGGCAGATGAGCAGGCAGGTGTCGCGCGGCTCAGCTGGCGAGTATCAGGCAGATGAGCAGGCAGGTGTCGCGCGGCTCAGCTGGCGAGTATCAGGCAGATGAGCAGGCAGGTGTCGCGCGGCTCAGCTGGCGAGTATCAGGCAGATGAGCAGGCAGGTGTCGCGCGGCTCAGCTGGCGAGTATCAGGCAGATGAGCAGGCAGGTGTCGCGCGGCTCAGCTGGCGAGTATCAGGCAGATGAGCAGGCAGGTGTCGCGCGGCTCAGCTGGCGAGTATCAGGCAGATGAGCAGGCAGGTGTCGCGCGGCTCAGCTGGCGAGTATCAGGCAGATGAGCAGGCAGGTGTCGCGCGGCTCAGCTGGCGAGTATCAGGCAGATGAGCAGGCAGGTGTCGCGCGGCTCAGCTGGCGAGTATCAGGCAGATGAGCAGGCAGGTGTCGCGCGGCTCAGCTGGCGAGTATCAGGCAGATGAGCAGGCAGGTGTCGCGCGGCTCAGCTGGCGAGTATCAGGCAGATGAGCAGGCAGGTGTCGCGCGGCTCAGCTGGCGAGTATCAGGCAGATGAGCAGGCAGGTGTCGCGCGGCTCAGCTGGCGAGTATCAGGCAGATGAGCAGGCAGGTGTCGCGCGGCTCAGCTGGCGAGTATCAGGCAGATGAGCAGGCAGGTGTCGCGCGGCTCAGCTGGCGAGTATCAGGCAGATGAGCAGGCAGGTGTCGCGCGGCTCAGCTGGCGAGTATCAGGCAGATGAGCAGGCAGGTGTCGCGCGGCTCAGCTGGCGAGTATCAGGCAGATGAGCAGGCAGGTGTCGCGCGGCTCAGCTGGCGAGTATCAGGCAGATGAGCAGGCAGGTGTCGCGCGGCTCAGCTGGCGAGTATCAGGCAGATGAGCAGGCAGGTGTCGCGCGGCTCAGCTGGCGAGTATCAGGCAGATGAGCAGGCAGGTGTCGCGCGGCTCAGCTGGCGAGTATCAGGCAGATGAGCAGGCAGGTGTCGCGCGGCTCAGCTGGCGAGTATCAGGCAGATGAGCAGGCAGGTGTCGCGCGGCTCAGCTGGCGAGTATCAGGCAGATGAGCAGGCAGGTGTCGCGCGGCTCAGCTGGCGAGTATCAGGCAGATGAGCAGGCAGGTGTCGCGCGGCTCAGCTGGCGAGTATCAGGCAGATGAGCAGGCAGGTGTCGCGCGGCTCAGCTGGCGAGTATCAGGCAGATGAGCAGGCAGGTGTCGCGCGGCTCAGCTGGCGAGTATCAGGCAGATGAGCAGGCAGGTGTCGCGCGGCTCAGCTGGCGAGTATCAGGCAGATGAGCAGGCAGGTGTCGCGCGGCTCAGCTGGCGAGTATCAGGCAGATGAGCAGGCAGGTGTCGCGCGGCTCAGCTGGCGAGTATCAGGCAGATGAGCAGGCAGGTGTCGCGCGGCTCAGCTGGCGAGTATCAGGCAGATGAGCAGGCAGGTGTCGCGCGGCTCAGCTGGCGAGTATCAGGCAGATGAGCAGGCAGGTGTCGCGCGGCTCAGCTGGCGAGTATCAGGCAGATGAGCAGGCAGGTGTCGCGCGGCTCAGCTGGCGAGTATCAGGCAGATGAGCAGGCAGGTGTCGCGCGGCTCAGCTGGCGAGTATCAGGCAGATGAGCAGGCAGGTGTCGCGCGGCTCAGCTGGCGAGTATCAGGCAGATGAGCAGGCAGGTGTCGCGCGGCTCAGCTGGCGAGTATCAGGCAGATGAGCAGGCAGGTGTCGCGCGGCTCAGCTGGCGAGTATCAGGCAGATGAGCAGGCAGGTGTCGCGCGGCTCAGCTGGCGAGTATCAGGCAGATGAGCAGGCAGGTGTCGCGCGGCTCAGCTGGCGAGTATCAGGCAGATGAGCAGGCAGGTGTCGCGCGGCTCAGCTGGCGAGTATCAGGCAGATGAGCAGGCAGGTGTCGCGCGGCTCAGCTGGCGAGTATCAGGCAGATGAGCAGGCAGGTGTCGCGCGGCTCAGCTGGCGAGTATCAGGCAGATGAGCAGGCAGGTGTCGCGCGGCTCAGCTGGCGAGTATCAGGCAGATGAGCAGGCAGGTGTCGCGCGGCTCAGCTGGCGAGTATCAGGCAGATGAGCAGGCAGGTGTCGCGCGGCTCAGCTGGCGAGTATCAGGCAGATGAGCAGGCAGGTGTCGCGCGGCTCAGCTGGCGAGTATCAGGCAGATGAGCAGGCAGGTGTCGCGCGGCTCAGCTGGCGAGTATCAGGCAGATGAGCAGGCAGGTGTCGCGCGGCTCAGCTGGCGAGTATCAGGCAGATGAGCAGGCAGGTGTCGCGCGGCTCAGCTGGCGAGTATCAGGCAGATGAGCAGGCAGGTGTCGCGCGGCTCAGCTGGCGAGTATCAGGCAGATGAGCAGGCAGGTGTCGCGCGGCTCAGCTGGCGAGTATCAGGCAGATGAGCAGGCAGGTGTCGCGCGGCTCAGCTGGCGAGTATCAGGCAGATGAGCAGGCAGGTGTCGCGCGGCTCAGCTGGCGAGTATCAGGCAGATGAGCAGGCAGGTGTCGCGCGGCTCAGCTGGCGAGTATCAGGCAGATGAGCAGGCAGGTGTCGCGCGGCTCAGCTGGCGAGTATCAGGCAGATGAGCAGGCAGGTGTCGCGCGGCTCAGCTGGCGAGTATCAGGCAGATGAGCAGGCAGGTGTCGCGCGGCTCAGCTGGCGAGTATCAGGCAGATGAGCAGGCAGGTGTCGCGCGGCTCAGCTGGCGAGTATCAGGCAGATGAGCAGGCAGGTGTCGCGCGGCTCAGCTGGCGAGTATCAGGCAGATGAGCAGGCAGGTGTCGCGCGGCTCAGCTGGCGAGTATCAGGCAGATGAGCAGGCAGGTGTCGCGCGGCTCAGCTGGCGAGTATCAGGCAGATGAGCAGGCAGGTGTCGCGCGGCTCAGCTGGCGAGTATCAGGCAGATGAGCAGGCAGGTGTCGCGCGGCTCAGCTGGCGAGTATCAGGCAGATGAGCAGGCAGGTGTCGCGCGGCTCAGCTGGCGAGTATCAGGCAGATGAGCAGGCAGGTGTCGCGCGGCTCAGCTGGCGAGTATCAGGCAGATGAGCAGGCAGGTGTCGCGCGGCTCAGCTGGCGAGTATCAGGCAGATGAGCAGGCAGGTGTCGCGCGGCTCAGCTGGCGAGTATCAGGCAGATGAGCAGGCAGGTGTCGCGCGGCTCAGCTGGCGAGTATCAGGCAGATGAGCAGGCAGGTGTCGCGCGGCTCAGCTGGCGAGTATCAGGCAGATGAGCAGGCAGGTGTCGCGCGGCTCAGCTGGCGAGTATCAGGCAGATGAGCAGGCAGGTGTCGCGCGGCTCAGCTGGCGAGTATCAGGCAGATGAGCAGGCAGGTGTCGCGCGGCTCAGCTGGCGAGTATCAGGCAGATGAGCAGGCAGGTGTCGCGCGGCTCAGCTGGCGAGTATCAGGCAGATGAGCAGGCAGGTGTCGCGCGGCTCAGCTGGCGAGTATCAGGCAGATGAGCAGGCAGGTGTCGCGCGGCTCAGCTGGCGAGTATCAGGCAGATGAGCAGGCAGGTGTCGCGCGGCTCAGCTGGCGAGTATCAGGCAGATGAGCAGGCAGGTGTCGCGCGGCTCAGCTGGCGAGTATCAGGCAGATGAGCAGGCAGGTGTCGCGCGGCTCAGCTGGCGAGTATCAGGCAGATGAGCAGGCAGGTGTCGCGCGGCTCAGCTGGCGAGTATCAGGCAGATGAGCAGGCAGGTGTCGCGCGGCTCAGCTGGCGAGTATCAGGCAGATGAGCAGGCAGGTGTCGCGCGGCTCAGCTGGCGAGTATCAGGCAGATGAGCAGGCAGGTGTCGCGCGGCTCAGCTGGCGAGTATCAGGCAGATGAGCAGGCAGGTGTCGCGCGGCTCAGCTGGCGAGTATCAGGCAGATGAGCAGGCAGGTGTCGCGCGGCTCAGCTGGCGAGTATCAGGCAGATGAGCAGGCAGGTGTCGCGCGGCTCAGCTGGCGAGTATCAGGCAGATGAGCAGGCAGGTGTCGCGCGGCTCAGCTGGCGAGTATCAGGCAGATGAGCAGGCAGGTGTCGCGCGGCTCAGCTGGCGAGTATCAGGCAGATGAGCAGGCAGGTGTCGCGCGGCTCAGCTGGCGAGTATCAGGCAGATGAGCAGGCAGGTGTCGCGCGGCTCAGCTGGCGAGTATCAGGCAGATGAGCAGGCAGGTGTCGCGCGGCTCAGCTGGCGAGTATCAGGCAGATGAGCAGGCAGGTGTCGCGCGGCTCAGCTGGCGAGTATCAGGCAGATGAGCAGGCAGGTGTCGCGCGGCTCAGCTGGCGAGTATCAGGCAGATGAGCAGGCAGGTGTCGCGCGGCTCAGCTGGCGAGTATCAGGCAGATGAGCAGGCAGGTGTCGCGCGGCTCAGCTGGCGAGTATCAGGCAGATGAGCAGGCAGGTGTCGCGCGGCTCAGCTGGCGAGTATCAGGCAGATGAGCAGGCAGGTGTCGCGCGGCTCAGCTGGCGAGTATCAGGCAGATGAGCAGGCAGGTGTCGCGCGGCTCAGCTGGCGAGTATCAGGCAGATGAGCAGGCAGGTGTCGCGCGGCTCAGCTGGCGAGTATCAGGCAGATGAGCAGGCAGGTGTCGCGCGGCTCAGCTGGCGAGTATCAGGCAGATGAGCAGGCAGGTGTCGCGCGGCTCAGCTGGCGAGTATCAGGCAGATGAGCAGGCAGGTGTCGCGCGGCTCAGCTGGCGAGTATCAGGCAGATGAGCAGGCAGGTGTCGCGCGGCTCAGCTGGCGAGTATCAGGCAGATGAGCAGGCAGGTGTCGCGCGGCTCAGCTGGCGAGTATCAGGCAGATGAGCAGGCAGGTGTCGCGCGGCTCAGCTGGCGAGTATCAGGCAGATGAGCAGGCAGGTGTCGCGCGGCTCAGCTGGCGAGTATCAGGCAGATGAGCAGGCAGGTGTCGCGCGGCTCAGCTGGCGAGTATCAGGCAGATGAGCAGGCAGGTGTCGCGCGGCTCAGCTGGCGAGTATCAGGCAGATGAGCAGGCAGGTGTCGCGCGGCTCAGCTGGCGAGTATCAGGCAGATGAGCAGGCAGGTGTCGCGCGGCTCAGCTGGCGAGTATCAGGCAGATGAGCAGGCAGGTGTCGCGCGGCTCAGCTGGCGAGTATCAGGCAGATGAGCAGGCAGGTGTCGCGCGGCTCAGCTGGCGAGTATCAGGCAGATGAGCAGGCAGGTGTCGCGCGGCTCAGCTGGCGAGTATCAGGCAGATGAGCAGGCAGGTGTCGCGCGGCTCAGCTGGCGAGTATCAGGCAGATGAGCAGGCAGGTGTCGCGCGGCTCAGCTGGCGAGTATCAGGCAGATGAGCAGGCAGGTGTCGCGCGGCTCAGCTGGCGAGTATCAGGCAGATGAGCAGGCAGGTGTCGCGCGGCTCAGCTGGCGAGTATCAGGCAGATGAGCAGGCAGGTGTCGCGCGGCTCAGCTGGCGAGTATCAGGCAGATGAGCAGGCAGGTGTCGCGCGGCTCAGCTGGCGAGTATCAGGCAGATGAGCAGGCAGGTGTCGCGCGGCTCAGCTGGCGAGTATCAGGCAGATGAGCAGGCAGGTGTCGCGCGGCTCAGCTGGCGAGTATCAGGCAGATGAGCAGGCAGGTGTCGCGCGGCTCAGCTGGCGAGTATCAGGCAGATGAGCAGGCAGGTGTCGCGCGGCTCAGCTGGCGAGTATCAGGCAGATGAGCAGGCAGGTGTCGCGCGGCTCAGCTGGCGAGTATCAGGCAGATGAGCAGGCAGGTGTCGCGCGGCTCAGCTGGCGAGTATCAGGCAGATGAGCAGGCAGGTGTCGCGCGGCTCAGCTGGCGAGTATCAGGCAGATGAGCAGGCAGGTGTCGCGCGGCTCAGCTGGCGAGTATCAGGCAGATGAGCAGGCAGGTGTCGCGCGGCTCAGCTGGCGAGTATCAGGCAGATGAGCAGGCAGGTGTCGCGCGGCTCAGCTGGCGAGTATCAGGCAGATGAGCAGGCAGGTGTCGCGCGGCTCAGCTGGCGAGTATCAGGCAGATGAGCAGGCAGGTGTCGCGCGGCTCAGCTGGCGAGTATCAGGCAGATGAGCAGGCAGGTGTCGCGCGGCTCAGCTGGCGAGTATCAGGCAGATGAGCAGGCAGGTGTCGCGCGGCTCAGCTGGCGAGTATCAGGCAGATGAGCAGGCAGGTGTCGCGCGGCTCAGCTGGCGAGTATCAGGCAGATGAGCAGGCAGGTGTCGCGCGGCTCAGCTGGCGAGTATCAGGCAGATGAGCAGGCAGGTGTCGCGCGGCTCAGCTGGCGAGTATCAGGCAGATGAGCAGGCAGGTGTCGCGCGGCTCAGCTGGCGAGTATCAGGCAGATGAGCAGGCAGGTGTCGCGCGGCTCAGCTGGCGAGTATCAGGCAGATGAGCAGGCAGGTGTCGCGCGGCTCAGCTGGCGAGTATCAGGCAGATGAGCAGGCAGGTGTCGCGCGGCTCAGCTGGCGAGTATCAGGCAGATGAGCAGGCAGGTGTCGCGCGGCTCAGCTGGCGAGTATCAGGCAGATGAGCAGGCAGGTGTCGCGCGGCTCAGCTGGCGAGTATCAGGCAGATGAGCAGGCAGGTGTCGCGCGGCTCAGCTGGCGAGTATCAGGCAGATGAGCAGGCAGGTGTCGCGCGGCTCAGCTGGCGAGTATCAGGCAGATGAGCAGGCAGGTGTCGCGCGGCTCAGCTGGCGAGTATCAGGCAGATGAGCAGGCAGGTGTCGCGCGGCTCAGCTGGCGAGTATCAGGCAGATGAGCAGGCAGGTGTCGCGCGGCTCAGCTGGCGAGTATCAGGCAGATGAGCAGGCAGGTGTCGCGCGGCTCAGCTGGCGAGTATCAGGCAGATGAGCAGGCAGGTGTCGCGCGGCTCAGCTGGCGAGTATCAGGCAGATGAGCAGGCAGGTGTCGCGCGGCTCAGCTGGCGAGTATCAGGCAGATGAGCAGGCAGGTGTCGCGCGGCTCAGCTGGCGAGTATCAGGCAGATGAGCAGGCAGGTGTCGCGCGGCTCAGCTGGCGAGTATCAGGCAGATGAGCAGGCAGGTGTCGCGCGGCTCAGCTGGCGAGTATCAGGCAGATGAGCAGGCAGGTGTCGCGCGGCTCAGCTGGCGAGTATCAGGCAGATGAGCAGGCAGGTGTCGCGCGGCTCAGCTGGCGAGTATCAGGCAGATGAGCAGGCAGGTGTCGCGCGGCTCAGCTGGCGAGTATCAGGCAGATGAGCAGGCAGGTGTCGCGCGGCTCAGCTGGCGAGTATCAGGCAGATGAGCAGGCAGGTGTCGCGCGGCTCAGCTGGCGAGTATCAGGCAGATGAGCAGGCAGGTGTCGCGCGGCTCAGCTGGCGAGTATCAGGCAGATGAGCAGGCAGGTGTCGCGCGGCTCAGCTGGCGAGTATCAGGCAGATGAGCAGGCAGGTGTCGCGCGGCTCAGCTGGCGAGTATCAGGCAGATGAGCAGGCAGGTGTCGCGCGGCTCAGCTGGCGAGTATCAGGCAGATGAGCAGGCAGGTGTCGCGCGGCTCAGCTGGCGAGTATCAGGCAGATGAGCAGGCAGGTGTCGCGCGGCTCAGCTGGCGAGTATCAGGCAGATGAGCAGGCAGGTGTCGCGCGGCTCAGCTGGCGAGTATCAGGCAGATGAGCAGGCAGGTGTCGCGCGGCTCAGCTGGCGAGTATCAGGCAGATGAGCAGGCAGGTGTCGCGCGGCTCAGCTGGCGAGTATCAGGCAGATGAGCAGGCAGGTGTCGCGCGGCTCAGCTGGCGAGTATCAGGCAGATGAGCAGGCAGGTGTCGCGCGGCTCAGCTGGCGAGTATCAGGCAGATGAGCAGGCAGGTGTCGCGCGGCTCAGCTGGCGAGTATCAGGCAGATGAGCAGGCAGGTGTCGCGCGGCTCAGCTGGCGAGTATCAGGCAGATGAGCAGGCAGGTGTCGCGCGGCTCAGCTGGCGAGTATCAGGCAGATGAGCAGGCAGGTGTCGCGCGGCTCAGCTGGCGAGTATCAGGCAGATGAGCAGGCAGGTGTCGCGCGGCTCAGCTGGCGAGTATCAGGCAGATGAGCAGGCAGGTGTCGCGCGGCTCAGCTGGCGAGTATCAGGCAGATGAGCAGGCAGGTGTCGCGCGGCTCAGCTGGCGAGTATCAGGCAGATGAGCAGGCAGGTGTCGCGCGGCTCAGCTGGCGAGTATCAGGCAGATGAGCAGGCAGGTGTCGCGCGGCTCAGCTGGCGAGTATCAGGCAGATGAGCAGGCAGGTGTCGCGCGGCTCAGCTGGCGAGTATCAGGCAGATGAGCAGGCAGGTGTCGCGCGGCTCAGCTGGCGAGTATCAGGCAGATGAGCAGGCAGGTGTCGCGCGGCTCAGCTGGCGAGTATCAGGCAGATGAGCAGGCAGGTGTCGCGCGGCTCAGCTGGCGAGTATCAGGCAGATGAGCAGGCAGGTGTCGCGCGGCTCAGCTGGCGAGTATCAGGCAGATGAGCAGGCAGGTGTCGCGCGGCTCAGCTGGCGAGTATCAGGCAGATGAGCAGGCAGGTGTCGCGCGGCTCAGCTGGCGAGTATCAGGCAGATGAGCAGGCAGGTGTCGCGCGGCTCAGCTGGCGAGTATCAGGCAGATGAGCAGGCAGGTGTCGCGCGGCTCAGCTGGCGAGTATCAGGCAGATGAGCAGGCAGGTGTCGCGCGGCTCAGCTGGCGAGTATCAGGCAGATGAGCAGGCAGGTGTCGCGCGGCTCAGCTGGCGAGTATCAGGCAGATGAGCAGGCAGGTGTCGCGCGGCTCAGCTGGCGAGTATCAGGCAGATGAGCAGGCAGGTGTCGCGCGGCTCAGCTGGCGAGTATCAGGCAGATGAGCAGGCAGGTGTCGCGCGGCTCAGCTGGCGAGTATCAGGCAGATGAGCAGGCAGGTGTCGCGCGGCTCAGCTGGCGAGTATCAGGCAGATGAGCAGGCAGGTGTCGCGCGGCTCAGCTGGCGAGTATCAGGCAGATGAGCAGGCAGGTGTCGCGCGGCTCAGCTGGCGAGTATCAGGCAGATGAGCAGGCAGGTGTCGCGCGGCTCAGCTGGCGAGTATCAGGCAGATGAGCAGGCAGGTGTCGCGCGGCTCAGCTGGCGAGTATCAGGCAGATGAGCAGGCAGGTGTCGCGCGGCTCAGCTGGCGAGTATCAGGCAGATGAGCAGGCAGGTGTCGCGCGGCTCAGCTGGCGAGTATCAGGCAGATGAGCAGGCAGGTGTCGCGCGGCTCAGCTGGCGAGTATCAGGCAGATGAGCAGGCAGGTGTCGCGCGGCTCAGCTGGCGAGTATCAGGCAGATGAGCAGGCAGGTGTCGCGCGGCTCAGCTGGCGAGTATCAGGCAGATGAGCAGGCAGGTGTCGCGCGGCTCAGCTGGCGAGTATCAGGCAGATGAGCAGGCAGGTGTCGCGCGGCTCAGCTGGCGAGTATCAGGCAGATGAGCAGGCAGGTGTCGCGCGGCTCAGCTGGCGAGTATCAGGCAGATGAGCAGGCAGGTGTCGCGCGGCTCAGCTGGCGAGTATCAGGCAGATGAGCAGGCAGGTGTCGCGCGGCTCAGCTGGCGAGTATCAGGCAGATGAGCAGGCAGGTGTCGCGCGGCTCAGCTGGCGAGTATCAGGCAGATGAGCAGGCAGGTGTCGCGCGGCTCAGCTGGCGAGTATCAGGCAGATGAGCAGGCAGGTGTCGCGCGGCTCAGCTGGCGAGTATCAGGCAGATGAGCAGGCAGGTGTCGCGCGGCTCAGCTGGCGAGTATCAGGCAGATGAGCAGGCAGGTGTCGCGCGGCTCAGCTGGCGAGTATCAGGCAGATGAGCAGGCAGGTGTCGCGCGGCTCAGCTGGCGAGTATCAGGCAGATGAGCAGGCAGGTGTCGCGCGGCTCAGCTGGCGAGTATCAGGCAGATGAGCAGGCAGGTGTCGCGCGGCTCAGCTGGCGAGTATCAGGCAGATGAGCAGGCAGGTGTCGCGCGGCTCAGCTGGCGAGTATCAGGCAGATGAGCAGGCAGGTGTCGCGCGGCTCAGCTGGCGAGTATCAGGCAGATGAGCAGGCAGGTGTCGCGCGGCTCAGCTGGCGAGTATCAGGCAGATGAGCAGGCAGGTGTCGCGCGGCTCAGCTGGCGAGTATCAGGCAGATGAGCAGGCAGGTGTCGCGCGGCTCAGCTGGCGAGTATCAGGCAGATGAGCAGGCAGGTGTCGCGCGGCTCAGCTGGCGAGTATCAGGCAGATGAGCAGGCAGGTGTCGCGCGGCTCAGCTGGCGAGTATCAGGCAGATGAGCAGGCAGGTGTCGCGCGGCTCAGCTGGCGAGTATCAGGCAGATGAGCAGGCAGGTGTCGCGCGGCTCAGCTGGCGAGTATCAGGCAGATGAGCAGGCAGGTGTCGCGCGGCTCAGCTGGCGAGTATCAGGCAGATGAGCAGGCAGGTGTCGCGCGGCTCAGCTGGCGAGTATCAGGCAGATGAGCAGGCAGGTGTCGCGCGGCTCAGCTGGCGAGTATCAGGCAGATGAGCAGGCAGGTGTCGCGCGGCTCAGCTGGCGAGTATCAGGCAGATGAGCAGGCAGGTGTCGCGCGGCTCAGCTGGCGAGTATCAGGCAGATGAGCAGGCAGGTGTCGCGCGGCTCAGCTGGCGAGTATCAGGCAGATGAGCAGGCAGGTGTCGCGCGGCTCAGCTGGCGAGTATCAGGCAGATGAGCAGGCAGGTGTCGCGCGGCTCAGCTGGCGAGTATCAGGCAGATGAGCAGGCAGGTGTCGCGCGGCTCAGCTGGCGAGTATCAGGCAGATGAGCAGGCAGGTGTCGCGCGGCTCAGCTGGCGAGTATCAGGCAGATGAGCAGGCAGGTGTCGCGCGGCTCAGCTGGCGAGTATCAGGCAGATGAGCAGGCAGGTGTCGCGCGGCTCAGCTGGCGAGTATCAGGCAGATGAGCAGGCAGGTGTCGCGCGGCTCAGCTGGCGAGTATCAGGCAGATGAGCAGGCAGGTGTCGCGCGGCTCAGCTGGCGAGTATCAGGCAGATGAGCAGGCAGGTGTCGCGCGGCTCAGCTGGCGAGTATCAGGCAGATGAGCAGGCAGGTGTCGCGCGGCTCAGCTGGCGAGTATCAGGCAGATGAGCAGGCAGGTGTCGCGCGGCTCAGCTGGCGAGTATCAGGCAGATGAGCAGGCAGGTGTCGCGCGGCTCAGCTGGCGAGTATCAGGCAGATGAGCAGGCAGGTGTCGCGCGGCTCAGCTGGCGAGTATCAGGCAGATGAGCAGGCAGGTGTCGCGCGGCTCAGCTGGCGAGTATCAGGCAGATGAGCAGGCAGGTGTCGCGCGGCTCAGCTGGCGAGTATCAGGCAGATGAGCAGGCAGGTGTCGCGCGGCTCAGCTGGCGAGTATCAGGCAGATGAGCAGGCAGGTGTCGCGCGGCTCAGCTGGCGAGTATCAGGCAGATGAGCAGGCAGGTGTCGCGCGGCTCAGCTGGCGAGTATCAGGCAGATGAGCAGGCAGGTGTCGCGCGGCTCAGCTGGCGAGTATCAGGCAGATGAGCAGGCAGGTGTCGCGCGGCTCAGCTGGCGAGTATCAGGCAGATGAGCAGGCAGGTGTCGCGCGGCTCAGCTGGCGAGTATCAGGCAGATGAGCAGGCAGGTGTCGCGCGGCTCAGCTGGCGAGTATCAGGCAGATGAGCAGGCAGGTGTCGCGCGGCTCAGCTGGCGAGTATCAGGCAGATGAGCAGGCAGGTGTCGCGCGGCTCAGCTGGCGAGTATCAGGCAGATGAGCAGGCAGGTGTCGCGCGGCTCAGCTGGCGAGTATCAGGCAGATGAGCAGGCAGGTGTCGCGCGGCTCAGCTGGCGAGTATCAGGCAGATGAGCAGGCAGGTGTCGCGCGGCTCAGCTGGCGAGTATCAGGCAGATGAGCAGGCAGGTGTCGCGCGGCTCAGCTGGCGAGTATCAGGCAGATGAGCAGGCAGGTGTCGCGCGGCTCAGCTGGCGAGTATCAGGCAGATGAGCAGGCAGGTGTCGCGCGGCTCAGCTGGCGAGTATCAGGCAGATGAGCAGGCAGGTGTCGCGCGGCTCAGCTGGCGAGTATCAGGCAGATGAGCAGGCAGGTGTCGCGCGGCTCAGCTGGCGAGTATCAGGCAGATGAGCAGGCAGGTGTCGCGCGGCTCAGCTGGCGAGTATCAGGCAGATGAGCAGGCAGGTGTCGCGCGGCTCAGCTGGCGAGTATCAGGCAGATGAGCAGGCAGGTGTCGCGCGGCTCAGCTGGCGAGTATCAGGCAGATGAGCAGGCAGGTGTCGCGCGGCTCAGCTGGCGAGTATCAGGCAGATGAGCAGGCAGGTGTCGCGCGGCTCAGCTGGCGAGTATCAGGCAGATGAGCAGGCAGGTGTCGCGCGGCTCAGCTGGCGAGTATCAGGCAGATGAGCAGGCAGGTGTCGCGCGGCTCAGCTGGCGAGTATCAGGCAGATGAGCAGGCAGGTGTCGCGCGGCTCAGCTGGCGAGTATCAGGCAGATGAGCAGGCAGGTGTCGCGCGGCTCAGCTGGCGAGTATCAGGCAGATGAGCAGGCAGGTGTCGCGCGGCTCAGCTGGCGAGTATCAGGCAGATGAGCAGGCAGGTGTCGCGCGGCTCAGCTGGCGAGTATCAGGCAGATGAGCAGGCAGGTGTCGCGCGGCTCAGCTGGCGAGTATCAGGCAGATGAGCAGGCAGGTGTCGCGCGGCTCAGCTGGCGAGTATCAGGCAGATGAGCAGGCAGGTGTCGCGCGGCTCAGCTGGCGAGTATCAGGCAGATGAGCAGGCAGGTGTCGCGCGGCTCAGCTGGCGAGTATCAGGCAGATGAGCAGGCAGGTGTCGCGCGGCTCAGCTGGCGAGTATCAGGCAGATGAGCAGGCAGGTGTCGCGCGGCTCAGCTGGCGAGTATCAGGCAGATGAGCAGGCAGGTGTCGCGCGGCTCAGCTGGCGAGTATCAGGCAGATGAGCAGGCAGGTGTCGCGCGGCTCAGCTGGCGAGTATCAGGCAGATGAGCAGGCAGGTGTCGCGCGGCTCAGCTGGCGAGTATCAGGCAGATGAGCAGGCAGGTGTCGCGCGGCTCAGCTGGCGAGTATCAGGCAGATGAGCAGGCAGGTGTCGCGCGGCTCAGCTGGCGAGTATCAGGCAGATGAGCAGGCAGGTGTCGCGCGGCTCAGCTGGCGAGTATCAGGCAGATGAGCAGGCAGGTGTCGCGCGGCTCAGCTGGCGAGTATCAGGCAGATGAGCAGGCAGGTGTCGCGCGGCTCAGCTGGCGAGTATCAGGCAGATGAGCAGGCAGGTGTCGCGCGGCTCAGCTGGCGAGTATCAGGCAGATGAGCAGGCAGGTGTCGCGCGGCTCAGCTGGCGAGTATCAGGCAGATGAGCAGGCAGGTGTCGCGCGGCTCAGCTGGCGAGTATCAGGCAGATGAGCAGGCAGGTGTCGCGCGGCTCAGCTGGCGAGTATCAGGCAGATGAGCAGGCAGGTGTCGCGCGGCTCAGCTGGCGAGTATCAGGCAGATGAGCAGGCAGGTGTCGCGCGGCTCAGCTGGCGAGTATCAGGCAGATGAGCAGGCAGGTGTCGCGCGGCTCAGCTGGCGAGTATCAGGCAGATGAGCAGGCAGGTGTCGCGCGGCTCAGCTGGCGAGTATCAGGCAGATGAGCAGGCAGGTGTCGCGCGGCTCAGCTGGCGAGTATCAGGCAGATGAGCAGGCAGGTGTCGCGCGGCTCAGCTGGCGAGTATCAGGCAGATGAGCAGGCAGGTGTCGCGCGGCTCAGCTGGCGAGTATCAGGCAGATGAGCAGGCAGGTGTCGCGCGGCTCAGCTGGCGAGTATCAGGCAGATGAGCAGGCAGGTGTCGCGCGGCTCAGCTGGCGAGTATCAGGCAGATGAGCAGGCAGGTGTCGCGCGGCTCAGCTGGCGAGTATCAGGCAGATGAGCAGGCAGGTGTCGCGCGGCTCAGCTGGCGAGTATCAGGCAGATGAGCAGGCAGGTGTCGCGCGGCTCAGCTGGCGAGTATCAGGCAGATGAGCAGGCAGGTGTCGCGCGGCTCAGCTGGCGAGTATCAGGCAGATGAGCAGGCAGGTGTCGCGCGGCTCAGCTGGCGAGTATCAGGCAGATGAGCAGGCAGGTGTCGCGCGGCTCAGCTGGCGAGTATCAGGCAGATGAGCAGGCAGGTGTCGCGCGGCTCAGCTGGCGAGTATCAGGCAGATGAGCAGGCAGGTGTCGCGCGGCTCAGCTGGCGAGTATCAGGCAGATGAGCAGGCAGGTGTCGCGCGGCTCAGCTGGCGAGTATCAGGCAGATGAGCAGGCAGGTGTCGCGCGGCTCAGCTGGCGAGTATCAGGCAGATGAGCAGGCAGGTGTCGCGCGGCTCAGCTGGCGAGTATCAGGCAGATGAGCAGGCAGGTGTCGCGCGGCTCAGCTGGCGAGTATCAGGCAGATGAGCAGGCAGGTGTCGCGCGGCTCAGCTGGCGAGTATCAGGCAGATGAGCAGGCAGGTGTCGCGCGGCTCAGCTGGCGAGTATCAGGCAGATGAGCAGGCAGGTGTCGCGCGGCTCAGCTGGCGAGTATCAGGCAGATGAGCAGGCAGGTGTCGCGCGGCTCAGCTGGCGAGTATCAGGCAGATGAGCAGGCAGGTGTCGCGCGGCTCAGCTGGCGAGTATCAGGCAGATGAGCAGGCAGGTGTCGCGCGGCTCAGCTGGCGAGTATCAGGCAGATGAGCAGGCAGGTGTCGCGCGGCTCAGCTGGCGAGTATCAGGCAGATGAGCAGGCAGGTGTCGCGCGGCTCAGCTGGCGAGTATCAGGCAGATGAGCAGGCAGGTGTCGCGCGGCTCAGCTGGCGAGTATCAGGCAGATGAGCAGGCAGGTGTCGCGCGGCTCAGCTGGCGAGTATCAGGCAGATGAGCAGGCAGGTGTCGCGCGGCTCAGCTGGCGAGTATCAGGCAGATGAGCAGGCAGGTGTCGCGCGGCTCAGCTGGCGAGTATCAGGCAGATGAGCAGGCAGGTGTCGCGCGGCTCAGCTGGCGAGTATCAGGCAGATGAGCAGGCAGGTGTCGCGCGGCTCAGCTGGCGAGTATCAGGCAGATGAGCAGGCAGGTGTCGCGCGGCTCAGCTGGCGAGTATCAGGCAGATGAGCAGGCAGGTGTCGCGCGGCTCAGCTGGCGAGTATCAGGCAGATGAGCAGGCAGGTGTCGCGCGGCTCAGCTGGCGAGTATCAGGCAGATGAGCAGGCAGGTGTCGCGCGGCTCAGCTGGCGAGTATCAGGCAGATGAGCAGGCAGGTGTCGCGCGGCTCAGCTGGCGAGTATCAGGCAGATGAGCAGGCAGGTGTCGCGCGGCTCAGCTGGCGAGTATCAGGCAGATGAGCAGGCAGGTGTCGCGCGGCTCAGCTGGCGAGTATCAGGCAGATGAGCAGGCAGGTGTCGCGCGGCTCAGCTGGCGAGTATCAGGCAGATGAGCAGGCAGGTGTCGCGCGGCTCAGCTGGCGAGTATCAGGCAGATGAGCAGGCAGGTGTCGCGCGGCTCAGCTGGCGAGTATCAGGCAGATGAGCAGGCAGGTGTCGCGCGGCTCAGCTGGCGAGTATCAGGCAGATGAGCAGGCAGGTGTCGCGCGGCTCAGCTGGCGAGTATCAGGCAGATGAGCAGGCAGGTGTCGCGCGGCTCAGCTGGCGAGTATCAGGCAGATGAGCAGGCAGGTGTCGCGCGGCTCAGCTGGCGAGTATCAGGCAGATGAGCAGGCAGGTGTCGCGCGGCTCAGCTGGCGAGTATCAGGCAGATGAGCAGGCAGGTGTCGCGCGGCTCAGCTGGCGAGTATCAGGCAGATGAGCAGGCAGGTGTCGCGCGGCTCAGCTGGCGAGTATCAGGCAGATGAGCAGGCAGGTGTCGCGCGGCTCAGCTGGCGAGTATCAGGCAGATGAGCAGGCAGGTGTCGCGCGGCTCAGCTGGCGAGTATCAGGCAGATGAGCAGGCAGGTGTCGCGCGGCTCAGCTGGCGAGTATCAGGCAGATGAGCAGGCAGGTGTCGCGCGGCTCAGCTGGCGAGTATCAGGCAGATGAGCAGGCAGGTGTCGCGCGGCTCAGCTGGCGAGTATCAGGCAGATGAGCAGGCAGGTGTCGCGCGGCTCAGCTGGCGAGTATCAGGCAGATGAGCAGGCAGGTGTCGCGCGGCTCAGCTGGCGAGTATCAGGCAGATGAGCAGGCAGGTGTCGCGCGGCTCAGCTGGCGAGTATCAGGCAGATGAGCAGGCAGGTGTCGCGCGGCTCAGCTGGCGAGTATCAGGCAGATGAGCAGGCAGGTGTCGCGCGGCTCAGCTGGCGAGTATCAGGCAGATGAGCAGGCAGGTGTCGCGCGGCTCAGCTGGCGAGTATCAGGCAGATGAGCAGGCAGGTGTCGCGCGGCTCAGCTGGCGAGTATCAGGCAGATGAGCAGGCAGGTGTCGCGCGGCTCAGCTGGCGAGTATCAGGCAGATGAGCAGGCAGGTGTCGCGCGGCTCAGCTGGCGAGTATCAGGCAGATGAGCAGGCAGGTGTCGCGCGGCTCAGCTGGCGAGTATCAGGCAGATGAGCAGGCAGGTGTCGCGCGGCTCAGCTGGCGAGTATCAGGCAGATGAGCAGGCAGGTGTCGCGCGGCTCAGCTGGCGAGTATCAGGCAGATGAGCAGGCAGGTGTCGCGCGGCTCAGCTGGCGAGTATCAGGCAGATGAGCAGGCAGGTGTCGCGCGGCTCAGCTGGCGAGTATCAGGCAGATGAGCAGGCAGGTGTCGCGCGGCTCAGCTGGCGAGTATCAGGCAGATGAGCAGGCAGGTGTCGCGCGGCTCAGCTGGCGAGTATCAGGCAGATGAGCAGGCAGGTGTCGCGCGGCTCAGCTGGCGAGTATCAGGCAGATGAGCAGGCAGGTGTCGCGCGGCTCAGCTGGCGAGTATCAGGCAGATGAGCAGGCAGGTGTCGCGCGGCTCAGCTGGCGAGTATCAGGCAGATGAGCAGGCAGGTGTCGCGCGGCTCAGCTGGCGAGTATCAGGCAGATGAGCAGGCAGGTGTCGCGCGGCTCAGCTGGCGAGTATCAGGCAGATGAGCAGGCAGGTGTCGCGCGGCTCAGCTGGCGAGTATCAGGCAGATGAGCAGGCAGGTGTCGCGCGGCTCAGCTGGCGAGTATCAGGCAGATGAGCAGGCAGGTGTCGCGCGGCTCAGCTGGCGAGTATCAGGCAGATGAGCAGGCAGGTGTCGCGCGGCTCAGCTGGCGAGTATCAGGCAGATGAGCAGGCAGGTGTCGCGCGGCTCAGCTGGCGAGTATCAGGCAGATGAGCAGGCAGGTGTCGCGCGGCTCAGCTGGCGAGTATCAGGCAGATGAGCAGGCAGGTGTCGCGCGGCTCAGCTGGCGAGTATCAGGCAGATGAGCAGGCAGGTGTCGCGCGGCTCAGCTGGCGAGTATCAGGCAGATGAGCAGGCAGGTGTCGCGCGGCTCAGCTGGCGAGTATCAGGCAGATGAGCAGGCAGGTGTCGCGCGGCTCAGCTGGCGAGTATCAGGCAGATGAGCAGGCAGGTGTCGCGCGGCTCAGCTGGCGAGTATCAGGCAGATGAGCAGGCAGGTGTCGCGCGGCTCAGCTGGCGAGTATCAGGCAGATGAGCAGGCAGGTGTCGCGCGGCTCAGCTGGCGAGTATCAGGCAGATGAGCAGGCAGGTGTCGCGCGGCTCAGCTGGCGAGTATCAGGCAGATGAGCAGGCAGGTGTCGCGCGGCTCAGCTGGCGAGTATCAGGCAGATGAGCAGGCAGGTGTCGCGCGGCTCAGCTGGCGAGTATCAGGCAGATGAGCAGGCAGGTGTCGCGCGGCTCAGCTGGCGAGTATCAGGCAGATGAGCAGGCAGGTGTCGCGCGGCTCAGCTGGCGAGTATCAGGCAGATGAGCAGGCAGGTGTCGCGCGGCTCAGCTGGCGAGTATCAGGCAGATGAGCAGGCAGGTGTCGCGCGGCTCAGCTGGCGAGTATCAGGCAGATGAGCAGGCAGGTGTCGCGCGGCTCAGCTGGCGAGTATCAGGCAGATGAGCAGGCAGGTGTCGCGCGGCTCAGCTGGCGAGTATCAGGCAGATGAGCAGGCAGGTGTCGCGCGGCTCAGCTGGCGAGTATCAGGCAGATGAGCAGGCAGGTGTCGCGCGGCTCAGCTGGCGAGTATCAGGCAGATGAGCAGGCAGGTGTCGCGCGGCTCAGCTGGCGAGTATCAGGCAGATGAGCAGGCAGGTGTCGCGCGGCTCAGCTGGCGAGTATCAGGCAGATGAGCAGGCAGGTGTCGCGCGGCTCAGCTGGCGAGTATCAGGCAGATGAGCAGGCAGGTGTCGCGCGGCTCAGCTGGCGAGTATCAGGCAGATGAGCAGGCAGGTGTCGCGCGGCTCAGCTGGCGAGTATCAGGCAGATGAGCAGGCAGGTGTCGCGCGGCTCAGCTGGCGAGTATCAGGCAGATGAGCAGGCAGGTGTCGCGCGGCTCAGCTGGCGAGTATCAGGCAGATGAGCAGGCAGGTGTCGCGCGGCTCAGCTGGCGAGTATCAGGCAGATGAGCAGGCAGGTGTCGCGCGGCTCAGCTGGCGAGTATCAGGCAGATGAGCAGGCAGGTGTCGCGCGGCTCAGCTGGCGAGTATCAGGCAGATGAGCAGGCAGGTGTCGCGCGGCTCAGCTGGCGAGTATCAGGCAGATGAGCAGGCAGGTGTCGCGCGGCTCAGCTGGCGAGTATCAGGCAGATGAGCAGGCAGGTGTCGCGCGGCTCAGCTGGCGAGTATCAGGCAGATGAGCAGGCAGGTGTCGCGCGGCTCAGCTGGCGAGTATCAGGCAGATGAGCAGGCAGGTGTCGCGCGGCTCAGCTGGCGAGTATCAGGCAGATGAGCAGGCAGGTGTCGCGCGGCTCAGCTGGCGAGTATCAGGCAGATGAGCAGGCAGGTGTCGCGCGGCTCAGCTGGCGAGTATCAGGCAGATGAGCAGGCAGGTGTCGCGCGGCTCAGCTGGCGAGTATCAGGCAGATGAGCAGGCAGGTGTCGCGCGGCTCAGCTGGCGAGTATCAGGCAGATGAGCAGGCAGGTGTCGCGCGGCTCAGCTGGCGAGTATCAGGCAGATGAGCAGGCAGGTGTCGCGCGGCTCAGCTGGCGAGTATCAGGCAGATGAGCAGGCAGGTGTCGCGCGGCTCAGCTGGCGAGTATCAGGCAGATGAGCAGGCAGGTGTCGCGCGGCTCAGCTGGCGAGTATCAGGCAGATGAGCAGGCAGGTGTCGCGCGGCTCAGCTGGCGAGTATCAGGCAGATGAGCAGGCAGGTGTCGCGCGGCTCAGCTGGCGAGTATCAGGCAGATGAGCAGGCAGGTGTCGCGCGGCTCAGCTGGCGAGTATCAGGCAGATGAGCAGGCAGGTGTCGCGCGGCTCAGCTGGCGAGTATCAGGCAGATGAGCAGGCAGGTGTCGCGCGGCTCAGCTGGCGAGTATCAGGCAGATGAGCAGGCAGGTGTCGCGCGGCTCAGCTGGCGAGTATCAGGCAGATGAGCAGGCAGGTGTCGCGCGGCTCAGCTGGCGAGTATCAGGCAGATGAGCAGGCAGGTGTCGCGCGGCTCAGCTGGCGAGTATCAGGCAGATGAGCAGGCAGGTGTCGCGCGGCTCAGCTGGCGAGTATCAGGCAGATGAGCAGGCAGGTGTCGCGCGGCTCAGCTGGCGAGTATCAGGCAGATGAGCAGGCAGGTGTCGCGCGGCTCAGCTGGCGAGTATCAGGCAGATGAGCAGGCAGGTGTCGCGCGGCTCAGCTGGCGAGTATCAGGCAGATGAGCAGGCAGGTGTCGCGCGGCTCAGCTGGCGAGTATCAGGCAGATGAGCAGGCAGGTGTCGCGCGGCTCAGCTGGCGAGTATCAGGCAGATGAGCAGGCAGGTGTCGCGCGGCTCAGCTGGCGAGTATCAGGCAGATGAGCAGGCAGGTGTCGCGCGGCTCAGCTGGCGAGTATCAGGCAGATGAGCAGGCAGGTGTCGCGCGGCTCAGCTGGCGAGTATCAGGCAGATGAGCAGGCAGGTGTCGCGCGGCTCAGCTGGCGAGTATCAGGCAGATGAGCAGGCAGGTGTCGCGCGGCTCAGCTGGCGAGTATCAGGCAGATGAGCAGGCAGGTGTCGCGCGGCTCAGCTGGCGAGTATCAGGCAGATGAGCAGGCAGGTGTCGCGCGGCTCAGCTGGCGAGTATCAGGCAGATGAGCAGGCAGGTGTCGCGCGGCTCAGCTGGCGAGTATCAGGCAGATGAGCAGGCAGGTGTCGCGCGGCTCAGCTGGCGAGTATCAGGCAGATGAGCAGGCAGGTGTCGCGCGGCTCAGCTGGCGAGTATCAGGCAGATGAGCAGGCAGGTGTCGCGCGGCTCAGCTGGCGAGTATCAGGCAGATGAGCAGGCAGGTGTCGCGCGGCTCAGCTGGCGAGTATCAGGCAGATGAGCAGGCAGGTGTCGCGCGGCTCAGCTGGCGAGTATCAGGCAGATGAGCAGGCAGGTGTCGCGCGGCTCAGCTGGCGAGTATCAGGCAGATGAGCAGGCAGGTGTCGCGCGGCTCAGCTGGCGAGTATCAGGCAGATGAGCAGGCAGGTGTCGCGCGGCTCAGCTGGCGAGTATCAGGCAGATGAGCAGGCAGGTGTCGCGCGGCTCAGCTGGCGAGTATCAGGCAGATGAGCAGGCAGGTGTCGCGCGGCTCAGCTGGCGAGTATCAGGCAGATGAGCAGGCAGGTGTCGCGCGGCTCAGCTGGCGAGTATCAGGCAGATGAGCAGGCAGGTGTCGCGCGGCTCAGCTGGCGAGTATCAGGCAGATGAGCAGGCAGGTGTCGCGCGGCTCAGCTGGCGAGTATCAGGCAGATGAGCAGGCAGGTGTCGCGCGGCTCAGCTGGCGAGTATCAGGCAGATGAGCAGGCAGGTGTCGCGCGGCTCAGCTGGCGAGTATCAGGCAGATGAGCAGGCAGGTGTCGCGCGGCTCAGCTGGCGAGTATCAGGCAGATGAGCAGGCAGGTGTCGCGCGGCTCAGCTGGCGAGTATCAGGCAGATGAGCAGGCAGGTGTCGCGCGGCTCAGCTGGCGAGTATCAGGCAGATGAGCAGGCAGGTGTCGCGCGGCTCAGCTGGCGAGTATCAGGCAGATGAGCAGGCAGGTGTCGCGCGGCTCAGCTGGCGAGTATCAGGCAGATGAGCAGGCAGGTGTCGCGCGGCTCAGCTGGCGAGTATCAGGCAGATGAGCAGGCAGGTGTCGCGCGGCTCAGCTGGCGAGTATCAGGCAGATGAGCAGGCAGGTGTCGCGCGGCTCAGCTGGCGAGTATCAGGCAGATGAGCAGGCAGGTGTCGCGCGGCTCAGCTGGCGAGTATCAGGCAGATGAGCAGGCAGGTGTCGCGCGGCTCAGCTGGCGAGTATCAGGCAGATGAGCAGGCAGGTGTCGCGCGGCTCAGCTGGCGAGTATCAGGCAGATGAGCAGGCAGGTGTCGCGCGGCTCAGCTGGCGAGTATCAGGCAGATGAGCAGGCAGGTGTCGCGCGGCTCAGCTGGCGAGTATCAGGCAGATGAGCAGGCAGGTGTCGCGCGGCTCAGCTGGCGAGTATCAGGCAGATGAGCAGGCAGGTGTCGCGCGGCTCAGCTGGCGAGTATCAGGCAGATGAGCAGGCAGGTGTCGCGCGGCTCAGCTGGCGAGTATCAGGCAGATGAGCAGGCAGGTGTCGCGCGGCTCAGCTGGCGAGTATCAGGCAGATGAGCAGGCAGGTGTCGCGCGGCTCAGCTGGCGAGTATCAGGCAGATGAGCAGGCAGGTGTCGCGCGGCTCAGCTGGCGAGTATCAGGCAGATGAGCAGGCAGGTGTCGCGCGGCTCAGCTGGCGAGTATCAGGCAGATGAGCAGGCAGGTGTCGCGCGGCTCAGCTGGCGAGTATCAGGCAGATGAGCAGGCAGGTGTCGCGCGGCTCAGCTGGCGAGTATCAGGCAGATGAGCAGGCAGGTGTCGCGCGGCTCAGCTGGCGAGTATCAGGCAGATGAGCAGGCAGGTGTCGCGCGGCTCAGCTGGCGAGTATCAGGCAGATGAGCAGGCAGGTGTCGCGCGGCTCAGCTGGCGAGTATCAGGCAGATGAGCAGGCAGGTGTCGCGCGGCTCAGCTGGCGAGTATCAGGCAGATGAGCAGGCAGGTGTCGCGCGGCTCAGCTGGCGAGTATCAGGCAGATGAGCAGGCAGGTGTCGCGCGGCTCAGCTGGCGAGTATCAGGCAGATGAGCAGGCAGGTGTCGCGCGGCTCAGCTGGCGAGTATCAGGCAGATGAGCAGGCAGGTGTCGCGCGGCTCAGCTGGCGAGTATCAGGCAGATGAGCAGGCAGGTGTCGCGCGGCTCAGCTGGCGAGTATCAGGCAGATGAGCAGGCAGGTGTCGCGCGGCTCAGCTGGCGAGTATCAGGCAGATGAGCAGGCAGGTGTCGCGCGGCTCAGCTGGCGAGTATCAGGCAGATGAGCAGGCAGGTGTCGCGCGGCTCAGCTGGCGAGTATCAGGCAGATGAGCAGGCAGGTGTCGCGCGGCTCAGCTGGCGAGTATCAGGCAGATGAGCAGGCAGGTGTCGCGCGGCTCAGCTGGCGAGTATCAGGCAGATGAGCAGGCAGGTGTCGCGCGGCTCAGCTGGCGAGTATCAGGCAGATGAGCAGGCAGGTGTCGCGCGGCTCAGCTGGCGAGTATCAGGCAGATGAGCAGGCAGGTGTCGCGCGGCTCAGCTGGCGAGTATCAGGCAGATGAGCAGGCAGGTGTCGCGCGGCTCAGCTGGCGAGTATCAGGCAGATGAGCAGGCAGGTGTCGCGCGGCTCAGCTGGCGAGTATCAGGCAGATGAGCAGGCAGGTGTCGCGCGGCTCAGCTGGCGAGTATCAGGCAGATGAGCAGGCAGGTGTCGCGCGGCTCAGCTGGCGAGTATCAGGCAGATGAGCAGGCAGGTGTCGCGCGGCTCAGCTGGCGAGTATCAGGCAGATGAGCAGGCAGGTGTCGCGCGGCTCAGCTGGCGAGTATCAGGCAGATGAGCAGGCAGGTGTCGCGCGGCTCAGCTGGCGAGTATCAGGCAGATGAGCAGGCAGGTGTCGCGCGGCTCAGCTGGCGAGTATCAGGCAGATGAGCAGGCAGGTGTCGCGCGGCTCAGCTGGCGAGTATCAGGCAGATGAGCAGGCAGGTGTCGCGCGGCTCAGCTGGCGAGTATCAGGCAGATGAGCAGGCAGGTGTCGCGCGGCTCAGCTGGCGAGTATCAGGCAGATGAGCAGGCAGGTGTCGCGCGGCTCAGCTGGCGAGTATCAGGCAGATGAGCAGGCAGGTGTCGCGCGGCTCAGCTGGCGAGTATCAGGCAGATGAGCAGGCAGGTGTCGCGCGGCTCAGCTGGCGAGTATCAGGCAGATGAGCAGGCAGGTGTCGCGCGGCTCAGCTGGCGAGTATCAGGCAGATGAGCAGGCAGGTGTCGCGCGGCTCAGCTGGCGAGTATCAGGCAGATGAGCAGGCAGGTGTCGCGCGGCTCAGCTGGCGAGTATCAGGCAGATGAGCAGGCAGGTGTCGCGCGGCTCAGCTGGCGAGTATCAGGCAGATGAGCAGGCAGGTGTCGCGCGGCTCAGCTGGCGAGTATCAGGCAGATGAGCAGGCAGGTGTCGCGCGGCTCAGCTGGCGAGTATCAGGCAGATGAGCAGGCAGGTGTCGCGCGGCTCAGCTGGCGAGTATCAGGCAGATGAGCAGGCAGGTGTCGCGCGGCTCAGCTGGCGAGTATCAGGCAGATGAGCAGGCAGGTGTCGCGCGGCTCAGCTGGCGAGTATCAGGCAGATGAGCAGGCAGGTGTCGCGCGGCTCAGCTGGCGAGTATCAGGCAGATGAGCAGGCAGGTGTCGCGCGGCTCAGCTGGCGAGTATCAGGCAGATGAGCAGGCAGGTGTCGCGCGGCTCAGCTGGCGAGTATCAGGCAGATGAGCAGGCAGGTGTCGCGCGGCTCAGCTGGCGAGTATCAGGCAGATGAGCAGGCAGGTGTCGCGCGGCTCAGCTGGCGAGTATCAGGCAGATGAGCAGGCAGGTGTCGCGCGGCTCAGCTGGCGAGTATCAGGCAGATGAGCAGGCAGGTGTCGCGCGGCTCAGCTGGCGAGTATCAGGCAGATGAGCAGGCAGGTGTCGCGCGGCTCAGCTGGCGAGTATCAGGCAGATGAGCAGGCAGGTGTCGCGCGGCTCAGCTGGCGAGTATCAGGCAGATGAGCAGGCAGGTGTCGCGCGGCTCAGCTGGCGAGTATCAGGCAGATGAGCAGGCAGGTGTCGCGCGGCTCAGCTGGCGAGTATCAGGCAGATGAGCAGGCAGGTGTCGCGCGGCTCAGCTGGCGAGTATCAGGCAGATGAGCAGGCAGGTGTCGCGCGGCTCAGCTGGCGAGTATCAGGCAGATGAGCAGGCAGGTGTCGCGCGGCTCAGCTGGCGAGTATCAGGCAGATGAGCAGGCAGGTGTCGCGCGGCTCAGCTGGCGAGTATCAGGCAGATGAGCAGGCAGGTGTCGCGCGGCTCAGCTGGCGAGTATCAGGCAGATGAGCAGGCAGGTGTCGCGCGGCTCAGCTGGCGAGTATCAGGCAGATGAGCAGGCAGGTGTCGCGCGGCTCAGCTGGCGAGTATCAGGCAGATGAGCAGGCAGGTGTCGCGCGGCTCAGCTGGCGAGTATCAGGCAGATGAGCAGGCAGGTGTCGCGCGGCTCAGCTGGCGAGTATCAGGCAGATGAGCAGGCAGGTGTCGCGCGGCTCAGCTGGCGAGTATCAGGCAGATGAGCAGGCAGGTGTCGCGCGGCTCAGCTGGCGAGTATCAGGCAGATGAGCAGGCAGGTGTCGCGCGGCTCAGCTGGCGAGTATCAGGCAGATGAGCAGGCAGGTGTCGCGCGGCTCAGCTGGCGAGTATCAGGCAGATGAGCAGGCAGGTGTCGCGCGGCTCAGCTGGCGAGTATCAGGCAGATGAGCAGGCAGGTGTCGCGCGGCTCAGCTGGCGAGTATCAGGCAGATGAGCAGGCAGGTGTCGCGCGGCTCAGCTGGCGAGTATCAGGCAGATGAGCAGGCAGGTGTCGCGCGGCTCAGCTGGCGAGTATCAGGCAGATGAGCAGGCAGGTGTCGCGCGGCTCAGCTGGCGAGTATCAGGCAGATGAGCAGGCAGGTGTCGCGCGGCTCAGCTGGCGAGTATCAGGCAGATGAGCAGGCAGGTGTCGCGCGGCTCAGCTGGCGAGTATCAGGCAGATGAGCAGGCAGGTGTCGCGCGGCTCAGCTGGCGAGTATCAGGCAGATGAGCAGGCAGGTGTCGCGCGGCTCAGCTGGCGAGTATCAGGCAGATGAGCAGGCAGGTGTCGCGCGGCTCAGCTGGCGAGTATCAGGCAGATGAGCAGGCAGGTGTCGCGCGGCTCAGCTGGCGAGTATCAGGCAGATGAGCAGGCAGGTGTCGCGCGGCTCAGCTGGCGAGTATCAGGCAGATGAGCAGGCAGGTGTCGCGCGGCTCAGCTGGCGAGTATCAGGCAGATGAGCAGGCAGGTGTCGCGCGGCTCAGCTGGCGAGTATCAGGCAGATGAGCAGGCAGGTGTCGCGCGGCTCAGCTGGCGAGTATCAGGCAGATGAGCAGGCAGGTGTCGCGCGGCTCAGCTGGCGAGTATCAGGCAGATGAGCAGGCAGGTGTCGCGCGGCTCAGCTGGCGAGTATCAGGCAGATGAGCAGGCAGGTGTCGCGCGGCTCAGCTGGCGAGTATCAGGCAGATGAGCAGGCAGGTGTCGCGCGGCTCAGCTGGCGAGTATCAGGCAGATGAGCAGGCAGGTGTCGCGCGGCTCAGCTGGCGAGTATCAGGCAGATGAGCAGGCAGGTGTCGCGCGGCTCAGCTGGCGAGTATCAGGCAGATGAGCAGGCAGGTGTCGCGCGGCTCAGCTGGCGAGTATCAGGCAGATGAGCAGGCAGGTGTCGCGCGGCTCAGCTGGCGAGTATCAGGCAGATGAGCAGGCAGGTGTCGCGCGGCTCAGCTGGCGAGTATCAGGCAGATGAGCAGGCAGGTGTCGCGCGGCTCAGCTGGCGAGTATCAGGCAGATGAGCAGGCAGGTGTCGCGCGGCTCAGCTGGCGAGTATCAGGCAGATGAGCAGGCAGGTGTCGCGCGGCTCAGCTGGCGAGTATCAGGCAGATGAGCAGGCAGGTGTCGCGCGGCTCAGCTGGCGAGTATCAGGCAGATGAGCAGGCAGGTGTCGCGCGGCTCAGCTGGCGAGTATCAGGCAGATGAGCAGGCAGGTGTCGCGCGGCTCAGCTGGCGAGTATCAGGCAGATGAGCAGGCAGGTGTCGCGCGGCTCAGCTGGCGAGTATCAGGCAGATGAGCAGGCAGGTGTCGCGCGGCTCAGCTGGCGAGTATCAGGCAGATGAGCAGGCAGGTGTCGCGCGGCTCAGCTGGCGAGTATCAGGCAGATGAGCAGGCAGGTGTCGCGCGGCTCAGCTGGCGAGTATCAGGCAGATGAGCAGGCAGGTGTCGCGCGGCTCAGCTGGCGAGTATCAGGCAGATGAGCAGGCAGGTGTCGCGCGGCTCAGCTGGCGAGTATCAGGCAGATGAGCAGGCAGGTGTCGCGCGGCTCAGCTGGCGAGTATCAGGCAGATGAGCAGGCAGGTGTCGCGCGGCTCAGCTGGCGAGTATCAGGCAGATGAGCAGGCAGGTGTCGCGCGGCTCAGCTGGCGAGTATCAGGCAGATGAGCAGGCAGGTGTCGCGCGGCTCAGCTGGCGAGTATCAGGCAGATGAGCAGGCAGGTGTCGCGCGGCTCAGCTGGCGAGTATCAGGCAGATGAGCAGGCAGGTGTCGCGCGGCTCAGCTGGCGAGTATCAGGCAGATGAGCAGGCAGGTGTCGCGCGGCTCAGCTGGCGAGTATCAGGCAGATGAGCAGGCAGGTGTCGCGCGGCTCAGCTGGCGAGTATCAGGCAGATGAGCAGGCAGGTGTCGCGCGGCTCAGCTGGCGAGTATCAGGCAGATGAGCAGGCAGGTGTCGCGCGGCTCAGCTGGCGAGTATCAGGCAGATGAGCAGGCAGGTGTCGCGCGGCTCAGCTGGCGAGTATCAGGCAGATGAGCAGGCAGGTGTCGCGCGGCTCAGCTGGCGAGTATCAGGCAGATGAGCAGGCAGGTGTCGCGCGGCTCAGCTGGCGAGTATCAGGCAGATGAGCAGGCAGGTGTCGCGCGGCTCAGCTGGCGAGTATCAGGCAGATGAGCAGGCAGGTGTCGCGCGGCTCAGCTGGCGAGTATCAGGCAGATGAGCAGGCAGGTGTCGCGCGGCTCAGCTGGCGAGTATCAGGCAGATGAGCAGGCAGGTGTCGCGCGGCTCAGCTGGCGAGTATCAGGCAGATGAGCAGGCAGGTGTCGCGCGGCTCAGCTGGCGAGTATCAGGCAGATGAGCAGGCAGGTGTCGCGCGGCTCAGCTGGCGAGTATCAGGCAGATGAGCAGGCAGGTGTCGCGCGGCTCAGCTGGCGAGTATCAGGCAGATGAGCAGGCAGGTGTCGCGCGGCTCAGCTGGCGAGTATCAGGCAGATGAGCAGGCAGGTGTCGCGCGGCTCAGCTGGCGAGTATCAGGCAGATGAGCAGGCAGGTGTCGCGCGGCTCAGCTGGCGAGTATCAGGCAGATGAGCAGGCAGGTGTCGCGCGGCTCAGCTGGCGAGTATCAGGCAGATGAGCAGGCAGGTGTCGCGCGGCTCAGCTGGCGAGTATCAGGCAGATGAGCAGGCAGGTGTCGCGCGGCTCAGCTGGCGAGTATCAGGCAGATGAGCAGGCAGGTGTCGCGCGGCTCAGCTGGCGAGTATCAGGCAGATGAGCAGGCAGGTGTCGCGCGGCTCAGCTGGCGAGTATCAGGCAGATGAGCAGGCAGGTGTCGCGCGGCTCAGCTGGCGAGTATCAGGCAGATGAGCAGGCAGGTGTCGCGCGGCTCAGCTGGCGAGTATCAGGCAGATGAGCAGGCAGGTGTCGCGCGGCTCAGCTGGCGAGTATCAGGCAGATGAGCAGGCAGGTGTCGCGCGGCTCAGCTGGCGAGTATCAGGCAGATGAGCAGGCAGGTGTCGCGCGGCTCAGCTGGCGAGTATCAGGCAGATGAGCAGGCAGGTGTCGCGCGGCTCAGCTGGCGAGTATCAGGCAGATGAGCAGGCAGGTGTCGCGCGGCTCAGCTGGCGAGTATCAGGCAGATGAGCAGGCAGGTGTCGCGCGGCTCAGCTGGCGAGTATCAGGCAGATGAGCAGGCAGGTGTCGCGCGGCTCAGCTGGCGAGTATCAGGCAGATGAGCAGGCAGGTGTCGCGCGGCTCAGCTGGCGAGTATCAGGCAGATGAGCAGGCAGGTGTCGCGCGGCTCAGCTGGCGAGTATCAGGCAGATGAGCAGGCAGGTGTCGCGCGGCTCAGCTGGCGAGTATCAGGCAGATGAGCAGGCAGGTGTCGCGCGGCTCAGCTGGCGAGTATCAGGCAGATGAGCAGGCAGGTGTCGCGCGGCTCAGCTGGCGAGTATCAGGCAGATGAGCAGGCAGGTGTCGCGCGGCTCAGCTGGCGAGTATCAGGCAGATGAGCAGGCAGGTGTCGCGCGGCTCAGCTGGCGAGTATCAGGCAGATGAGCAGGCAGGTGTCGCGCGGCTCAGCTGGCGAGTATCAGGCAGATGAGCAGGCAGGTGTCGCGCGGCTCAGCTGGCGAGTATCAGGCAGATGAGCAGGCAGGTGTCGCGCGGCTCAGCTGGCGAGTATCAGGCAGATGAGCAGGCAGGTGTCGCGCGGCTCAGCTGGCGAGTATCAGGCAGATGAGCAGGCAGGTGTCGCGCGGCTCAGCTGGCGAGTATCAGGCAGATGAGCAGGCAGGTGTCGCGCGGCTCAGCTGGCGAGTATCAGGCAGATGAGCAGGCAGGTGTCGCGCGGCTCAGCTGGCGAGTATCAGGCAGATGAGCAGGCAGGTGTCGCGCGGCTCAGCTGGCGAGTATCAGGCAGATGAGCAGGCAGGTGTCGCGCGGCTCAGCTGGCGAGTATCAGGCAGATGAGCAGGCAGGTGTCGCGCGGCTCAGCTGGCGAGTATCAGGCAGATGAGCAGGCAGGTGTCGCGCGGCTCAGCTGGCGAGTATCAGGCAGATGAGCAGGCAGGTGTCGCGCGGCTCAGCTGGCGAGTATCAGGCAGATGAGCAGGCAGGTGTCGCGCGGCTCAGCTGGCGAGTATCAGGCAGATGAGCAGGCAGGTGTCGCGCGGCTCAGCTGGCGAGTATCAGGCAGATGAGCAGGCAGGTGTCGCGCGGCTCAGCTGGCGAGTATCAGGCAGATGAGCAGGCAGGTGTCGCGCGGCTCAGCTGGCGAGTATCAGGCAGATGAGCAGGCAGGTGTCGCGCGGCTCAGCTGGCGAGTATCAGGCAGATGAGCAGGCAGGTGTCGCGCGGCTCAGCTGGCGAGTATCAGGCAGATGAGCAGGCAGGTGTCGCGCGGCTCAGCTGGCGAGTATCAGGCAGATGAGCAGGCAGGTGTCGCGCGGCTCAGCTGGCGAGTATCAGGCAGATGAGCAGGCAGGTGTCGCGCGGCTCAGCTGGCGAGTATCAGGCAGATGAGCAGGCAGGTGTCGCGCGGCTCAGCTGGCGAGTATCAGGCAGATGAGCAGGCAGGTGTCGCGCGGCTCAGCTGGCGAGTATCAGGCAGATGAGCAGGCAGGTGTCGCGCGGCTCAGCTGGCGAGTATCAGGCAGATGAGCAGGCAGGTGTCGCGCGGCTCAGCTGGCGAGTATCAGGCAGATGAGCAGGCAGGTGTCGCGCGGCTCAGCTGGCGAGTATCAGGCAGATGAGCAGGCAGGTGTCGCGCGGCTCAGCTGGCGAGTATCAGGCAGATGAGCAGGCAGGTGTCGCGCGGCTCAGCTGGCGAGTATCAGGCAGATGAGCAGGCAGGTGTCGCGCGGCTCAGCTGGCGAGTATCAGGCAGATGAGCAGGCAGGTGTCGCGCGGCTCAGCTGGCGAGTATCAGGCAGATGAGCAGGCAGGTGTCGCGCGGCTCAGCTGGCGAGTATCAGGCAGATGAGCAGGCAGGTGTCGCGCGGCTCAGCTGGCGAGTATCAGGCAGATGAGCAGGCAGGTGTCGCGCGGCTCAGCTGGCGAGTATCAGGCAGATGAGCAGGCAGGTGTCGCGCGGCTCAGCTGGCGAGTATCAGGCAGATGAGCAGGCAGGTGTCGCGCGGCTCAGCTGGCGAGTATCAGGCAGATGAGCAGGCAGGTGTCGCGCGGCTCAGCTGGCGAGTATCAGGCAGATGAGCAGGCAGGTGTCGCGCGGCTCAGCTGGCGAGTATCAGGCAGATGAGCAGGCAGGTGTCGCGCGGCTCAGCTGGCGAGTATCAGGCAGATGAGCAGGCAGGTGTCGCGCGGCTCAGCTGGCGAGTATCAGGCAGATGAGCAGGCAGGTGTCGCGCGGCTCAGCTGGCGAGTATCAGGCAGATGAGCAGGCAGGTGTCGCGCGGCTCAGCTGGCGAGTATCAGGCAGATGAGCAGGCAGGTGTCGCGCGGCTCAGCTGGCGAGTATCAGGCAGATGAGCAGGCAGGTGTCGCGCGGCTCAGCTGGCGAGTATCAGGCAGATGAGCAGGCAGGTGTCGCGCGGCTCAGCTGGCGAGTATCAGGCAGATGAGCAGGCAGGTGTCGCGCGGCTCAGCTGGCGAGTATCAGGCAGATGAGCAGGCAGGTGTCGCGCGGCTCAGCTGGCGAGTATCAGGCAGATGAGCAGGCAGGTGTCGCGCGGCTCAGCTGGCGAGTATCAGGCAGATGAGCAGGCAGGTGTCGCGCGGCTCAGCTGGCGAGTATCAGGCAGATGAGCAGGCAGGTGTCGCGCGGCTCAGCTGGCGAGTATCAGGCAGATGAGCAGGCAGGTGTCGCGCGGCTCAGCTGGCGAGTATCAGGCAGATGAGCAGGCAGGTGTCGCGCGGCTCAGCTGGCGAGTATCAGGCAGATGAGCAGGCAGGTGTCGCGCGGCTCAGCTGGCGAGTATCAGGCAGATGAGCAGGCAGGTGTCGCGCGGCTCAGCTGGCGAGTATCAGGCAGATGAGCAGGCAGGTGTCGCGCGGCTCAGCTGGCGAGTATCAGGCAGATGAGCAGGCAGGTGTCGCGCGGCTCAGCTGGCGAGTATCAGGCAGATGAGCAGGCAGGTGTCGCGCGGCTCAGCTGGCGAGTATCAGGCAGATGAGCAGGCAGGTGTCGCGCGGCTCAGCTGGCGAGTATCAGGCAGATGAGCAGGCAGGTGTCGCGCGGCTCAGCTGGCGAGTATCAGGCAGATGAGCAGGCAGGTGTCGCGCGGCTCAGCTGGCGAGTATCAGGCAGATGAGCAGGCAGGTGTCGCGCGGCTCAGCTGGCGAGTATCAGGCAGATGAGCAGGCAGGTGTCGCGCGGCTCAGCTGGCGAGTATCAGGCAGATGAGCAGGCAGGTGTCGCGCGGCTCAGCTGGCGAGTATCAGGCAGATGAGCAGGCAGGTGTCGCGCGGCTCAGCTGGCGAGTATCAGGCAGATGAGCAGGCAGGTGTCGCGCGGCTCAGCTGGCGAGTATCAGGCAGATGAGCAGGCAGGTGTCGCGCGGCTCAGCTGGCGAGTATCAGGCAGATGAGCAGGCAGGTGTCGCGCGGCTCAGCTGGCGAGTATCAGGCAGATGAGCAGGCAGGTGTCGCGCGGCTCAGCTGGCGAGTATCAGGCAGATGAGCAGGCAGGTGTCGCGCGGCTCAGCTGGCGAGTATCAGGCAGATGAGCAGGCAGGTGTCGCGCGGCTCAGCTGGCGAGTATCAGGCAGATGAGCAGGCAGGTGTCGCGCGGCTCAGCTGGCGAGTATCAGGCAGATGAGCAGGCAGGTGTCGCGCGGCTCAGCTGGCGAGTATCAGGCAGATGAGCAGGCAGGTGTCGCGCGGCTCAGCTGGCGAGTATCAGGCAGATGAGCAGGCAGGTGTCGCGCGGCTCAGCTGGCGAGTATCAGGCAGATGAGCAGGCAGGTGTCGCGCGGCTCAGCTGGCGAGTATCAGGCAGATGAGCAGGCAGGTGTCGCGCGGCTCAGCTGGCGAGTATCAGGCAGATGAGCAGGCAGGTGTCGCGCGGCTCAGCTGGCGAGTATCAGGCAGATGAGCAGGCAGGTGTCGCGCGGCTCAGCTGGCGAGTATCAGGCAGATGAGCAGGCAGGTGTCGCGCGGCTCAGCTGGCGAGTATCAGGCAGATGAGCAGGCAGGTGTCGCGCGGCTCAGCTGGCGAGTATCAGGCAGATGAGCAGGCAGGTGTCGCGCGGCTCAGCTGGCGAGTATCAGGCAGATGAGCAGGCAGGTGTCGCGCGGCTCAGCTGGCGAGTATCAGGCAGATGAGCAGGCAGGTGTCGCGCGGCTCAGCTGGCGAGTATCAGGCAGATGAGCAGGCAGGTGTCGCGCGGCTCAGCTGGCGAGTATCAGGCAGATGAGCAGGCAGGTGTCGCGCGGCTCAGCTGGCGAGTATCAGGCAGATGAGCAGGCAGGTGTCGCGCGGCTCAGCTGGCGAGTATCAGGCAGATGAGCAGGCAGGTGTCGCGCGGCTCAGCTGGCGAGTATCAGGCAGATGAGCAGGCAGGTGTCGCGCGGCTCAGCTGGCGAGTATCAGGCAGATGAGCAGGCAGGTGTCGCGCGGCTCAGCTGGCGAGTATCAGGCAGATGAGCAGGCAGGTGTCGCGCGGCTCAGCTGGCGAGTATCAGGCAGATGAGCAGGCAGGTGTCGCGCGGCTCAGCTGGCGAGTATCAGGCAGATGAGCAGGCAGGTGTCGCGCGGCTCAGCTGGCGAGTATCAGGCAGATGAGCAGGCAGGTGTCGCGCGGCTCAGCTGGCGAGTATCAGGCAGATGAGCAGGCAGGTGTCGCGCGGCTCAGCTGGCGAGTATCAGGCAGATGAGCAGGCAGGTGTCGCGCGGCTCAGCTGGCGAGTATCAGGCAGATGAGCAGGCAGGTGTCGCGCGGCTCAGCTGGCGAGTATCAGGCAGATGAGCAGGCAGGTGTCGCGCGGCTCAGCTGGCGAGTATCAGGCAGATGAGCAGGCAGGTGTCGCGCGGCTCAGCTGGCGAGTATCAGGCAGATGAGCAGGCAGGTGTCGCGCGGCTCAGCTGGCGAGTATCAGGCAGATGAGCAGGCAGGTGTCGCGCGGCTCAGCTGGCGAGTATCAGGCAGATGAGCAGGCAGGTGTCGCGCGGCTCAGCTGGCGAGTATCAGGCAGATGAGCAGGCAGGTGTCGCGCGGCTCAGCTGGCGAGTATCAGGCAGATGAGCAGGCAGGTGTCGCGCGGCTCAGCTGGCGAGTATCAGGCAGATGAGCAGGCAGGTGTCGCGCGGCTCAGCTGGCGAGTATCAGGCAGATGAGCAGGCAGGTGTCGCGCGGCTCAGCTGGCGAGTATCAGGCAGATGAGCAGGCAGGTGTCGCGCGGCTCAGCTGGCGAGTATCAGGCAGATGAGCAGGCAGGTGTCGCGCGGCTCAGCTGGCGAGTATCAGGCAGATGAGCAGGCAGGTGTCGCGCGGCTCAGCTGGCGAGTATCAGGCAGATGAGCAGGCAGGTGTCGCGCGGCTCAGCTGGCGAGTATCAGGCAGATGAGCAGGCAGGTGTCGCGCGGCTCAGCTGGCGAGTATCAGGCAGATGAGCAGGCAGGTGTCGCGCGGCTCAGCTGGCGAGTATCAGGCAGATGAGCAGGCAGGTGTCGCGCGGCTCAGCTGGCGAGTATCAGGCAGATGAGCAGGCAGGTGTCGCGCGGCTCAGCTGGCGAGTATCAGGCAGATGAGCAGGCAGGTGTCGCGCGGCTCAGCTGGCGAGTATCAGGCAGATGAGCAGGCAGGTGTCGCGCGGCTCAGCTGGCGAGTATCAGGCAGATGAGCAGGCAGGTGTCGCGCGGCTCAGCTGGCGAGTATCAGGCAGATGAGCAGGCAGGTGTCGCGCGGCTCAGCTGGCGAGTATCAGGCAGATGAGCAGGCAGGTGTCGCGCGGCTCAGCTGGCGAGTATCAGGCAGATGAGCAGGCAGGTGTCGCGCGGCTCAGCTGGCGAGTATCAGGCAGATGAGCAGGCAGGTGTCGCGCGGCTCAGCTGGCGAGTATCAGGCAGATGAGCAGGCAGGTGTCGCGCGGCTCAGCTGGCGAGTATCAGGCAGATGAGCAGGCAGGTGTCGCGCGGCTCAGCTGGCGAGTATCAGGCAGATGAGCAGGCAGGTGTCGCGCGGCTCAGCTGGCGAGTATCAGGCAGATGAGCAGGCAGGTGTCGCGCGGCTCAGCTGGCGAGTATCAGGCAGATGAGCAGGCAGGTGTCGCGCGGCTCAGCTGGCGAGTATCAGGCAGATGAGCAGGCAGGTGTCGCGCGGCTCAGCTGGCGAGTATCAGGCAGATGAGCAGGCAGGTGTCGCGCGGCTCAGCTGGCGAGTATCAGGCAGATGAGCAGGCAGGTGTCGCGCGGCTCAGCTGGCGAGTATCAGGCAGATGAGCAGGCAGGTGTCGCGCGGCTCAGCTGGCGAGTATCAGGCAGATGAGCAGGCAGGTGTCGCGCGGCTCAGCTGGCGAGTATCAGGCAGATGAGCAGGCAGGTGTCGCGCGGCTCAGCTGGCGAGTATCAGGCAGATGAGCAGGCAGGTGTCGCGCGGCTCAGCTGGCGAGTATCAGGCAGATGAGCAGGCAGGTGTCGCGCGGCTCAGCTGGCGAGTATCAGGCAGATGAGCAGGCAGGTGTCGCGCGGCTCAGCTGGCGAGTATCAGGCAGATGAGCAGGCAGGTGTCGCGCGGCTCAGCTGGCGAGTATCAGGCAGATGAGCAGGCAGGTGTCGCGCGGCTCAGCTGGCGAGTATCAGGCAGATGAGCAGGCAGGTGTCGCGCGGCTCAGCTGGCGAGTATCAGGCAGATGAGCAGGCAGGTGTCGCGCGGCTCAGCTGGCGAGTATCAGGCAGATGAGCAGGCAGGTGTCGCGCGGCTCAGCTGGCGAGTATCAGGCAGATGAGCAGGCAGGTGTCGCGCGGCTCAGCTGGCGAGTATCAGGCAGATGAGCAGGCAGGTGTCGCGCGGCTCAGCTGGCGAGTATCAGGCAGATGAGCAGGCAGGTGTCGCGCGGCTCAGCTGGCGAGTATCAGGCAGATGAGCAGGCAGGTGTCGCGCGGCTCAGCTGGCGAGTATCAGGCAGATGAGCAGGCAGGTGTCGCGCGGCTCAGCTGGCGAGTATCAGGCAGATGAGCAGGCAGGTGTCGCGCGGCTCAGCTGGCGAGTATCAGGCAGATGAGCAGGCAGGTGTCGCGCGGCTCAGCTGGCGAGTATCAGGCAGATGAGCAGGCAGGTGTCGCGCGGCTCAGCTGGCGAGTATCAGGCAGATGAGCAGGCAGGTGTCGCGCGGCTCAGCTGGCGAGTATCAGGCAGATGAGCAGGCAGGTGTCGCGCGGCTCAGCTGGCGAGTATCAGGCAGATGAGCAGGCAGGTGTCGCGCGGCTCAGCTGGCGAGTATCAGGCAGATGAGCAGGCAGGTGTCGCGCGGCTCAGCTGGCGAGTATCAGGCAGATGAGCAGGCAGGTGTCGCGCGGCTCAGCTGGCGAGTATCAGGCAGATGAGCAGGCAGGTGTCGCGCGGCTCAGCTGGCGAGTATCAGGCAGATGAGCAGGCAGGTGTCGCGCGGCTCAGCTGGCGAGTATCAGGCAGATGAGCAGGCAGGTGTCGCGCGGCTCAGCTGGCGAGTATCAGGCAGATGAGCAGGCAGGTGTCGCGCGGCTCAGCTGGCGAGTATCAGGCAGATGAGCAGGCAGGTGTCGCGCGGCTCAGCTGGCGAGTATCAGGCAGATGAGCAGGCAGGTGTCGCGCGGCTCAGCTGGCGAGTATCAGGCAGATGAGCAGGCAGGTGTCGCGCGGCTCAGCTGGCGAGTATCAGGCAGATGAGCAGGCAGGTGTCGCGCGGCTCAGCTGGCGAGTATCAGGCAGATGAGCAGGCAGGTGTCGCGCGGCTCAGCTGGCGAGTATCAGGCAGATGAGCAGGCAGGTGTCGCGCGGCTCAGCTGGCGAGTATCAGGCAGATGAGCAGGCAGGTGTCGCGCGGCTCAGCTGGCGAGTATCAGGCAGATGAGCAGGCAGGTGTCGCGCGGCTCAGCTGGCGAGTATCAGGCAGATGAGCAGGCAGGTGTCGCGCGGCTCAGCTGGCGAGTATCAGGCAGATGAGCAGGCAGGTGTCGCGCGGCTCAGCTGGCGAGTATCAGGCAGATGAGCAGGCAGGTGTCGCGCGGCTCAGCTGGCGAGTATCAGGCAGATGAGCAGGCAGGTGTCGCGCGGCTCAGCTGGCGAGTATCAGGCAGATGAGCAGGCAGGTGTCGCGCGGCTCAGCTGGCGAGTATCAGGCAGATGAGCAGGCAGGTGTCGCGCGGCTCAGCTGGCGAGTATCAGGCAGATGAGCAGGCAGGTGTCGCGCGGCTCAGCTGGCGAGTATCAGGCAGATGAGCAGGCAGGTGTCGCGCGGCTCAGCTGGCGAGTATCAGGCAGATGAGCAGGCAGGTGTCGCGCGGCTCAGCTGGCGAGTATCAGGCAGATGAGCAGGCAGGTGTCGCGCGGCTCAGCTGGCGAGTATCAGGCAGATGAGCAGGCAGGTGTCGCGCGGCTCAGCTGGCGAGTATCAGGCAGATGAGCAGGCAGGTGTCGCGCGGCTCAGCTGGCGAGTATCAGGCAGATGAGCAGGCAGGTGTCGCGCGGCTCAGCTGGCGAGTATCAGGCAGATGAGCAGGCAGGTGTCGCGCGGCTCAGCTGGCGAGTATCAGGCAGATGAGCAGGCAGGTGTCGCGCGGCTCAGCTGGCGAGTATCAGGCAGATGAGCAGGCAGGTGTCGCGCGGCTCAGCTGGCGAGTATCAGGCAGATGAGCAGGCAGGTGTCGCGCGGCTCAGCTGGCGAGTATCAGGCAGATGAGCAGGCAGGTGTCGCGCGGCTCAGCTGGCGAGTATCAGGCAGATGAGCAGGCAGGTGTCGCGCGGCTCAGCTGGCGAGTATCAGGCAGATGAGCAGGCAGGTGTCGCGCGGCTCAGCTGGCGAGTATCAGGCAGATGAGCAGGCAGGTGTCGCGCGGCTCAGCTGGCGAGTATCAGGCAGATGAGCAGGCAGGTGTCGCGCGGCTCAGCTGGCGAGTATCAGGCAGATGAGCAGGCAGGTGTCGCGCGGCTCAGCTGGCGAGTATCAGGCAGATGAGCAGGCAGGTGTCGCGCGGCTCAGCTGGCGAGTATCAGGCAGATGAGCAGGCAGGTGTCGCGCGGCTCAGCTGGCGAGTATCAGGCAGATGAGCAGGCAGGTGTCGCGCGGCTCAGCTGGCGAGTATCAGGCAGATGAGCAGGCAGGTGTCGCGCGGCTCAGCTGGCGAGTATCAGGCAGATGAGCAGGCAGGTGTCGCGCGGCTCAGCTGGCGAGTATCAGGCAGATGAGCAGGCAGGTGTCGCGCGGCTCAGCTGGCGAGTATCAGGCAGATGAGCAGGCAGGTGTCGCGCGGCTCAGCTGGCGAGTATCAGGCAGATGAGCAGGCAGGTGTCGCGCGGCTCAGCTGGCGAGTATCAGGCAGATGAGCAGGCAGGTGTCGCGCGGCTCAGCTGGCGAGTATCAGGCAGATGAGCAGGCAGGTGTCGCGCGGCTCAGCTGGCGAGTATCAGGCAGATGAGCAGGCAGGTGTCGCGCGGCTCAGCTGGCGAGTATCAGGCAGATGAGCAGGCAGGTGTCGCGCGGCTCAGCTGGCGAGTATCAGGCAGATGAGCAGGCAGGTGTCGCGCGGCTCAGCTGGCGAGTATCAGGCAGATGAGCAGGCAGGTGTCGCGCGGCTCAGCTGGCGAGTATCAGGCAGATGAGCAGGCAGGTGTCGCGCGGCTCAGCTGGCGAGTATCAGGCAGATGAGCAGGCAGGTGTCGCGCGGCTCAGCTGGCGAGTATCAGGCAGATGAGCAGGCAGGTGTCGCGCGGCTCAGCTGGCGAGTATCAGGCAGATGAGCAGGCAGGTGTCGCGCGGCTCAGCTGGCGAGTATCAGGCAGATGAGCAGGCAGGTGTCGCGCGGCTCAGCTGGCGAGTATCAGGCAGATGAGCAGGCAGGTGTCGCGCGGCTCAGCTGGCGAGTATCAGGCAGATGAGCAGGCAGGTGTCGCGCGGCTCAGCTGGCGAGTATCAGGCAGATGAGCAGGCAGGTGTCGCGCGGCTCAGCTGGCGAGTATCAGGCAGATGAGCAGGCAGGTGTCGCGCGGCTCAGCTGGCGAGTATCAGGCAGATGAGCAGGCAGGTGTCGCGCGGCTCAGCTGGCGAGTATCAGGCAGATGAGCAGGCAGGTGTCGCGCGGCTCAGCTGGCGAGTATCAGGCAGATGAGCAGGCAGGTGTCGCGCGGCTCAGCTGGCGAGTATCAGGCAGATGAGCAGGCAGGTGTCGCGCGGCTCAGCTGGCGAGTATCAGGCAGATGAGCAGGCAGGTGTCGCGCGGCTCAGCTGGCGAGTATCAGGCAGATGAGCAGGCAGGTGTCGCGCGGCTCAGCTGGCGAGTATCAGGCAGATGAGCAGGCAGGTGTCGCGCGGCTCAGCTGGCGAGTATCAGGCAGATGAGCAGGCAGGTGTCGCGCGGCTCAGCTGGCGAGTATCAGGCAGATGAGCAGGCAGGTGTCGCGCGGCTCAGCTGGCGAGTATCAGGCAGATGAGCAGGCAGGTGTCGCGCGGCTCAGCTGGCGAGTATCAGGCAGATGAGCAGGCAGGTGTCGCGCGGCTCAGCTGGCGAGTATCAGGCAGATGAGCAGGCAGGTGTCGCGCGGCTCAGCTGGCGAGTATCAGGCAGATGAGCAGGCAGGTGTCGCGCGGCTCAGCTGGCGAGTATCAGGCAGATGAGCAGGCAGGTGTCGCGCGGCTCAGCTGGCGAGTATCAGGCAGATGAGCAGGCAGGTGTCGCGCGGCTCAGCTGGCGAGTATCAGGCAGATGAGCAGGCAGGTGTCGCGCGGCTCAGCTGGCGAGTATCAGGCAGATGAGCAGGCAGGTGTCGCGCGGCTCAGCTGGCGAGTATCAGGCAGATGAGCAGGCAGGTGTCGCGCGGCTCAGCTGGCGAGTATCAGGCAGATGAGCAGGCAGGTGTCGCGCGGCTCAGCTGGCGAGTATCAGGCAGATGAGCAGGCAGGTGTCGCGCGGCTCAGCTGGCGAGTATCAGGCAGATGAGCAGGCAGGTGTCGCGCGGCTCAGCTGGCGAGTATCAGGCAGATGAGCAGGCAGGTGTCGCGCGGCTCAGCTGGCGAGTATCAGGCAGATGAGCAGGCAGGTGTCGCGCGGCTCAGCTGGCGAGTATCAGGCAGATGAGCAGGCAGGTGTCGCGCGGCTCAGCTGGCGAGTATCAGGCAGATGAGCAGGCAGGTGTCGCGCGGCTCAGCTGGCGAGTATCAGGCAGATGAGCAGGCAGGTGTCGCGCGGCTCAGCTGGCGAGTATCAGGCAGATGAGCAGGCAGGTGTCGCGCGGCTCAGCTGGCGAGTATCAGGCAGATGAGCAGGCAGGTGTCGCGCGGCTCAGCTGGCGAGTATCAGGCAGATGAGCAGGCAGGTGTCGCGCGGCTCAGCTGGCGAGTATCAGGCAGATGAGCAGGCAGGTGTCGCGCGGCTCAGCTGGCGAGTATCAGGCAGATGAGCAGGCAGGTGTCGCGCGGCTCAGCTGGCGAGTATCAGGCAGATGAGCAGGCAGGTGTCGCGCGGCTCAGCTGGCGAGTATCAGGCAGATGAGCAGGCAGGTGTCGCGCGGCTCAGCTGGCGAGTATCAGGCAGATGAGCAGGCAGGTGTCGCGCGGCTCAGCTGGCGAGTATCAGGCAGATGAGCAGGCAGGTGTCGCGCGGCTCAGCTGGCGAGTATCAGGCAGATGAGCAGGCAGGTGTCGCGCGGCTCAGCTGGCGAGTATCAGGCAGATGAGCAGGCAGGTGTCGCGCGGCTCAGCTGGCGAGTATCAGGCAGATGAGCAGGCAGGTGTCGCGCGGCTCAGCTGGCGAGTATCAGGCAGATGAGCAGGCAGGTGTCGCGCGGCTCAGCTGGCGAGTATCAGGCAGATGAGCAGGCAGGTGTCGCGCGGCTCAGCTGGCGAGTATCAGGCAGATGAGCAGGCAGGTGTCGCGCGGCTCAGCTGGCGAGTATCAGGCAGATGAGCAGGCAGGTGTCGCGCGGCTCAGCTGGCGAGTATCAGGCAGATGAGCAGGCAGGTGTCGCGCGGCTCAGCTGGCGAGTATCAGGCAGATGAGCAGGCAGGTGTCGCGCGGCTCAGCTGGCGAGTATCAGGCAGATGAGCAGGCAGGTGTCGCGCGGCTCAGCTGGCGAGTATCAGGCAGATGAGCAGGCAGGTGTCGCGCGGCTCAGCTGGCGAGTATCAGGCAGATGAGCAGGCAGGTGTCGCGCGGCTCAGCTGGCGAGTATCAGGCAGATGAGCAGGCAGGTGTCGCGCGGCTCAGCTGGCGAGTATCAGGCAGATGAGCAGGCAGGTGTCGCGCGGCTCAGCTGGCGAGTATCAGGCAGATGAGCAGGCAGGTGTCGCGCGGCTCAGCTGGCGAGTATCAGGCAGATGAGCAGGCAGGTGTCGCGCGGCTCAGCTGGCGAGTATCAGGCAGATGAGCAGGCAGGTGTCGCGCGGCTCAGCTGGCGAGTATCAGGCAGATGAGCAGGCAGGTGTCGCGCGGCTCAGCTGGCGAGTATCAGGCAGATGAGCAGGCAGGTGTCGCGCGGCTCAGCTGGCGAGTATCAGGCAGATGAGCAGGCAGGTGTCGCGCGGCTCAGCTGGCGAGTATCAGGCAGATGAGCAGGCAGGTGTCGCGCGGCTCAGCTGGCGAGTATCAGGCAGATGAGCAGGCAGGTGTCGCGCGGCTCAGCTGGCGAGTATCAGGCAGATGAGCAGGCAGGTGTCGCGCGGCTCAGCTGGCGAGTATCAGGCAGATGAGCAGGCAGGTGTCGCGCGGCTCAGCTGGCGAGTATCAGGCAGATGAGCAGGCAGGTGTCGCGCGGCTCAGCTGGCGAGTATCAGGCAGATGAGCAGGCAGGTGTCGCGCGGCTCAGCTGGCGAGTATCAGGCAGATGAGCAGGCAGGTGTCGCGCGGCTCAGCTGGCGAGTATCAGGCAGATGAGCAGGCAGGTGTCGCGCGGCTCAGCTGGCGAGTATCAGGCAGATGAGCAGGCAGGTGTCGCGCGGCTCAGCTGGCGAGTATCAGGCAGATGAGCAGGGAGGTGTCGCGCGGCTCAGCTGGTGAGTATCAGGCAGATGAGCAGGCAGGTGTCGCGCGGCTCAGCTGGCGAGTATCAGGCAGATGAGCAGGCAGGTGTCGCGCGGCTCAGCTGGCGAGTATCAGGCAGATGAGCAGGCAGGTGTCGCGCGGCTCAGCTGGCGAGTATCAGGCAGATGAGCAGGCAGGTGTCGCGCGGCTCAGCTGGCGAGTATCAGGCAGATGAGCAGGCAGGTGTCGCGCGGCTCAGCTGGCGAGTATCAGGCAGATGAGCAGGCAGGTGTCGCGCGGCTCAGCTGGCGAGTATCAGGCAGATGAGCAGGCAGGTGTCGCGCGGCTCAGCTGGCGAGTATCAGGCAGATGAGCAGGCAGGTGTCGCGCGGCTCAGCTGGCGAGTATCAGGCAGATGAGCAGGCAGGTGTCGCGCGGCTCAGCTGGCGAGTATCAGGCAGATGAGCAGGCAGGTGTCGCGCGGCTCAGCTGGCGAGTATCAGGCAGATGAGCAGGCAGGTGTCGCGCGGCTCAGCTGGCGAGTATCAGGCAGATGAGCAGGCAGGTGTCGCGCGGCTCAGCTGGCGAGTATCAGGCAGATGAGCAGGCAGGTGTCGCGCGGCTCAGCTGGCGAGTATCAGGCAGATGAGCAGGCAGGTGTCGCGCGGCTCAGCTGGCGAGTATCAGGCAGATGAGCAGGCAGGTGTCGCGCGGCTCAGCTGGCGAGTATCAGGCAGATGAGCAGGCAGGTGTCGCGCGGCTCAGCTGGCGAGTATCAGGCAGATGAGCAGGCAGGTGTCGCGCGGCTCAGCTGGCGAGTATCAGGCAGATGAGCAGGCAGGTGTCGCGCGGCTCAGCTGGCGAGTATCAGGCAGATGAGCAGGCAGGTGTCGCGCGGCTCAGCTGGCGAGTATCAGGCAGATGAGCAGGCAGGTGTCGCGCGGCTCAGCTGGCGAGTATCAGGCAGATGAGCAGGCAGGTGTCGCGCGGCTCAGCTGGCGAGTATCAGGCAGATGAGCAGGCAGGTGTCGCGCGGCTCAGCTGGCGAGTATCAGGCAGATGAGCAGGCAGGTGTCGCGCGGCTCAGCTGGCGAGTATCAGGCAGATGAGCAGGCAGGTGTCGCGCGGCTCAGCTGGCGAGTATCAGGCAGATGAGCAGGCAGGTGTCGCGCGACTGAGCTGTCGAGTATCAGGCAGATGAGCAGGCAGGTGTCGCGCGGCTCAGCTGGCGAGTATCAGGCAGATGAGCAGGCAGGTGTCGCGCGGCTCAGCTGGCGAGTATCAGGCAGATGAGCAGGCAGGTGTCGCGCGGCTCAGCTGGCGAGTATCAGGCAGATGAGCAGGCAGGTGTCGCGCGGCTCAGCTGGCGAGTATCAGGCAGATGAGCAGGCAGGTGTCGCGCGGCTCAGCTGGCGAGTATCAGGCAGATGAGCAGGCAGGTGTCGCGCGGCTCAGCTGGCGAGTATCAGGCAGATGAGCAGGCAGGTGTCGCGCGGCTCAGCTGGCGAGTATCAGGCAGATGAGCAGGCAGGTGTCGCGCGGCTCAGCTGGCGAGTATCAGTTAGATGAGCAGGCAGGTGTCGCGCGGCTCAGCTGGCGAGTATCAGGCAGATGAGCAGGCAGGTGTCGCGCGGCTCAGCTGGCGAGTATCAGGCAGATGAGCAGGCAGGTGTCGCGCGGCTCAGCTGGCGAGTATCAGGCAGATGAGCAGGCAGGTGTCGCGCGGCTCAGCTGGCGAGTATCAGGCAGATGAGCAGGCAGGTGTCGCGCGGCTCAGCTGGCGAGTATCAGGCAGATGAGCAGGCAGGTGTCGCGCGGCTCAGCTGGCGAGTATCAGGCAGATGAGCAGGCAGGTGTCGCGCGGCTCAGCTGGCGAGTATCAGGCAGATGAGCAGGCAGGTGTCGCGCGGCTCAGCTGGCGAGTATCAGGCAGATGAGCAGGCAGGTGTCGCGCGGCTCAGCTGGCGAGTATCAGGCAGATGAGCAGGCAGGTGTCGCGCGGCTCAGCTGGCGAGTATCAGGCAGATGAGCAGGCAGGTGTCGCGCGGCTCAGCTGGCGAGTATCAGGCAGATGAGCAGGCAGGAGTCGCGCGGCTCAGCTGGCGAGTATCAGGCAGATGAGCAGGCAGGTGTCGCGGGGTTCAGCTGGCGAGTATCAGGCAGATGAGCAGGCAGGTGTCGCGCGGCTCAGCTGGCGAGTATCAGGCAGATGAGCAGGCAGGTGTCGCGCGGCTCAGCTGGCGAGTATCAGGCAGATGAGCAGGCAGGTGTCGCGCGGCTGAGCTGTCGAGTATCAGGCAGATGAGCAGGCAGGTGTCGCGCGGCTCAGCTGGCGAGTATCAGGCAGATGAGCAGGCAGGTGTCGCGCGGCTCAGCTGGCGAGTATCAGGCAGATGAGCAGGCAGGTGTCGCGCGGCTCAGCTGGCGAGTATCAGGCAGATGAGCAGGCAGGTGTCGCGCGGCTGAGCTGGCGAGTATCAGGCAGATGAGCAGGCAGGTGTCGCGCGGCTCAGCTGGCGAGTATCAGGCAGATGAGCAGGCACGTGTCGCGCGACTGAGCTGTCGAGTATCAGGCAGATGAGCAGGCAGGTGTCGCGCGGCTCAGCTGGCGAGTATCAGGCAGATGAGCAGGCAGGTGTCGCGCGGCTCAGCTGGCGAGTATCAGGCAGATGAGCAGGCAGGTGTCGCGCGGCTCAGCTGGCGAGTATCAGGCAGAAGAGCAGGCAGGTGTCGCGGGGCTCAGCTGGCGAGTATCAGGCAGATGAGCAGGCACGTGTCGCGCGGCTCAGCTGTCGAGTATCAGGCAGATGAGCAGGCAGGTGTCGCGCGGCTCAGCTGGCGAGTATCAGGCAGATGAGCAGGCAGGTGTCGCGCGACTGAGCTGGCGAGTATCAGGCAGATGAGCAGGCAGGTGTCGCGCGGCTCAGCTGGCGAGTATCAGGCAGATGAGCAGGCAGGTGTCGCGTGGCTCAGCTGGCGAGTATCAGGCAGATGAGCAGGTAGGTGTCGCGCGGCTCAGCTGGCGAGTATCAGGCAGATGAGCAGGCAGGTGTCGCGCGGCTCAGCTGGCGAGTATCAGGCAGATGAGCAGGCAGGTGTCGCGCGGCTCAGCTGGCGAGTATCAGGCAGATGAGCAGGCAGGTGTCGTGCGGCTCAGCTGGCGAGTATCAGGCAGATGAGCAGGCAGGTGTCGCGCGGCTCAGCTGGCGAGTATCAGGCAGATGAGCAGGCAGGTGTCGCGCGGCTCAGCTGGCGAGTATCAGGCAGATGAGCAGGCAGGTGTCGCGCGGCTCAGCTGGCGAGTATCAGGCAGATGAGCAGGCATGTGTCGCGCGGCTCAGCTGGCGAGTATCAGGCAGATGAGCAGGCAGGTGTCGCGCGGCTCAGCTGGCGAGTATCAGGCAGATGAGCAGGCAGGTGTCGCGCGGCTCAGCTGGCGAGTATCAGGCAGATGAGCAGGCAGGTGTCGCGCGGCTCAGCTGGCGAGTATCAGGCAGATGAGCAGGCAGGTGTCGCGGGGCTCAGCTGGCGAGTATCAGGCAGATGAGCAGGCAGGTGTCGCGCGGCTCAGCTGGCGAGTATCAGGCAGATGAGCAGGCAGGTGTCGCGCGGCTCAGCTGGCGAGTATCAGGCAGATGAGCAGGCAGGTGTCGCGCGGCTCAGCTGGCGAGTATCAGGCAGATGAGCAGGCAGGTGTCGCGCGGCTCAGCTGGCGAGTATCAGGCAGATGAGCAGGCAGGTGTCGCGCGGCTCAGCTGGCGAGTATCAGGCAGATGAGCAGGCAGGTGTCGCGCGGCTCAGCTGGCGAGTATCAGGCAGATGAGCAGGCAGGTGTCGCGCGGCTCAGCTGGCGAGTATCAGGCAGATGAGCAGGCAGGTGTCGCGCGGCTCAGCTGGCGAGTATCAGGCAGATGAGCAGGCAGGTGTCGCGCGGCTCAGCTGGCGAGTATCAGGCAGATGAGCAGGCAGGTGTCGCGCGGCTCAGCTGGCGAGTATCAGGCAGATGAGCAGGCAGGTGTCGCGCGGCTCAGCTGGCGAGTATCAGGCAGATGAGCAGGCAGGTGTCGCGCGACTGAGCTGGCGAGTATCAGGCAGATGAGCAGGCAGGTGTCGCGCGGCTCAGCTGGCGAGTATCAGGCAGATGAGCAGGCAGGTGTCGCGCGGCTCAGCTGGCGAGTATCAGGCAGATGAGCAGGCAGGTGTCGCGCGGCTCAGCTGGCGAGTATCAGGCAGATGAGCAGGCAGGTGTCGCGCGGCTCAGCTGGCGAGTATCAGGCAGATGAGCAGGCAGGTGTCGCGCGGCTCAGCTGGCGAGTATCAGGCAGATGAGCAGGCAGGTGTCGCGCGGCTCAGCTGGCGAGTATCAGGCAGATGAGCAGGCAGGTGTCGCGCGGTTCAGCTGGCGAGCATCAGGCAGATGAGCAGGCAGGTGTCGCGCGGCTCAGCTGGCGAGTATCAGGCAGATGAGCAGGCAGGTGTCGCGCGGCTCAGCTGGCGAGTATCAGGCAGATGAGCAGGCAGGTGTCGCGCGGCTCAGCTGGCGAGTATCAGGCAGATGAGCAGGCAGGTGTCGCGCGGCTCAGCTGGCGAGTATCAGGCAGATGAGCAGGCAGGTGTCGCGCGGCTCAGCTGGCGAGTATCAGGCAGATGAGCAGGCAGGTGTCGCGCGGCTCAGCTGGCGAGTATCAGGCAGATGAGCAGGCAGGTGTCGCGCGGCTCAGCTGGCGAGTATCAGGCAGATGAGCAGGCAGGTGTCGCGCGGCTCAGCTGGCGAGTATCAGGCAGATGAGCAGGCAGGTGTCGCGGAGCTCAGCTGGCGAGTATCAGGCAGATGAGCAGGCAGGTGTCGCGCGGCTCAGCTGGCGAGTATCAGGCAGATGAGCAGGCAGGTGTCGCGCGGCTCAGCTGGCGAGCATCAGGCAGATGAGCAGGCAGGTGTCGCGCGGCTCAGCTGGCGAGTATCAGGCAGATGAGCAGGCACGTGTCGCGCGACTGAGCTGGCGAGTATCAGGCAGATGAGCAGGCAGGTGTCGCGCGGCTCAGCTGGCGAGTATCAGGCAGATGAGCAGGCAGGTGTCGCGCGGCTCAGCTGGCGAGTATCAGGCAGATGAGCAGGCAGGTGTCTCGCGGCTCAGCTGGCGAGTATCAGGCAGATGAGCAGGCAGGTGTCGCGCGGCTCAGCTGGCGAGTATCAGGCAGATGAGCAGGCAGGTGTCGCGCGGCTCAGCTGGCGAGTATCAGGCAGATGAGCAGGCAGGTGTCGCGCGGCTCAGCTGGCGAGTATCAGGCAGATGAGCAGGCAGGTGTCGCGCGGCTCAGCTGGCGAGCATCAGGCAGATGAGCAGGCAGGTGTCGCGCGGCTCAGCTGGCGAGTATCAGGCAGATGAGCAGGCAGGTGTCGCGCGGCTCAGCTGGCGAGTATCAGGCAGATGAGCAGGCAGGTGTCGCGCGGCTGAGCTGGCGAGTATCAGGCAGATGAGCAGGCAGGTGTCGCGCGGCTCAGCTGGCGAGTATCAGGCAGATGAGCAGGCAGGTGTCGCGCGGCTCAGCTGGCGAGTATCAGGCAGATGAGCAGGCAGGTGTCGCGCGGCTCAGCTGGCGAGTATCAGGCAGATGAGCAGGCAGGTGTCGCGCGGCTCAGCTGGCGAGTATCAGGCAGATGAGCAGGCAGGTGTCGCGCGGCTCAGCTGGCGAGTATCAGGCAGATGAGCAGGCAGGTGTCGCGCGGCTCAGCTGGCGAGTATCAGGCAGATGAGCAGGCAGGTGTCGCGCGGCTCAGCTGGCGAGTATCAGGCAGATGAGCAGGCAGGTGTCGCGCGGCTCAGCTGGCGAGTATCAGGCAGATGAGCAGGCAGGTGTCGCGCGGCTCAGCTGGCGAGTATCAGGCAGATGAGCAGGCAGGTGTCGCGCGGCTCAGCTGGCGAGTATCAGGCAGATGAGCAGGCAGGTGTCGCGCGGCTCAGCTGGCGAGTATCAGGCAGATGAGCAGGCAGGTGTCGCGCGGCTGAGCTGTCGAGTATCAGGCAGATGAGCAGGCAGGTGTCGCGCGGCTCAGCTGGCGAGTATCAGGCAGATGAGCAGGCAGGTGTCGCGCGGCTCAGCTGGCGAGTATCAGGCAGATGAGCAGGCAGGTGTCGCGCGGCTCAGCTGGCGAGTATCAGGCAGATGAGCAGGCAGGTGTCGCGCGGCTCAGCTGGCGAGTATCAGGCAGATGAGCAGGCAGGTGTCGCGCGGCTCAGCTGGCGAGTATCAGGCAGATGAGCAGGCAGGTGTCGCGCGGCTCAGCTGGCGAGTATCAGGCAGATGAGCAGGCAGGTGTCGCGCGGCTCAGCTGGCGAGTATCAGGCAGATGTGCAGGCAGGTGTCGCGCGGCTCAGCTGGCGAGTATCAGGCAGATGAGCAGGCAGGTGTCGCGCGGCTCAGCTGGCGAGTATCAGGCAGATGAGCAGGCAGGTGTCGCGGGGCTCAGCTGGCGAGCATCAGGCAGATGAGCAGGCAGGTGTCGCGCGGCTCAGCTGGCGAGTATCAGGCAGATGAGCAGGCAGGTGTCGCGCGGCTCAGCTGGCGAGTATCAGGCAGATGAGCAGGCAGGTGTCGCGCGGCTCAGCTGGCGAGTATCAGGCAGATGAGCAGGTAGGTGTCGCGCGGCTCAGCTGGCGAGTATCAGGCAGATGAGCAGGCAGGTGTCGCGCGGCTCAGCTGGCGAGTATCAGGCAGATGAGCAGGCAGGTGTCGCGTGGTTCAGCTGGCGAGTATCAGGCAGATGAGCAGGCAGGTGTCGCGCGGCTCAGCTGGCGAGTATCAGGCAGATGAGCAGGCAGGTGTCGCGCGGCTCAGCTGGCGAGTATCAGGCAGATGAGCAGGCAGGTGTCGCGCGGCTGAGCTGGCGAGTATCAGGCAGATGAGCAGGCAGGTGTCGCGCGGCTCAGCTGGCGAGTATCAGGCAGATGAGCAGGCAGGTGTCGCGCGGCTCAGCTGGCGAGTATCAGGCAGATGAGCAGGCAGGTGTCGCGCGGCTCAGCTGGCGAGTATCAGGCAGATGAGCAGGCAGGTGTCGCGCGGCTCAGCTGGCGAGTATCAGGCAGATGAGCAGGCAGGTGTCGCGCGGCTCAGCTGGCGAGTATCAGGCAGATGAGCAGGCAGGTGTCGCGCGGCTCAGCTGGCGAGTATCAGGCAGATGAGCAGGCAGGTGTCGCGCGGCTCAGCTGGCGAGTATCAGGCAGATGAGCAGGCAGGTGTCGCGCGGCTCAGCTGGCGAGTATCAGGCAGATGAGCAGGCAGGTGTCGCGCGGCTCAGCTGGCGAGTATCAGGCAGATGAGCAGGCAGGTGTCGCGCGGCTCAGCTGGCGAGTATCAGGCAGATGAGCAGGCAGGTGTCGCGCGGCTCAGCTGGCGAGTATCAGGCAGATGAGCAGGCAGGTGTCGCGCGGCTCAGCTGGCGAGTATCAGGCAGATGAGCAGGCAGGTGTCGCGCGGCTCAGCTGGCGAGTATCAGGCAGATGAGCAGGCAGGTGTCGCGTGGCTCAGCTGGCGAGTATCAGGCAGATGAGCAGGCAGGTGTCGCGCGGCTCAGCTGGCGAGTATCAGGCAGATGAGCAGGCAGGTGTCGCGCGGCTCAGCTGGCGAGTATCAGGCAGATGAGCAGGCAGGTGTCGCGCGGCTCAGCTGGCGAGTATCAGGCAGATGAGCAGGCAGGTGTCGCGCGGCTCAGCTGGCGAGTATCAGGCAGATGAGCAGGCAGGTGTCGCGCGGCTCAGCTGGCGAGTATCAGGCAGATGAGCAGGCAGGTGTCGCGCGGCTCAGCTGGCGAGTATCAGGCAGATGAGCAGGCAGGTGTCGCGCGGCTCAGCTGGCGAGTATCAGGCAGATGAGCAGGCAGGTGTCGCGCGGCTCAGCTGGCGAGTATCAGGCAGATGAGCAGGCAGGTGTCGCGCGGCTCAGCTGGCGAGTATCAGGCAGATGAGCAGGCAGGTGTCGCGCGGCTCAGCTGGCGAGTATCAGGCAGATGAGCAGGCAGGTGTCGCGCGGCTCAGCTGGCGAGTATCAGGCAGATGAGCAGGCAGGTGTCGCGCGGCTCAGCTGGCGAGTATCAGGCAGATGAGCAGGCAGGTGTCGCGCGGCTCAGCTGGCGAGTATCAGGCAGATGAGCAGGCAGGTGTCGCGCGGCTCAGCTGGCGAGTATCAGGCAGATGAGCAGGCAGGTGTCGCGCGGCTGAGCTGGCGAGTATCAGGCAGATGAGCAGGCAGGTGTCGCGCGGCTCAGCTGGCGAGTATCAGGCAGATGAGCAGGCAGGTGTCGCGCGGCTCAGCTGGCGAGTATCAGGCAGATGAGCAGGCAGGTGTCGCGCGGCTCAGCTGGCGAGTATCAGGCAGATGAGCAGGCAGGTGTCGCGCGGCTCAGCTGGCGAGTATCAGGCAGATGAGCAGGCAGGTGTCGCGCGGCTCAGCTGGCGAGTATCAGGCAGATGAGCAGGCAGGTGTCGCGCGGCTCAGCTGGCGAGTATCAGGCAGATGAGCAGGCAGGTGTCGCGCGGCTCAGCTGGCGAGTATCAGGCAGATGAGCAGGCAGGTGTCGCGCGGCTCAGCTGGCGAGTATCAGGCAGATGAGCAGGCAGGTGTCGCGCGGCTCAGCTGGCGAGTATCAGGCAGATGAGCAGGCAGGTGTCGCGCGGCTCAGCTGGCGAGTATCAGGCAGATGAGCAGGCAGGTGTCGCGCGGCTGAGCTGGCGAATATCAGGCAGATGAGCAGGCAGGTGTCGCGGGGCTCAGCTGGCGAGTATCAGGCAGATGAGCAGGCAGGTGTCGCGCGGCTCAGCTGGCGAGTATCAGGCAGATGAGCAGGCAGGTGTCGCGCGGCTCAGCTGGCGAGTATCAGGCAGATGAGCAGGCAGGTGTCGCGCGGCTCAGCTGGCGAGTATCAGGCAGATGAGCAGGCAGGTGTCGCGCGGCTCAGCTGGCGAGTATCAGGCAGATGAGCAGGCAGGTGTCGCGCGGCTCAGCTGGCGAGTATCAGGCAGATGAGCAGGCAGGTGTCGCGCGGCTCAGCTGGCGAGTATCAGGCAGATGAGCAGGCAGGTGTCGCGCGGCTCAGCTGGCGAGTATCAGGCAGATGAGCAGGCAGGTGTCGCGCGGCTCAGCTGGCGAGTATCAGGCAGATGAGCAGGCAGGTGTCGCGCGGCTCAGCTGGCGAGTATCAGGCAGATGAGCAGGCAGGTGTCGCGCGGCTCAGCTGGCGAGTATCAGGCAGATGAGCAGGCAGGTGTCGCGCGGCTCAGCTGGCGAGTATCAGGCAGATGAGCAGGCAGGTGTCGCGCGGCTCAGCTGGCGAGTATCAGGCAGATGAGCAGGCAGGTGTCGCGCGGCTCAGCTGGCGAGTATCAGGCAGATGAGCAGGCAGGTGTCGCGCGGCTCAGCTGGCGAGTATCAGGCAGATGAGCAGGCAGGTGTCGCGCGGCTCAGCTGGCGAGTATCAGGCAGATGAGCAGGCAGGTGTCGCGCGGCTCAGCTGGCGAGCATCAGGCAGATGAGGAGGCAGGTGTCGCGCGGCTCAGCTGGCGAGTATCAGGCAGATGAGCAGGCAGGTGTCGCGCGGCTCAGCTGGCGAGTATCAGGCAGATGAGCAGGCAGGTGTCGCGCGGCTCAGCTGGCGAGTATCAGGCAGATGAGCAGGCAGGTGTCGCGCGGCTCAGCTGGCGAGTATCAGGCAGATGAGCAGGCAGGTGTCGCGCGGCTCAGCTGGCGAGTATCAGGCAGATGAGCAGGCAGGTGTCGCGCGGCTCAGCTGGCGAGTATCAGGCAGATGAGCAGGCAGGTGTCGCGCGGCTCAGCTGGCGAGTATCAGGCAGATGAGCAGGCAGGTGTCGCGCGGCTCAGCTGGCGAGTATCAGGCAGATGAGCAGGCAGGTGTCGCGCGGCTCAGCTGGCGAGTATCAGGCAGATGAGCAGGCAGGTGTCGCGCGGCTCAGCTGGCGAGTATCAGGCAGATGAGCAGGCAGGTGTCGCGCGGCTCAGCTGGCGAGTATCAGGCAGATGAGCAGGCAGGTGTCGCGCGGCTCAGCTGGCGAGTATCAGGCAGATGAGCAGGCAGGTGTCGCGCGGCTCAGCTGGCGAGTATCAGGCAGATGAGCAGGCAGGAGTCGCGCGATACAGCTGGCGAGTATCAGGCAGATGAGCAGGCAGGTGTCGCGCGGCTCAGCTGGCGAGTATCAGGCAGATGAGCAGGCAGGTGTCGCGCGGCTCAGCTGGCGAGTATCAGGCAGATGAGCAGGCAGGTGTCGCGCGGCTCAGCTGGCGAGTATCAGGCAGATGAGCAGGCAGGTGTCGCGCGGCTCAGCTGGCGAGTATCAGGCAGATGAGCAGGCAGGTGTCGCGCGGCTCAGCTGGCGAGTATCAGGCAGATGAGCAGGCAGGTGTCGCGCGGCTCAGCTGGCGAGTATCAGGCAGATGAGCAGGCAGGTGTCGCGCGGCTCAGCTGGCGAGTATCAGGCAGATGAGCAGGCAGGTGTCGCGCGGCTCAGCTGGCGAGTATCAGGCAGATGAGCAGGCAGGTGTCGCGCGGCTCAGCTGGCGAGTATCAGGCAGATGAGCAGGCAGGTGTCGCGCGGCTCAGCTGGCGAGTATCAGGCAGATGAGCAGGCAGGTGTCGCGCGGCTCAGCTGGCGAGTATCAGGCAGATGAGCAGGCAGGTGTCGCGCGGCTCAGCTGGCGAGTATCAGGCAGATGAGCAGGCAGGTGTCGCGCGGCTCAGCTGGCGAGTATCAGGCAGATGAGCAGGCAGGTGTCGCGCGGCTCAGCTGGCGAGTATCAGGCAGATGAGCAGGCAGGTGTCGCGCGGCTCAGCTGGCGAGTATCAGGCAGATGAGCAGGCAGGTGTCGCGCGGCTCAGCTGGCGAGTATCAGGCAGATGAGCAGGCAGGTGTCGCGCGGCTCAGCTGGCGAGTATCAGGCAGATGAGCAGGCAGGTGTCGCGCGGCTCAGCTGGCGAGTATCAGGCAGATGAGCAGGCAGGTGTCGCGCGGCTCAGCTGGCGAGTATCAGGCAGATGAGCAGGCAGGTGTCGCGCGGCTCAGCTGGCGAGTATCAGGCAGATGAGCAGGCAGGTGTCGCGCGGCTCAGCTGGCGAGTATCAGGCAGATGAGCAGGCAGGTGTCGCGCGGCTCAGCTGGCGAGTATCAGGCAGATGAGCAGGCAGGTGTCGCGCGGCTCAGCTGGCGAGTATCAGGCAGATGAGCAGGCAGGTGTCGCGCGGCTCAGCTGGCGAGTATCAGGCAGATGAGCAGGCAGGTGTCGCGCGGCTCAGCTGGCGAGTATCAGGCAGATGAGCAGGCAGGTGTCGCGCGGCTCAGCTGGCGAGTATCAGGCAGATGAGCAGGCAGGTGTCGCGCGGCTCAGCTGGCGAGTATCAGGCAGATGAGCAGGCAGGTGTCGCGCGGCTCAGCTGGCGAGTATCAGGCAGATGAGCAGGCAGGTGTCGCGCGGCTCAGCTGGCGAGTATCAGGCAGATGAGCAGGCAGGTGTCGCGCGGCTCAGCTGGCGAGTATCAGGCAGATGAGCAGGCAGGTGTCGCGCGGCTCAGCTGGCGAGTATCAGGCAGATGAGCAGGCAGGTGTCGCGCGGCTCAGCTGGCGAGTATCAGGCAGATGAGCAGGCAGGTGTCGCGCGGCTCAGCTGGCGAGTATCAGGCAGATGAGCAGGCAGGTGTCGCGCGGCTCAGCTGGCGAGTATCAGGCAGATGAGCAGGCAGGTGTCGCGCGGCTCAGCTGGCGAGTATCAGGCAGATGAGCAGGCAGGTGTCGCGCGGCTCAGCTGGCGAGTATCAGGCAGATGAGCAGGCAGGTGTCGCGCGGCTCAGCTGGCGAGTATCAGGCAGATGAGCAGGCAGGTGTCGCGCGGCTCAGCTGGCGAGTATCAGGCAGATGAGCAGGCAGGTGTCGCGCGGCTCAGCTGGCGAGTATCAGGCAGATGAGCAGGCAGGTGTCGCGCGGCTCAGCTGGCGAGTATCAGGCAGATGAGCAGGCAGGTGTCGCGCGGCTCAGCTGGCGAGTATCAGGCAGATGAGCAGGCAGGTGTCGCGCGGCTCAGCTGGCGAGTATCAGGCAGATGAGCAGGCAGGTGTCGCGCGGCTCAGCTGGCGAGTATCAGGCAGATGAGCAGGCAGGTGTCGCGCGGCTCAGCTGGCGAGTATCAGGCAGATGAGCAGGCAGGTGTCGCGCGGCTCAGCTGGCGAGTATCAGGCAGATGAGCAGGCAGGTGTCGCGCGGCTCAGCTGGCGAGTATCAGGCAGATGAGCAGGCAGGTGTCGCGCGGCTCAGCTGGCGAGTATCAGGCAGATGAGCAGGCAGGTGTCGCGCGGCTCAGCTGGCGAGTATCAGGCAGATGAGCAGGCAGGTGTCGCGCGGCTCAGCTGGCGAGTATCAGGCAGATGAGCAGGCAGGTGTCGCGCGGCTCAGCTGGCGAGTATCAGGCAGATGAGCAGGCAGGTGTCGCGCGGCTCAGCTGGCGAGTATCAGGCAGATGAGCAGGCAGGTGTCGCGCGGCTCAGCTGGCGAGTATCAGGCAGATGAGCAGGCAGGTGTCGCGCGGCTCAGCTGGCGAGTATCAGGCAGATGAGCAGGCAGGTGTCGCGCGGCTCAGCTGGCGAGTATCAGGCAGATGAGCAGGCAGGTGTCGCGCGGCTCAGCTGGCGAGTATCAGGCAGATGAGCAGGCAGGTGTCGCGCGGCTCAGCTGGCGAGTATCAGGCAGATGAGCAGGCAGGTGTCGCGCGGCTCAGCTGGCGAGTATCAGGCAGATGAGCAGGCAGGTGTCGCGCGGCTCAGCTGGCGAGTATCAGGCAGATGAGCAGGCAGGTGTCGCGCGGCTCAGCTGGCGAGTATCAGGCAGATGAGCAGGCAGGTGTCGCGCGGCTCAGCTGGCGAGTATCAGGCAGATGAGCAGGCAGGTGTCGCGCGGCTCAGCTGGCGAGTATCAGGCAGATGAGCAGGCAGGTGTCGCGCGGCTCAGCTGGCGAGTATCAGGCAGATGAGCAGGCAGGTGTCGCGCGGCTCAGCTGGCGAGTATCAGGCAGATGAGCAGGCAGGTGTCGCGCGGCTCAGCTGGCGAGTATCAGGCAGATGAGCAGGCAGGTGTCGCGCGGCTCAGCTGGCGAGTATCAGGCAGATGAGCAGGCAGGTGTCGCGCGGCTCAGCTGGCGAGTATCAGGCAGATGAGCAGGCAGGTGTCGCGCGGCTCAGCTGGCGAGTATCAGGCAGATGAGCAGGCAGGTGTCGCGCGGCTCAGCTGGCGAGTATCAGGCAGATGAGCAGGCAGGTGTCGCGCGGCTCAGCTGGCGAGTATCAGGCAGATGAGCAGGCAGGTGTCGCGCGGCTCAGCTGGCGAGTATCAGGCAGATGAGCAGGCAGGTGTCGCGCGGCTCAGCTGGCGAGTATCAGGCAGATGAGCAGGCAGGTGTCGCGCGGCTCAGCTGGCGAGTATCAGGCAGATGAGCAGGCAGGTGTCGCGCGGCTCAGCTGGCGAGTATCAGGCAGATGAGCAGGCAGGTGTCGCGCGGCTCAGCTGGCGAGTATCAGGCAGATGAGCAGGCAGGTGTCGCGCGGCTCAGCTGGCGAGTATCAGGCAGATGAGCAGGCAGGTGTCGCGCGGCTCAGCTGGCGAGTATCAGGCAGATGAGCAGGCAGGTGTCGCGCGGCTCAGCTGGCGAGTATCAGGCAGATGAGCAGGCAGGTGTCGCGCGGCTCAGCTGGCGAGTATCAGGCAGATGAGCAGGCAGGTGTCGCGCGGCTCAGCTGGCGAGTATCAGGCAGATGAGCAGGCAGGTGTCGCGCGGCTCAGCTGGCGAGTATCAGGCAGATGAGCAGGCAGGTGTCGCGCGGCTCAGCTGGCGAGTATCAGGCAGATGAGCAGGCAGGTGTCGCGCGGCTCAGCTGGCGAGTATCAGGCAGATGAGCAGGCAGGTGTCGCGCGGCTCAGCTGGCGAGTATCAGGCAGATGAGCAGGCAGGTGTCGCGCGGCTCAGCTGGCGAGTATCAGGCAGATGAGCAGGCAGGTGTCGCGCGGCTCAGCTGGCGAGTATCAGGCAGATGAGCAGGCAGGTGTCGCGCGGCTCAGCTGGCGAGTATCAGGCAGATGAGCAGGCAGGTGTCGCGCGGCTCAGCTGGCGAGTATCAGGCAGATGAGCAGGCAGGTGTCGCGCGGCTCAGCTGGCGAGTATCAGGCAGATGAGCAGGCAGGTGTCGCGCGGCTCAGCTGGCGAGTATCAGGCAGATGAGCAGGCAGGTGTCGCGCGGCTCAGCTGGCGAGTATCAGGCAGATGAGCAGGCAGGTGTCGCGCGGCTCAGCTGGCGAGTATCAGGCAGATGAGCAGGCAGGTGTCGCGCGGCTCAGCTGGCGAGTATCAGGCAGATGAGCAGGCAGGTGTCGCGCGGCTCAGCTGGCGAGTATCAGGCAGATGAGCAGGCAGGTGTCGCGCGGCTCAGCTGGCGAGTATCAGGCAGATGAGCAGGCAGGTGTCGCGCGGCTCAGCTGGCGAGTATCAGGCAGATGAGCAGGCAGGTGTCGCGCGGCTCAGCTGGCGAGTATCAGGCAGATGAGCAGGCAGGTGTCGCGCGGCTCAGCTGGCGAGTATCAGGCAGATGAGCAGGCAGGTGTCGCGCGGCTCAGCTGGCGAGTATCAGGCAGATGAGCAGGCAGGTGTCGCGCGGCTCAGCTGGCGAGTATCAGGCAGATGAGCAGGCAGGTGTCGCGCGGCTCAGCTGGCGAGTATCAGGCAGATGAGCAGGCAGGTGTCGCGCGGCTCAGCTGGCGAGTATCAGGCAGATGAGCAGGCAGGTGTCGCGCGGCTCAGCTGGCGAGTATCAGGCAGATGAGCAGGCAGGTGTCGCGCGGCTCAGCTGGCGAGTATCAGGCAGATGAGCAGGCAGGTGTCGCGCGGCTCAGCTGGCGAGTATCAGGCAGATGAGCAGGCAGGTGTCGCGCGGCTCAGCTGGCGAGTATCAGGCAGATGAGCAGGCAGGTGTCGCGCGGCTCAGCTGGCGAGTATCAGGCAGATGAGCAGGCAGGTGTCGCGCGGCTCAGCTGGCGAGTATCAGGCAGATGAGCAGGCAGGTGTCGCGCGGCTCAGCTGGCGAGTATCAGGCAGATGAGCAGGCAGGTGTCGCGCGGCTCAGCTGGCGAGTATCAGGCAGATGAGCAGGCAGGTGTCGCGCGGCTCAGCTGGCGAGTATCAGGCAGATGAGCAGGCAGGTGTCGCGCGGCTCAGCTGGCGAGTATCAGGCAGATGAGCAGGCAGGTGTCGCGCGGCTCAGCTGGCGAGTATCAGGCAGATGAGCAGGCAGGTGTCGCGCGGCTCAGCTGGCGAGTATCAGGCAGATGAGCAGGCAGGTGTCGCGCGGCTCAGCTGGCGAGTATCAGGCAGATGAGCAGGCAGGTGTCGCGCGGCTCAGCTGGCGAGTATCAGGCAGATGAGCAGGCAGGTGTCGCGCGGCTCAGCTGGCGAGTATCAGGCAGATGAGCAGGCAGGTGTCGCGCGGCTCAGCTGGCGAGTATCAGGCAGATGAGCAGGCAGGTGTCGCGCGGCTCAGCTGGCGAGTATCAGGCAGATGAGCAGGCAGGTGTCGCGCGGCTCAGCTGGCGAGTATCAGGCAGATGAGCAGGCAGGTGTCGCGCGGCTCAGCTGGCGAGTATCAGGCAGATGAGCAGGCAGGTGTCGCGCGGCTCAGCTGGCGAGTATCAGGCAGATGAGCAGGCAGGTGTCGCGCGGCTCAGCTGGCGAGTATCAGGCAGATGAGCAGGCAGGTGTCGCGCGGCTCAGCTGGCGAGTATCAGGCAGATGAGCAGGCAGGTGTCGCGTGGCTCAGCTGGCGAGTATCAGGCAGATGAGCAGGCAGGTGTCGCGCGGCTCAGCTGGCGAGTATCAGGCAGATGAGCAGGCAGGTGTCGCGCGGCTCAGCTGGCGAGTATCAGGCAGATGAGCAGGCAGGTGTCGCGGGGTTCAGCTGGCGAATATCAGGCAGATGAGCAGGCACGTGTCGCGCGGCTCAGCTGGCGAGTATCAGGCAGATGAGCAGGCAGGTGTCGCGCGGCTCAGCTGGCGAGTATCAGGCAGATGAGCAGGCAGGTGTCGCGCGGCTCAGCTGGCGAGTATCAGGCAGATGAGCAGGCAGGTGTCGTGCGGCTCAGCTGGCGAGTATCAGGCAGATGAGCAGGCAGGTGTCGCGCGGCTCAGCTGGCGAGTATCAGGCAGATGAGCAGGCAGGTGTCGCGCGGCTCAGCTGGCGAGTATCAGGCAGATGAGCAGGCAGGTGTCGCGCGGCTCAGCTGGCGAGTATCAGGCAGATGACCAGGCAGGTGTCGCGCGGCTCAGCTGGCGAGTATCAGGCAGATGAGCAGGCAGGTGTCGCGCGGATCAGCTGGCGAGTATCAGGCAGATGAGCAGGCAGGTGTCGCGCGGCTCAGCTGGCGAGTATCAGGCAGATGAGCAGGCAGGTGTCGCGCGGCTCAGCTGGCGAGTATCAGGCAGATGAGCAGGCAGGTGTCGCGCGGCTCAGCTGGCGAGTATCAGGCAGATGAGCAGGCAGGTGTCGCGCGGCTCAGCTGGCGAGTATCAGGCAGATGAGCAGGCAGGTGTCGCGCGGCTCAGCTGGCGAGTATCAGGCAGATGAGCAGGCAGGTGTCGCGCGGCTGAGCTGGCGAGTATCAGGCAGATGAGCAGGCAGGTGTCGCGCGGCTCAGCTGGCGAGTATCAGGCAGATGAGCAGGCAGGTGTCGCGCGGCTCAGCTGGCGAGTATCAGGCAGATGAGCAGGCAGGTGTCGCGCGGCTCAGCTGGCGAGTATCAGGCAGATGAGCAGGCAGGTGTCGCGCGGCTCAGCTGGCGAGTATCAGGCAGATGAGCAGGCAGGTGTCGCGCGGCTCAGCTGGCGAGTATCAGGCAGATGAGCAGGCAGGTGTCGCGCGGCTCAGCTGGCGAGTATCAGGCAGATGAGCAGGCAGGTGTCGCGCGGCTCAGCTGGCGAGTATCAGGCAGATGAGCAGGCAGGTGTCGCGCGGCTCAGCTGGCGAGTATCAGGCAGATGAGCAGGCAGGTGTCGCGCGGCTCAGCTGGCGAGTATCAGGCAGATGAGCAGGCAGGTGTCGCGCGGCTCAGCTGGCGAGTATCAGGCAGATGAGCAGGCAGGTGTCGCGTGGCTCAGCTGGCGAGTATCAGGCAGATGAGCAGGCAGGTGTCGCGGGGCTCAGCTGGCGAGTATCAGGCAGATGAGCAGGCAGGTGTCGCGCGGCTCAGCTGGCGAGTATCAGGCAGATGAGCAGGCAGGTGTCGCGCGGCTCAGCTGGCGAGTATCAGGCAGATGAGCAGGCAGGTGTCGCGCGGCTCAGCTGGCGAGTATCAGGCAGATGAGCAGGCAGGTGTCGCGCGGCTCAGCTGGCGAGTATCAGGCAGATGAGCAGGCAGGTGTCGCGCGGCTCAGCTGGCGAGTATCAGGCAGATGAGCAGGCAGGTGTCGCGGGGCTCAGCTGGCGAGTATCAGGCAGATGAGCAGGCAGGTGTCGCGCGGCTCAGCTGGCGAGTATCAGGCAGATGAGCAGGCAGGTGTCGCGCGGCTCAGCTGGCGAGTATCAGGCAGATGAGCAGGCAGGTGTCGCGCGGCTCAGCTGGCGAGTATCAGGCAGATGAGCAGGCAGGTGTCGCGCGGCTCAGCTGGCGAGTATCAGGCAGATGAGCAGGCAGGTGTCGCGCGGCTCAGCTGGCGAGTATCAGGCAGATGAGCAGGCAGGTGTCGCGCGGCTCAGCTGGCGAGTATCAGGCAGATGAGCAGGCAGGTGTCGCGCGGCTCAGCTGGCGAGTATCAGGCAGATGAGCAGGCAGGTGTCGCGCGGCTCAGCTGGCGAGTATCAGGCAGATGAGCAGGCAGGTGTCGCGCGGCTCAGCTGGCGAGTATCAGGCAGATGAGCAGGCAGGTGTCGCGCGGCTCAGCTGGCGAGTATCAGGCAGATGAGCAGGCAGGTGTTGCAGGGTTCAGCTAGCGAATATCAGGCAGATGAGCAGGCAGGTGTCGCGCGGCTCAGCTGGCGAGTATCAGGCAGAAGAGCAGGCAGGTGTCGCGCGGCTCAGGTGGCGAGTATCAGGCAGATGAGCAGGCAGGTGTCGCGCGGCTCAGCTGGCGAGTATCAGGCAGATGAGCAGGCAGGTGTCGCGGCTCAGCTGGCGAGTATCAGGCAGATGAGCAGGCAGGTGTCGCGCGACTGAGCTGTCGAGTATCAGGCAGATGATCAGGCAGGTGTCGCGCGGCTCAGCTGGCGAGTATCAGGCAGATGAGCAGGCAGGTGTCGCGCGGCTCACTTGGCGAGTATCAGGCAAATGAGCAGGCAGGTGTCGCGCGGCTCAGCTGGCGAGTATCAGGCAGATGAGCAGGCAGGTGTCGCGCGGCTCAGCTGGCGAGTATCAGGCAGATGAGCAGGCAGGTGTCGCGCGGCTCAGCTGGCGAGTATCAGGCAGATGAGCAGGCAGGTGTCGCGCGGCTCAGCTGGCGAGTATCAGGCAGATGAGCAGGCAGGTGTCGCGCGGCTCAGCTGGCGAGTATCAGGCAGATGAGCAGGCAGGTGTCGCGGGGCTCAGCTGGCGAGTATCAGGCAGATGAGCAGGCAGGTGTCGCGCGGCTCAGCTGGCGAGTATCAGGCAGATGAGCAGGCAGGTGTCGCGGGGCTCAGCTGGCGAATATCAGGCAGATGAGCAGGCAGGTGTCGCGCGGCTCAGCTGGCGAGTATCAGGCAGATGAGCAGGCAGGTGTCGCGCGGCTCAGCTGGCGAGTATCAGGCAGATGAGCAGGCAGGTGTCGCGCGGCTCAGCTGGCGAGTATCAGGCAGATGAGCAGGCAGGTGTCGCGCGGCTCAGCTGGCGAGTATCAGGCAGATGAGCAGGCAGGTGTCGCGCGGCTCAGCTGGCGAGTATCAGGCAGATGAGCAGGCAGGTGTCGCGCGGCTCAGCTGGCGAGTATCAGGCAGATGAGCAGGCAGGTGTCGCGCGGCTCAGCTGGCGAGTATCAGGCAGATGAGCAGGCAGGTGTCGCGCGGCTCAGCTGGCGAGTATCAGGCAGATGAGCAGGCAGGTGTCGCGCGGCTCAGCTGGCGAGTATCAGGCAGATGAGCAGGCAGGTGTCGCGCGGCTCAGCTGGCGAGTATCAGGCAGATGAGCAGGCAGGTGTCGCGCGGCTCAGCTGGCGAGTATCAGGCAGATGAGCAGGCAGGTGTCGCGCGGCTCAGCTGGCGAGTATCAGGCAGATGAGCAGGCAGGTGTCGCGCGGCTCAGCTGGCGAGTATCAGGCAGATGAGCAGGCAGGTGTCGCGCGGCTGAGCTGGCGAGTATCAGGCAGATGAGCAGGCAGGTGTCGCGCGGCTCAGCTGGCGAGTATCAGGCAGATGAGCAGGCAGGTGTCGCGCGGCTCAGCTGGCGAGTATCAGGCAGATGAGCAGGCAGGTGTCGCGCGGCTCAGCTGGCGAGTATCAGGCAGATGAGCAGGCAGGTGTCGCGCGGCTCAGCTGGCGAGTATCAGGCAGATGAGCAGGCAGGTGTCGCGCGGCTCAGCTGGCGAGTATCAGGCAGATGAGCAGGCAGGTGTCGCGCGGCTCAGCTGGCGAGTATCAGGCAGATGAGCAGGCAGGTGTCGCGCGGCTCAGCTGGCGAGTATCAGGCAGATGAGCAGGCAGGTGTCGCGCGGCTCAGCTGGCGAGTATCAGGCAGATGAGCAGGCAGGTGTCGCGCGGCTCAGCTGGCGAGTATCAGGCAGATGAGCAGGCAGGTGTCGCGCGGCTCAGCTGGCGAGTATCAGGCAGATGAGCAGGCAGGTGTCGCGCGGCTCAGCTGGCGAGTATCAGGCAGATGAGCAGGCAGGTGTCGCGCGGCTCAGCTGGCGAGTATCAGGCAGATGAGCAGGCAGGTGTCGCGCGGCTCAGCTGGCGAGTATCAGGCAGATGAGCAGGCAGGTGTCGCGCGGCTCAGCTGGCGAGTATCAGGCAGATGAGCAGGCAGGTGTCGCGCGGCTCAGCTGGCGAGTATCAGGCAGATGAGCAGGCAGGTGTCGCGCGGCTCAGCTGGCGAGTATCAGGCAGATGAGCAGGCAGGTGTCGCGCGGCTCAGCTGGCGAGTATCAGGCAGATGAGCAGGCAGGTGTCGCGGGGCTCAGCTGGCGAGTATCAGGCAGATGAGCAGGCAGGTGTCGCGCGGCTCAGCTGGCGAGTATCAGGCAGATGAGCAGGCAGGTGTCGCGCGGCTCAGCTGGCGAGTATCAGGCAGATGAGCAGGCAGGTGTCGCGCGGCTCAGCTGGCGAGTATCAGGCAGATGAGCAGGCAGGTGTCGCGCGGCTCAGCTGGCGAGTATCAGGCAGATGAGCAGGCAGGTGTCGCGCGGCTCAGCTGGCGAGTATCAGGCAGATGAGCAGGCAGGTGTCGCGCGGCTCAGCTGGCGAGTATCAGGCAGATGAGCAGGCAGGTGTCGCGCGGCTCAGCTGGCGAGTATCAGGCAGATGAGCAGGCAGGTGTCGCGCGGCTCAGCTGGCGAGTATCAGGCAGATGAGCAGGCAGGTGTCGCGCGGCTCAGCTGGCGAGTATCAGGCAGATGAGCAGGCAGGTGTCGCGGGGCTCAGCTGGCGAGTATCAGGCAGATGAGCAGGCAGGTGTCGCGCGGCTCAGCTGGCGAGTATCAGGCAGATGAGCAGGCAGGTGTCGCGCGGCTCAGCTGGCGAGTATCAGGCAGATGAGCAGGCAGGTGTCGCGCGGCTCAGCTGGCGAGTATCAGGCAGATGAGCAGGCAGGTGTCGCGCGGCTCAGCTGGCGAGTATCAGGCAGATGAGCAGGCAGGTGTCGCGCGGCTCAGCTGGCGAGTATCAGGCAGATGAGCAGGCAGGTGTCGCGCGGCTCAGCTGGCGAGTATCAGGCAGATGAGCAGGCAGGTGTCGTGCGGCTCAGCTGGCGAGTATCAGGCAGATGAGCAGGCAGGTGTCGAGCGGCTCAGCTGGCGAGTATCAGGCAGATGAGCAGGCAGGTGTTGCAGGGTTCAGCTGGCGAGTATCAGGCAGATGAGCAGGCAGGTGTCGCGCGGCTGAGCTGGCGAGTATCAGGCAGAAGAGCAGGCAGGTGTCGCGGGGTTCAGCTGGCGAGTATCAGGCAGATGAGCAGGCAGGTGTCGCGCGGCTCAGCTGTCGAGTATCAGGCAGATGAGCAGGCATGTGTCCCGCGGCTCAGCTGGCCAGTATCAGGCAGATGAGCAGGCAGGTGTCGCGCGGCTCAGCTGGCGAGTATCAGGCAGATGAGCAGGCAGGTGTCGCGAGGCTCAGCTGGCGAGTATCAGGCAGATGAGCAGGCAGGTGTCGCGCGGCTCAGCTGGCGAGTATCAGGCAGATGAGCAGGCAGGTGTCGCGTGGCTCAGCTGTCGAGTATCAGGCAGATGAGCAGGCAGGTGTCGCGCGGCTCAGCTGGCGAGTATCAGGCAGATGAGCAGGCAGGTGTCGCGCGGCTCAGCTGGCGAGTATCAGGCAGATGAGCAGACAGGTGTCGCGGCTGAGCTGGCGAGTATCAGGCAGGTGAGCCGGCTCAGAGTATCAGGCAGATGAGCAGGCAGGTGTCGCGGCTCTGGCGAGTATCAGGCAGATGAGCAGGCAGGTGTCGCGCGGCTCAGCTGGCGAGTATCAGGCAGATGAGCAGGCAGGTGTCGCGCGGCTCGGCTGGCGAGTATCAGGCAGATGAGCAGGCAGGTGTCACGCGGCTCAGCTGGTGAGTATCAGGCAGATGAGCAGGCAGGTGTCGCGCGGCTCAGCTGGCGAGTTCAGGCAGATAAGCAGGCAGTTGTCGCTTGGCTCAGCTGTCGAGTATCAGGCAGATGAGCAGGCAGGTGTCGCGCGGCTCAGCTGGCGAGTATCGGGCAGATGAGCAGGCAGGTGTCGCGGGCTCAGCTGGAGTATAGGCAGATGAGCAGGGACGCGGCGGCCCAGTGATCAGGCAGATGAGCAGGCGGGGCTCAGCTGGCGAGTATCAGGAGGATGCCCAGGCAGGTGTCGCGCGGCTCAGCTGGCGAGTATCAGGCAGATGAGCAGGCAGGTGTCGCGTGGCTCAGCTGGCGAGTATCAGGCAGATGAGCAGGCAGGTGTCGCGCGGCTCCGCTGGCGAGTATCAGGCAGATGAGCAGGCAAGTCGCGCGGCTCAGCTGGCGAGTATCAGGCAGATGAGCAGGCAGGTGTCGCGGGGCTCAGCTGGAGAGTATCAGGCAGATGAGCAGGCAGGTGTCGCGCGGCTCAGCTGGCGAGTATCAGGCAGCTGTCGCGCGGATCAGGCAGATGAGCAGGCAGGTGTCGTGCGGCTCAGCTGGCGAGTATCAGGCAGATGAGCAGGCAGGTGTGGCGCGGCTCAGCTGGTGAGTATCAGGCAGATGAGCAGGCAGGTGTCGCGCGGCTGAGCTGGCGAGTATCAGGCAGATGAGCAGGCAGGTGTCGCGCGGCTCAGCTGGCGAGATCAGCAGCGCGGCTCAGCTGGCGAGTATCAGGCAGATGAGCAGGCAGGTGTCGTGCGGCTCAGCTGGCGAATATCAGGCAGATGAGCAGGCAGGTATCGCGCGGCTCAGCTGGCGAGTATCAGGCAGATGAGCAGGCAGGTGTTGCAGGGTTCAGCTGGCGAATATCAGGCAGATGAGCAGCCAGGTGTCGCGCGGCTCAGCTGGCGAGTATCAGGCAGATGAGCAGGCAGGTGTCGCGCAGCTCAGCTGGCGAGTATCAGGCAGATGAGCAGGCAGGTGTCGCGGGGCTCAGCTGGCGAGCAGGCAGCGCGGCTCAGCTGGCGAGTATCAGGCAGATGAGCAGGCAGGTGTCGCGCGGCTCAGCTGGTGAGTATCAGGCAGATGAGTAGGCAGGTGTCGCGCGGCTCAGCTGGCGAGTATCAGGCAGATGAGCAGGCAGGTGTCGCGCGGCTCAGCTGGCGGTATCAGGCAGATGAGCAGGCAGGTGGCGCGGCTCAGCTGGCGAGTATCAGGCAGATAGCAGGCAGGTGCGCGGCTCAGCTGGCGAGTATCAGGCAGATGAGTAGGCAGGTGTCGCGGGGCTCAGCTGGCGAGTATCAGGCAGATGAGCAGGCAGGTGTCGCGCGGCTCAGCTGGCGAGTATCAGGCAGATGAGCAGGCAGGTGTCGCGCGGCTCAGCTGGCGAGTATCAGGCAGATGAGCAGGCAGGTGTCGCGCGGCTCAGCTGGCGAGTATCAGGCAGATGAGCAGGCAGGTGTCGCGCGGCTCAGCCGCGCGACACCTGCGTGGCTCATCTGGCGAGTATCAGGCAGATGAGCAGGCAGGTGTCGCGCGGCTCAGCTGGCGAGTATCAGGCAGCTGATCCGCGCGACACCTGCCTGCTCATCTGCCTGATAGTCGCCAGCTGAGCCCCGCGACACCTGCCTGCGCATCTGCCTGATACTCGCCAGCTGAGCCGCGCGACACCTGCCTGCTCATCTGCCTGATACTCGCCAGCTGAGCCGCGCGACACCTGCCTGCTCATCTGCCTGATACTCGCCAGCTGAGCCGCGCGACACCTGCCTGCTCATCTGCCTGATACTCGCCAGCTGAGCCGCGCGACACCTGCCTGCTCATCTGCCTGATACTCGCCAGCTGAGCCGCGCGACACCTGCCTGCTCATCTGCCTGATACTCGCCAGCTGAGCCGCGCGACACCTGCCTGCTCATCTGCCTGATACTCGCCAGCTGAGCCGCGCGACACCTGCCTGCTCATCTGCCTGATACTCGCCAGCTGAGCCGCGCGACACCTGCCTGCTCATCTGCCTGATACTCGCCAGCTGAGCCGCGCGACACCTGCCTGCTCATCTGCCTGATACTCGCCAGCTGAGCCGCGCGACACCTGCCTGCTCATCTGCCTGATACTCGCCAGCTGAGCCGCGCGACACCTGCCTGCTCATCTGCCTGATACTCGCCAGCTGAGCCGCGCGACACCTGCCTGCTCATCTGCCTGATACTCGCCAGCTGAGCCGCGCGACACCTGCCTGCTCATCTGCCTGATACTCGCCAGCTGAGCCGCGCGACACCTGCCTGCTCATCTGCCTGATACTCGCCAGCTGAGCCGCGCGACACCTGCCTGCTCATCTGCCTGATACTCGCCAGCTGAGCCGCGCGACACCTGCCTGCTCATCTGCCTGATACTCGCCAGCTGAGCCGCGCGACACCTGCCTGCTCATCTGCCTGATACTCGCCAGCTGAGCCGCGCGACACCTGCCTGCTCATCTGCCTGATACTCGCCAGCTGAGCCGCGCGACACCTGCCTGCTCATCTGCCTGATACTCGCCAGCTGAGCCGCGCGACACCTGCCTGCTCATCTGCCTGATACTCGCCAGCTGAGCCCGCGACACCTGCCTGCTCATCTGCCTGATACTCGCCAGCTGAGCCGCGCGACACCTGCCTGCTCATCTGCCTGATACTCGCCAGCTGAGCCGCGCGACACCTGCCTGCTCATCTGCCTGATACTCGCCAGCTGAGCCGCGCGACACCTGCCTGCTCATCTGCCTGATACTCGCCAGCTGAGCCGCGCGACACCTGCCTGCTCATCTGCCTGATACTCGCCAGCTGAGCCGCGCGACACCTGCCTGCTCATCTGCCTGATACTCGCCAGCTGAGCCGCGACACCTGCCTGCTCATCTGCCTGATACTCGCCAGCTGAGCCGCGCGACACCTGCCTGCTCATCTGCCTGATACTCGCCAGCTGAGCCGCGCGACACCTGCCTGCTCATCTGCCTGATACTCGCCAGCTGAGCCGCGCGACACCTGCCTGCTCATCTGCCTGATACTCGCCAGCTGAGCCGCGCGACACCTGCCTGCTCATCTGCCTGATACTCGCCAGCTGAGCCGCGCGACACCTGCCTGCTCATCTGCCTGATACTCGCCAGCTGAGCCGCGCGACACCTGCCTGCTCATCTGCCTGATACTCGCCAGCTGAGCCGCGCGACACCTGCCTGCTCATCTGCCTGATACTCGCCAGCTGAGCCGCGCGACACCTGCCTGCTCATCTGCCTGATACTCGCCAGCTGAGCCGCGCGACACCTGCCTGCTCATCTGCCTGATACTCGCCAGCTGAGCCGCGCGACACCTGCCTGCTCATCTGCCTGATACTCGCCAGCTGAGCCGCGCGACACCTGCCTGCTCATCTGCCTGATACTCGCCAGCTGAGCCGCGCGACACCTGCCTGCTCATCTGCCTGATACTCGCCAGCTGAGCCGCGCGACACCTGCCTGCTCATCTGCCTGATACTCGCCAGCTGAGCCGCGCGACACCTGCCTGCTCATCTGCCTGATACTCGCCAGCTGAGCCGCGACACCTGCCTGCTCATCTGCCTGATACTCGCCAGCTGAGCCGCGCGACACCTGCCTGCTCATCTGCCTGATACTCGCCAGCTGAGCCGCGCGACACCTGCCTGCTCATCTGCCTGATACTCGCCAGCTGAGCCGCGCGACACCTGCCTGCTCATCTGCCTGATACTCGCCAGCTGAGCCGCGCGACACCTGCCTGCTCATCTGCCTGATACTCGCCAGCTGAGCCGCGCGACACCTGCCTGCTCATCTGCCTGATACTCGCCAGCTGAGCCGCGCGACACCTGCCTGCTCATCTGCCTGATACTCGCCAGCTGAGCCGCGCGACACCTGCCTGCTCATCTGCCTGATACTCGCCAGCTGAGCCGCGCGACACCTGCCTGCTCATCTGCCTGATACTCGCCAGCTGAGCCGCGCGACACCTGCCTGCTCATCTGCCTGATACTCGCCAGCTGAGCCGCGCGACACCTGCCTGCTCATCTGCCTGATACTCGCCAGCTGAGCCGCGACACCTGCCTGCTCATCTGCCTGATACTCGCCAGCTGAGCCGCGCGACACCTGCCTGCTCATCTGCCTGATACTCGCCAGCTGAGCCGCGCGACACCTGCCTGCTCATCTGCCTGATACTCGCCAGCTGAGCCGCGCGACACCTGCCTGCTCATCTGCCTGATACTCGCCAGCTGAGCCGCGCGACACCTGCCTGCTCATCTGCCTGATACTCGCCAGCTGAGCCGCGCGACACCTGCCTGCTCATCTGCCTGATACTCGCCAGCTGAGCCGCGCGACACCTGCCTGCTCATCTGCCTGATACTCGCCAGCTGAGCCGCGCGACACCTGCCTGCTCATCTGCCTGATACTCGCCAGCTGAGCCGCGCGACACCTGCCTGCTCATCTGCCTGATACTCGCCAGCTGAGCCGCGCGACACCTGCCTGCTCATCTGCCTGATACTCGCCAGCTGAGCCGCGCGACACCTGCCTGCTCATCTGCCTGATACTCGCCAGCTGAGCCGCGCGACACCTGCCTGCTCATCTGCCTGATACTCGCCAGCTGAGCCGCGCGACACCTGCCTGCTCATCTGCCTGATACTCGCCAGCTGAGCCGCGCGACACCTGCCTGCTCATCTGCCTGATACTCGCCAGCTGAGCCGCGCGACACCTGCCTGCTCATCTGCCTGATACTCGCCAGCTGAGCCGCGCGACACCTGCCTGCTCATCTGCCTGATACTCGCCAGCTGAGCCGCGCGACACCTGCCTGCTCATCTGCCTGATACTCGCCAGCTGAGCCGCGCGACACCTGCCTGCTCATCTGCCTGATACTCGCCAGCTGAGCCGCGCGACACCTGCCTGCTCATCTGCCTGATACTCGCCAGCTGAGCCGCGCGACACCTGCCTGCTCATCTGCCTGATACTCGCCAGCTGAGCCGCGCGACACCTGCCTGCTCATCTGCCTGATACTCGCCAGCTGAGCCGCGCGACACCTGCCTGCTCATCTGCCTGATACTCGCCAGCTGAGCCGCGCGACACCTGCCTGCTCATCTGCCTGATACTCGCCAGCTGAGCCGCGCGACACCTGCCTGCTCATCTGCCTGATACTCGCCAGCTGAGCCGCGCGACACCTGCCTGCTCATCTGCCTGATACTCGCCAGCTGAGCCGCGCGACACCTGCCTGCTCATCTGCCTGATACTCGCCAGCTGAGCCGCGCGACACCTGCCTGCTCATCTGCCTGATACTCGCCAGCTGAGCCGCGCGACACCTGCCTGCTCATCTGCCTGATACTCGCCAGCTGAGCCGCGCGACACCTGCCTGCTCATCTGCCTGATACTCGCCAGCTGAGCCGCGCGACACCTGCCTGCTCATCTGCCTGATACTCGCCAGCTGAGCCGCGCGACACCTGCCTGCTCATCTGCCTGATACTCGCCAGCTGAGCCGCGCGACACCTGCCTGCTCATCTGCCTGATACTCGCCAGCTGAGCCGCGCGACACCTGCCTGCTCATCTGCCTGATACTCGCCAGCTGAGCCGCGCGACACCTGCCTGCTCATCTGCCTGATACTCGCCAGCTGAGCCGCGCGACACCTGCCTGCTCATCTGCCTGATACTCGCCAGCTGAGCCGCGCGACACCTGCCTGCTCATCTGCCTGATACTCGCCAGCTGAGCCGCGCGACACCTGCCTGCTCATCTGCCTGATACTCGCCAGCTGAGCCGCGCGACACCTGCCTGCTCATCTGCCTGATACTCGCCAGCTGAGCCGCGCGACACCTGCCTGCTCATCTGCCTGATACTCGCCAGCTGAGCCGCGCGACACCTGCCTGCTCATCTGCCTGATACTCGCCAGCTGAGCCGCGCGACACCTGCCTGCTCATCTGCCTGATACTCGCCAGCTGAGCCGCGCGACACCTGCCTGCTCATCTGCCTGATACTCGCCAGCTGAGCCGCGCGACACCTGCCTGCTCATCTGCCTGATACTCGCCAGCTGAGCCGCGCGACACCTGCCTGCTCATCTGCCTGATACTCGCCAGCTGAGCCGCGCGACACCTGCCTGCTCATCTGCCTGATACTCGCCAGCTGAGCCGCGCGACACCTGCCTGCTCATCTGCCTGATACTCGCCAGCTGAGCCGCGCGACACCTGCCTGCTCATCTGCCTGATACTCGCCAGCTGAGCCGCGCGACACCTGCCTGCTCATCTGCCTGATACTCGCCAGCTGAGCCGCGCGACACCTGCCTGCTCATCTGCCTGATACTCGCCAGCTGAGCCGCGCGACACCTGCCTGCTCATCTGCCTGATACTCGCCAGCTGAGCCGCGCGACACCTGCCTGCTCATCTGCCTGATACTCGCCAGCTGAGCCGCGCGACACCTGCCTGCTCATCTGCCTGATACTCGCCAGCTGAGCCGCGCGACACCTGCCTGCTCATCTGCCTGATACTCGCCAGCTGAGCCGCGCGACACCTGCCTGCTCATCTGCCTGATACTCGCCAGCTGAGCCGCGCGACACCTGCCTGCTCATCTGCCTGATACTCGCCAGCTGAGCCGCGCGACACCTGCCTGCTCATCTGCCTGATACTCGCCAGCTGAGCCGCGCGACACCTGCCTGCTCATCTGCCTGATACTCGCCAGCTGAGCCGCGCGACACCTGCCTGCTCATCTGCCTGATACTCGCCAGCTGAGCCGCGCGACACCTGCCTGCTCATCTGCCTGATACTCGCCAGCTGAGCCGCGCGACACCTGCCTGCTCATCTGCCTGATACTCGCCAGCTGAGCCGCGCGACACCTGCCTGCTCATCTGCCTGATACTCGCCAGCTGAGCCGCGCGACACCTGCCTGCTCATCTGCCTGATACTCGCCAGCTGAGCCGCGCGACACCTGCCTGCTCATCTGCCTGATACTCGCCAGCTGAGCCGCGCGACACCTGCCTGCTCATCTGCCTGATACTCGCCAGCTGAGCCGCGCGACACCTGCCTGCTCATCTGCCTGATACTCGCCAGCTGAGCCGCGCGACACCTGCCTGCTCATCTGCCTGATACTCGCCAGCTGAGCCGCGCGACACCTGCCTGCTCATCTGCCTGATACTCGCCAGCTGAGCCGCGCGACACCTGCCTGCTCATCTGCCTGATACTCGCCAGCTGAGCCGCGCGACACCTGCCTGCTCATCTGCCTGATACTCGCCAGCTGAGCCGCGCGACACCTGCCTGCTCATCTGCCTGATACTCGCCAGCTGAGCCGCGCGACACCTGCCTGCTCATCTGCCTGATACTCGCCAGCTGAGCCGCGCGACACCTGCCTGCTCATCTGCCTGATACTCGCCAGCTGAGCCGCGCGACACCTGCCTGCTCATCTGCCTGATACTCGCCAGCTGAGCCGCGCGACACCTGCCTGCTCATCTGCCTGATACTCGCCAGCTGAGCCGCGCGACACCTGCCTGCTCATCTGCCTGATACTCGCCAGCTGAGCCGCGCGACACCTGCCTGCTCATCTGCCTGATACTCGCCAGCTGAGCCGCGCGACACCTGCCTGCTCATCTGCCTGATACTCGCCAGCTGAGCCGCGCGACACCTGCCTGCTCATCTGCCTGATACTCGCCAGCTGAGCCGCGCGACACCTGCCTGCTCATCTGCCTGATACTCGCCAGCTGAGCCGCGCGACACCTGCCTGCTCATCTGCCTGATACTCGCCAGCTGAGCCGCGCGACACCTGCCTGCTCATCTGCCTGATACTCGCCAGCTGAGCCGCGCGACACCTGCCTGCTCATCTGCCTGATACTCGCCAGCTGAGCCGCGCGACACCTGCCTGCTCATCTGCCTGATACTCGCCAGCTGAGCCGCGCGACACCTGCCTGCTCATCTGCCTGATACTCGCCAGCTGAGCCCCGCGACACCTGCCTGCTCATCTGCCTGATACTCGCCAGCTGAGCCGCGCGACACCTGCCTGCTCATCTGCCTGATACTCGCCAGCTGAGCCGCGCGACACCTGCCTGCTCATCTGCCTGATACTCGCCAGCTGAGCCCCGCGACACCTGCCTGCTCATCTGCCTGATACTCGCCAGCTGAGCCCCGCGACACCTGCCTGCTCATCTGCCTGATACTCGCCAGCTGAACCGCGCGACACCTGCCTGCTCATCTGCCTGATACTCGCCAGCTGAGCCCCGCGACACCTGCCTGCTCATCTGCCTGATACTCGCCAGCTGAGCCGCGCGACACCTGCCTGCTCATCTGCCTGATACTCGCCAGCTGAGCCGCGCGACACCTGCCTGCTCATCTGCCTGATACTCGCCAGCTGAGCAGCGCGACACCTGCCTGCTCATCTGCCTGATACTCGCCAGCTGAGCCGCGCGACACCTGCCTGCTCATCTGCCTGATACTCGCCAGCTGAGCCGCGCGACACCTGCCTGCTCATCTGCCTGATACTCGCCAGCTGAGCCCCGCGACACCTGCCTGCTCATCTGCCTGATACTCGCCAGCTGAGCCGCGCGACACCTGCCTGCTCATCTGCCTGATACTCGCCAGCTGAGCCGCGCGACACCTGCCTGCTCATCTGCCTGATACTCGCCAGCTGAGCCGCGCGACACCTGCCTGCTCATCTGCCTGATACTCGCCAGCTGAGCCGCGCGACACCTGCCTGCTCATCTGCCTGATACTCGCCAGCTGAGCCGCGCGACACCTGCCTGCTCATCTGCCTGACACTCGCCAGCTGAGCCGCGCGACACCTGCCTGCTCATCTGCCTGATACTCGCCAGCTGAGCCGCGCGACACCTGCCTGCTCATCTGCCTGATACTCGCCAGCAGAGCCGCGCGACACCTGCCTGCTCATCTGCCTGATACTCGCCAGCTGAGCCGCGCGACACCTGCCTGCTCATCTGCCTGATACTCGCCAGCTGAGCCGCGCGACACCTGCCTGCTCATCTGCCTGATACTCGCCAGCTGAGCCGCGCGACACCTGCCTGCTCATCTGCCTGATACTCGCCAGCTGAGCCGCGCGACACCTGCCTGCTCATCTGCCTGATACTCGCCAGCTGAGCCGCGCGACACCTGCCTGCTCATCTGCCTGATACTCGCCAGCTGAGCCGCGCGACACCTGCCTGCTCATCTGCCTGATACTCGCCAGCTGAGCCCCGCGACACCTGCCTGCTCATCTGCCTGATACTCGCCAGCTGAGCCGCGCGACACCTGCCTGCTCATCTGCCTGATACTCGCCTGCTGAGCCGCGCGACACCTGCCTGCTCATCTGCCTGATACTCGCCAGCTGAGCCGCGCGACACCTGCCTGCTCATCTGCCTGATACTCGCCAGCTGAGCCGCGCGACACCTGCCTGCTCATCTGCCTGATACTCGCCAGCTGAGCCCCGCGACACCTGCCTGCTCATCTGCCTGATACTCGCCAGCTGAGCCGCGCGACACCTGCCTGCTCATCTGCCTGATACTCGCCAGCTGAGCCACGCGACACCTGCATGCTCATCTGCCTGATACTCGCCAGCTGAGCCGCGCGACACCTGCCTGCTCATCTGCCTGATACTCGCCAGCTGAGCCGCGCGAGACCTGCCTGCTCATCTGCCTGATACTCGCCAGCTGAGCCGCGCGACACCTGCCTGCTCATCTGCCTGATACTCGCCAGCTGAGCCGCGCGACACCTGCCTGCTCATCTGCCTGATACTCGCCAGCTGAGCCGCGCGACACCTGCCTGCTCATCTGCCTGATACTCGCCAGCTGAGCCGCGCGACACCTGCCTGCTCATCTGCCTGATACTCGCCAGCTGAGCCGCGCGACACCTGCCTGCTCATCTGCCTGATACTCGCCAGCTGAGCCGCGCGACACCTGCCTGCTCATCTGCCTGATACTCGCCAGCTGAGCCGCGCGACACCTGCCTGCTCATCTGCCTGATACTCGCCAGCTGAGCCGCGCGACACCTGCCTGCTCATCTGCCTGATACTCGCCAGCTGAGCCGCGCGACACCTGCCTGCTCATCTGCCTGATACTCGCCAGCTGAGCCGCGCGACACCTGCCTGCTCATCTGCCTGATACTCGCCAGCTCAGCCGCGCGACACCTGCCTGCTCATCTGCCTGATATTCGCCAGCTGAGCCGCGCGACACCTGCCTGCTCATCTGCCTGATACTCGCCAGCTGAGCCGCGCGACACCTGCCTGCTCATCTGCCTGATACTCGCCAGCTGAGCCGCGCGACACCTGCCTGCTCATCTGCCTGATACTCGCCAGCTGAGCCGCGCGACACCTGCCTGCTCATCTGCCTGATACTCGCCAGCTGAGCCCCGCGACACCTGCCTGCTCATCTGCCTGATACTCGCCAGCTGAGCCGCGCGACACCTGCCTGCTCATCTGCCTGATACTCGCCAGCTGAGCCGCGCGACACCTGCCTGCTCATCTGCCTGATACTCGCCAGCTGAGCCGCGCGACACCTGCCTGCTCATCTGCCTGACACTCGCCAGCTGAGCCGCGCGACACCTGCCTGCTCATCTGCCTGATACTCGCCAGCTCAGCCGCGCGACACCTGCCTGCTCATCTGCCTGATACTCGCCAGCTCAGCCGCGCGACACCTGCCTGCTCATCTGCCTGATACTCGCCAGCTGAGCCGCGCGACACCTGCCTGCTCATCTGCCTGATACTCGCCAGCCGAGCCGCGCGACACCTGCCTGCTCATCTGCCTGATACTCGCCAGCTGAGCCGCGCGACACCCGCCTGCTCATCTGCCTGATACTCGCCAGCTGAGCCGCGCGACACCTGCCTGCTCATCTGCCTGATACTCGCCAGCTGAGCCGCGCGACACCTGCCTGCTCATCTGCCTGATACTCGCCAGCTGAGCCGCGCGACACCTGCCTGCTCATCTGCCTGATACTCGCCAGCTGAGCCGCGCGACACCTGCCTGCTCATCTGCCTGATACTCGACAGCTCAGTCGCGCGACACCTGCCTGCTCATCTGCCTGATACTCGCCAGCTGAGCCGCGCGACACCTGCCTGCTCATCTGCCTGATACTCGCCAGCTGAGCCGCGCGACACCTGCCTGCTCACCTGCCTGATACTCGCCAGCCGAGCCGCGCGACACCTGCCTGCTCATCTGCCTGACACTCGCCAGCTGAGCCGCGCGACACCTGCCTGCTCATCTGCCTGATACTCGCCAGCTGAGCCGCGCGACACCTGCCTGCTCATCTGCCTGATACTCGCCAGCCGAGCCGCGCGACACCTGCCTGCTCATCTGCCTGATACTCGCCAGCTGAGCCGCGCGACACCTGCCTGCTCATCTGCCTGATACTCGCCAGCTGAGCCGCGCGACACCTGCCTGTTCATCTGCCTGATACTCGCCAGCTGAGCCGCGCGACACCTGCCTGCTCATCTGCCTGATACTCGCCAGCTGAGCCGCGCGACACCTGCCTGCTCATCTGCCTGATACTCGCCAGCTGAGCCGCGCGACACCTGCCTGCTCATCTGCCTGATACTCGCCAGCTGAGCCGCGCGACACCTGCCTGCTCATCTGCCTGATACTCGCCAGCTGAGCCGCGCGACACCTGCCTGCCCATCTGCCTGATACTCGCCAGCTGAGCCGCGCGACACCTGCCTGCTCATCTGCCTGATACTCGCCAGCTGAGCCGCGCGACACCTGCCTGCTCATCTGCCTGATACTCGCCAGCTGAGCCGCGCGACACCTGCCTGCTCATCTGCCTGATACTCGCCAGCTGAGCCGCGCGACACCTGCCTGCTCATCTGCCTGATACTCGACAGCTGAGCCGCGCGACACCTGCCTGCTCACCTGCCTGATACTCGCCAGCTGAGCCGCGCGACACTTGCCTGCTCATCTGCCTGATACTCGCCAGCTGAGCCGCGCGACACCTGCCTGCTCATCTGCCTGATACTCGCCAGCTGAGCCGCGCGACACCTGCCTGCTCATCTGCCTGATACTCGCCAGCTCAGTCGCGCGACACGTGCCTGCTCATCTGCCTGATACTCGCCAGCTGAGCCGCGCGACACCTGCCTGCTCATCTGCCTGATACTCGACAGCTGAGCCGCGCGACACCTGCCTGCTCATCTGCCTGATACTCGCCAGCTCAGCCGCGCGACACCTGCCTGCTCATCTGCCTGATACTCGCCAGCTGAGCCGCGCGACACCTGCCTGCTCATCTGCCTGATACTCGCCAGCTCAGCCGCGCGACACCTGCCTGCTCATCTGCCTGATACTCGCCAGCTGAGCCGCGCGACACCTGCCTGCTCATCTGCCTGATACTCGCCAGCTCAGCCGCGCGACACCTGCCTGCTCATCCGCCTGATACTCGCCAGCTCAGCCGCGTGACACCTGCCTGCTCATCTGCCTGATACTCGCCAGCTGAGCCGCGCGACACCTGCCTGCTCATCTGCCTGATACTCGCCAGCTGAGCCGCGCGACACCTGCCTGCTCATCTGCCTGATACTCGCCAGCTGAGCCGCGCGACACCTGCCTGCTCATCTGCCTGACACTCGCCAGCTGAGCCGCGCGACACCTGCCTGCTCATCTGCCTGATACTCGCCAGCTGAGCCGCGCGACACCTGCCTGCTCATCTGCCTGATACTCGCCAGCTGAGCCGCGCGACACCTGCCTGCTCATCTGCCTGATACTCGCCAGCCGAGCCGCGCGACACCTGCCTGCTCATCTGCCTGATACTCGCCAGCTGAGCCGCGCGACACCTGCCTGCTCATCTGCCTGATACTCGCCAGCTGAGCCGCGCGACACCTGCCTGCTCATCTGCCTGATACTCGCCAGCTGAGCCGCGCGACACCTGCCTGCTCATCTGCCTGATACTCGCCAGCGGAGCCGCGCGACACCTGCCTGCTCATCTGCCTGATACTCGCCAGCTGAGCCGCGCGACACCTGCCTGCTCATCTGCCTGATACTCGCCAGCTGAGTCGCGCGACACGTGCCTGCTCATCTGCCTGATACTCGCCAGCTGAGCCGCGCGACACCTACCTGCTCATCTGCCTGATATTCGCCAGCTGAGCCGTGAGACACCTGCCTGCTCATCTGCCTGATACTCGCCAGCGGAGCCGCGCGACACCTGCCTGCTCATCTGTCTGATACTCGCCAGCTGAGCCGCGCGACACCTGCCTGCTCATCTGCCTGACACTCGCCAGCTGAGCCGCGTGACACCTGCCTGCTCATCTGCCTGATACTCGCCAGCTGAGCCGCACGACACCTGCCTGCTCATCTGCCTGATACTCGCAAGCTGAGCCGCGCGACACCTGCCTGCTCATCTGCCTGATACTCGACAGCTGAGTCGCGCGACACCTGCCTGCTCATCTGCCTGATACTCGCCAGCTGAGCCGCGCGACACCTGCCTGCTCATCTGCCTGATACTCGCCAGCTCAGCCACGCGACACCTGCCTGCTCATCTGCCTGATACTCGCCAGCTCAGCCGCGCGACACCTGCCTGCTCATCTGCCTCATATTCGCCAGCTGAGCCCTGCGACACCTGCCTGCTCATCTGCCTGATACTCGCCAGCTGAGCCGCGCGACACCTGCCTGCTCATCTGCCTGATACTCGCCAGCTGAGCCGCGCGACACCTGCCTGCTCATCTGCCTGATACTCGCCAGCTGAGCCTCGCGACACCTGCCTGCTCATCTGCCTGATACTCGCCAGCTGAGCCGCGCGACACCTGCCTGCTCATCTGCCTGACACTCGCCAGCTCAGTCGCGCGACACGTGCCTGCTCATCTGCCTGATACTCGCCAGCTGAGCCACGCGACACCTGCCTGCTCATCTGCCTGATACTCGCCAGCTGAGCCGCGCGACACCTGCCTGCTCATCTGCCTGATACTCGCCAGCTGAGTCGCGCGACACCTGCCTGCTCATCTGCCTGATACTCGCCAGCTGAGCCACGCGACACCTGCCTGCTCATCTGCCTGATACTCGCCAGCTGAGCCGCGCGACACCTGCCTGCTCATCTGCCTGATACTCGCCAGCTGAGCCGCGCGACACCTGCCTGCTCATCTGCCTGATACCCGCCAGCTGAGCCGCGCGACACCTGCCTGCTCATCTGCCTGATACTCGCCAGCTGAGCCACGCGACACGTGCCTGCTCATCTGCCTGATACTCGCCAGCTGAGTCGCGCGACACCTGCCTGCTCATCTGCCTGATACCCGCCAGCTGAGCCGCGCGACACGTGCCTGCTCATCTGCCTGATACTCGCCAGCTGAGCCGCGCGACACCTGCCTGCTCATCTGCCTGATACTCGCCAGCTGAGCCGCGCGACACCTGCCTGCTCATCTGCCTGATACTCGCCAGCTGAGCCGCGCAACACCTGCCTGCTCATCTGCCTGATACTCGCCAGCTGAGCCGCGCGACACCTGCCTGCTCATCTGCTTGATACTCGCCAGCTGAGCCGCGCGACACCTGCCTGCTCATCTGCCTGATACTCGCCAGCTGAGCCGCGCGACACCTGCCTGCTCATCTGCCTGATACTCGCCAGCTGAGCCGCGCGACACCCGCCTGCTCATCTGCCTGATACTCGCCAGCTGAGTCGCGCGACACCTGCCTGCTCATCTGCCTGATACTCGCCAGCTGAGCCGCGCGACACCTGCCTGCTCATCTGCCTGATACTCGCCAGCTGAGCCGCGCGACACCTGCCTGCTCATCTGCCTGATACTCGCCAGCTGAGCCGCGTGACACCTGCCTGCTCATCCGCCTGATACTCGCCAGCTGAGCCGCGCGACACCTGCCTGCTCATCTGCCTGATACTCGCCAGCTGAGCCCCGCGACACCTGCCTGCTCATCTGCCTGATACTCGCCAGCTGAGCCGCACGACACCTGCCTGCTCATCTGCCTGATACTCGCCAGCTGAGCCGCGCGACACCTGCCTGCTCATCTGCCTGATACTCGCCAGCTCAGCCGCGCGACACCTGCCTGCTCATCTGCCTGATACTCGCCAGCTGAGCCGCGCGACACCTGCCTGCTCACCTGCCTGATACTCGCCAGCTGAACCGCGCGACACCTGCCTGCTCATCTGCCTGATGCTCGCCAGCTGAGCCGCGCAACACCTGCCTGCTCATCTGCCTGATACCCGCCAGCTGAGCCGCGCGACACCTGCCTGCTCATCTGCCTGATACTCGCCAGCTGAGCCGCGCGACACCTGCCTGCTCATCTGCCTGATACTCGCCAGCTGAGCCGCGCGACACCTGCCTGCCCATCTGCCTGATACTCGCCAGCTGAGCCGCGCGACACCTGCCTGTTCATCTGCCTGATACTCGCCAGCTGAGCCGCGCGACACCTGCCTGCTCATCTGCCTGATACTCGCCAGCTGAGCCGCGCGACACCTGCCTGCTCATCTGCCTGATATTCGCCAGCTGAGCCGCGCGACACCTGCCTGCTCATCTGCCTGATACTCGCCAGCTGAGCCGCGCGACACCTGCCTGCTCATCTGCCTCATACTCGCCAGCTGAGCCTCGCGACACGTGCCTGCTCATCTGCCTGATACTCGCCAGCTGAGCCGCGCGACACCTGCCTGCTCATCTGCCTGATACTCGCCAGCTGAGCCGCGCGACACCTGCCTGCTCATCTGCCTGATACTCGCCAGCTGAGCCGCGCGACACCTGCCTGCTCATCTGCCTGATACTCGACAGCTCAGTCGCGCGACACGTGCCTGCTCATCTGCCTGATACTCGCCAGCTGAGCCGCGCGACACCTGCCTGCTCATCTGCCTGATACTCGCCAGCTGAGCCGCGCGACACCTGCCTGCTCATCTGCCTGATACTCGCCAGCTGAGCCGCGCGACACCTGCCTGCTCATCTGTCTGATACTCGCCAGCTGAGCCCCGCGACACCTGCCTGCTCATCTGCCTGATACTCGCCAGCTGAGCCGCGCGACACCTGCCTGCTCATCTGCCTGATACTCGCCAGCTGAGCCGCGCGACACCTGCCTGCTCATCTGCCTGATACTCGCCAGCTGAGCCGCGCGACACCTGCCTGCTCATCTGCCTCATACTCGCCAGCTGAGCCGCGCGATACCTGCCTGCTCATCTGCCTGATACTCGCCAGCTGAGCCGCGCGACACCTGCCTGCTCATCTGCCTGATACTCGCTAGCTGAGCCACGCGACACCTGCCTGCTCATCTGCCTGATACTCGCCAGCTGAGTCGCGCGACACGTGCCTGCTCATCTGCCTGATACTCGACAGCTCAGCCGCGCGACACGTGCCTGCTCATCTGCCTGATACTCGCCAGCTGAGCCACGCGACACCTGCCTGCTCATCTGCCTGATACTCGCCAGCTGAGCCCCGCGACACCTGCCTGCCCATCTGCCTGATACTCGCCAGCTGAGCCCTGCGACACCTGCCTGCTCATCTGCCTGATACTCGCCAGCTCAGCCACGCGACACCTGCCTGCCCATCTGCCTGATACTCGCCAGCTGAGCTGCGCGACACCTGCCTGCTCATCTGCCTGATACTCGCCAGCTGAGCCGAGCGACACCTGCCTGCTCATCTGCCTGATACTCGCCAGCTGAGCCACGCGACACCTGCCTGCTCATCTGCCTGATACTCGACAGCTGAGCCACGCGACACCTGCCTGCTCATCTGCCTGATACTCGCCAGCAGAGCCGCGCGACACCTGCCTGCTCATCTGCCTGATACTCGCCAGCTGAGCCGCGCGACACCTGCCTGCTCATCTGCCTGATACTCGCCAGCTGAGCCGCGCGACACCTGCCCGCTCATCTGCCTGATACTCGCCGGCTGAGCCGCGCGACACCTGCCTGCTCATCTGCCTGATACACGCCAGCTGAGCCGCGCGACACCTGCTTGCTCATCTGCCTGATACTCGCCAGCTCAGTCGCGCGACACCTGCCTGCTCATCTGCCTGATATTCGCCAGCTGAGCCGCGCGACACCTGCCTGCTCATCTGCCTGATACTCGCCAGCTGAGCCGCGCGACACCTGCCTGCTCATCAGCCTGATACTCGCCAGCTGAGCCGCGCGACACCTGCCTGCTCATCTGCCTGATACTCGCCAGCTGAGCCGCGCGACACCTGCCTGCTCATCTGCCTGATACTCGCCAGCTGAGCCGCGCGACACCTGCCTGCTCATCTGCCTGATACTCGCCAGCTGAGCCGCGCGACACCTGCCTGCTCATCTGCCTGATACTCGCCAGCTGAGCCGCGCGACACCTGCCTGCTCATCTGCCCGATACTCGCCAGCTGAGCCGCGCGACACCTGCCTGCTCATCTGCCTGATACTCGCCAGCTCAGCCGCGCGACACCTGCCTTCTCATCTGCCTGATACTCGCCAGCTGAGCCGCGCGACACCTGCCTGCTCATCTGCCTGATACTCGCCAGCTGAGCCACGCGACACCTGCCTGCTCATCTGCCTGATACTCGACAGCTCAGTCGCGCGACACGTGCCTGCTCATCTGCCTGATACTCGCCTGCTGAGCCGCGCGACACCTGCCTGCTCATCTGCCTGATACTCGCCAGCTGAGCCGCGCGATACCTGCCTGCTCATCTGCCTGATACTCGCCAGCTGAGCCGCGCGACACCTGCCTGCTCATCTGCCTGATACTCGCCAGCTGAGCCGCGCGACACCTGCCTGCTCATCTGCCTGATATTCGCCAGCTGAGCCTCGCGACACCTGCCTGCTCATCTGCCTGATACTCGCCAGCTGATCCGCGCGACACCTGCCTGCTCATCTGCCTGATACTCGCCAGCTGAGCCGTGCGACACCTGCCTGCTCATCTGCCTGATACTCGCCAGCTCAGTCACGCGACACGTGCCTGCTCATCTGCCTGATACTCGCCAGCTGAGCCGCGCGACACCTGCCTGCTCATCTGCCTGATACTCGCCAGCTGAGCCACGCGACACCTGCCTGCTCATCTGCCTGATACTCGCCAGCTGAGCCGCGCGACACCTGCCTGCTCATCTGCCTGATACTCGCCAGCTGAGCCGCGCGACACCTGCCTGCTCATCTGCCTGATACTCGCCAGCTGAGCCGCGCGACACCTGCCTGCTCATCTGCCTGATACTCGCCAGCTGAGCCGCGCGACACCTGCCTGCTCATCTGCCTGATACTCGCCAGCTGAGCCCCGCGACACCTGCCTGCTCATCTGCCTGATACTCGCTAGCTGAGCCGTGCGACACCTGCCTGCTCATCTGCCTGATACTCGCCAGCTCAGTCGCGCGACACCTGCCTGTTCATCTGCCTGATACTCGCCAGCTGAGCCGCGCGACACCTGCCTGCCCATCTGCCTGATACTCGACAGCTCAGTCGCGCGACACGTGCCTGCTCATCTGCCTGATACTCGCCAGCTCAGCCACGCGACACCTGCCTGCCCATCTGCCTGATACTCGCTAGCTGAGCCACGCGACACCTGCCTGCTCATCTGCCTGATACTCGCCAGCTCAGCCGCGCGACACCTACCTGCTCATCTGCCTGATACTCGCCAGCTGAGCTTCGCGACACCTGCCTGCTCATCTGCCTGATACTCGCAAGCTGAGCCGCGCAACACCTGCCTGCTCATCTGCCTGATACTCGCCAGCTGAGCCCCGCGACACCTGCCTGCTCATCTGCCTGATACTCGCCAGCTCAGCCGTGCGACACCTGCCTGCTCATCTGCCTGATACTCGCCAGCTGAGCCCCGCGACACCTGCCTGCTCATCTGCCTGATACTCGCCAGCTGAGCCGCACGACACCTGCCTGCTCATCTGCCTGATACTCGCCAGCTCAGCCGCGCGACACGTGCCTGCTCATCTGCCTGATACTCGCCAGTTGAGCCGCGCGACACCTGCCTGCTCATCTGCCTGATACTCGCCAGCTGAGCCGCGCGACACCTGCCTGCTCATCTGCCTGATACTCGCCAGCTCAGTCGCGCGACACCTGCCTGCTCATCTGCCTGATACTCGCCGGCTGAGCCGCGCGACACCTGCCTGCTCATCTGCCTGATACTCGCCAGCCGAGCCGCGCGACACCTGCCTGCTCATCTGCCTGATACTCGCCAGCTGAGCCGCGCGACACCTGCCTGCTCATCTGCCTGATACTCGCCAGCTGAGCCCCGCGACACCTGCCTGCTCATCTGCCTGATACTCGCCAGCTGAGCCACGCGACACCTGCCTGCCCATCTGCCTGATACTCGCCAGCTCAGTCGCGCGACACGTGCCTGCTCATCTGCCTGATACTCGCCAGCTGAGCCGCGCGACACCTGCCTGCTCATCTGCCTGATACTCGCCAGCTGAGCCGCGTGACACCTGCCTGCTCATCTGCCTGATACTCGCCAGCTGAGCCGCGCGACACCTGCCTGCTCATCTGCCTGATACTCGCCAGTTGAGCCGCGCGACACCTGCCTGCTCATCTGCCTGATACTCGCCAGCTGAGCCGCGCGACACCTGCCTGCTCATCTGCCTGATACTCGCCAGCTGAGCCCCGCGACACCTGCCTGCTCATCTGCCTGATATTCGCCAGCTGAGCCCCGCGACACCTGCCTGCTCATCTGCCTGATACTCGCCAGCTCAGCCGCGCGACACCTGCCTGCTCATCTGCCTGATACTCGCCAGCTGAGCCTCGCGACACCTGCCTGCTCATCTGCCTGATATTCGCCAGCTGAGCCGCGCGACACCTGCCTGTTCATCTGCCTGATACTCGCCAGCTGAGCCGCGCGACACCTGCCTGCTCATCTGCCTGATACTCGCCAGCTGAGCCGCGCGACACCTGCCTGCTCATCTGCGTGATACTCGCCAGCTCAGCCGCGCGACACCTGCCTGCTCATCTGCCTGATATTCGCCAGCTGAGCCGCGTGACACCTGCCTGCTCATCTGCCTGATACTCGCCAGCTGAGCCGCGTGACACCTGCCTGCTCATCTGCCTGATATTCGCCAGCTGAGCCGTGCGACACCTGCCTGCTCATCTGCCTGATACTCGCCAGCTGAGCCGCGCGACTCCTGCCTGCTCATCTGCCTGATACTCGCCAGTTGAGCCGCGCGACACCTGCCTGCTCATCTGCCTGATACTCCCCAGCTGAGCCGCGTGACACCTGCCTGCTCATCTGCCTGATATTCGCCAGCTGAGCCGCGCCACACCTGCCTGCTCATCTGCCTGATACTCGCCAGCTGAGCCGCGCGACACCTGCCTGCTCATCTGCCTGATACTCGCCAGCCGAGCCGCGCGACACCTGCCTGCTCATCTGCCTGATACTCGCCAGCTGAGCCGCGCGACACCTGCCTGCTCATCTGCCTGATACTCGCCAGCTGAGCCGCGCGACACCTGCCTGCTCATCTGCCTGATACTCGCCAGCTGAGCCGCGCGACACCTGCCTGCTCATCTGCCTGATACTCGCCAGCTGAGCCGCACGACACCTGCCTGCTCATCTGCCTGATACTCGCCAGCTGAGCCGCGCGACAACTGCCTGCTCATCTGCCTGATACTCGCCAGCTGAGCCGCGCTACACCTGCCTGCTCATCTGCCTGATACTCGCCAGCTGAGCCGCGCGACACCTGCCTGCTCATCAGCCTGATACTCGCCAGCTGAGCCGCGCGACACCTGCCTGCTCATCTGCCTGATATTCGCCAGCTGAGCCGCGCGACACCTGCCTGCTCATCTGCCTGATACTCGCCAGCTGAGCCGCGCGACACCTGCCTGCTCATCTGCCTGATACTCGCCAGCTGAGCCGCGCGACACCTGCCTGCTCATCTGCCTGATACTCGCTAGCTGAACCCCGCGACACCTGCCTGCTCATCTGCCTGATACTCGCCAGCTGAGCCGCGCGACACCTGCCTGCTCATCTGCCTGATACTCGCCAGCTGAGCCGCGCGATACCTGCCTGCTCATCTGCCTGATACTCGCCAGCTCAGTCGCGCGACACCTGCCTGCTCATCTGCCTGATACTCGCCAGCTGAGCCGCGCGACACCTGCCTGCTCATCTGCCTGATACTCGCCAGCTGAGCCGCTCGACACCTGCCTGCTCATCTGCCTGATACTCGCCAGCTGAGCCGCGCGACACCTGCCTGCTCATCTGCCTGATACTCGCCAGCTGAGCCGCGCGACACCTGCCTGCTCATCTGCCTGACACTCGCCAGCTGAGCCGCGCGACACCTGCCTGCTCATCTGCCTGATACTCGCCAGCTGAGCCGCGCGACACCTGCCTGCTCATCTGCCTGATACTCGCCAGCTGAGCCGCTCGACACCTGCCTGCTCATCTGCCTGATACTCGCCAGCTGAGCCGCGCGACACCTGCCTGCTCATCTGCCTGATACTCGCCAGCTGAGTCGCGCGACACCTGCCTGCTCATCTGCCTGATACTCGCCAGCTGAGCCGCGCGAAACCTGCCTGCTCATCTGCCTGATACTCGACAGCTCAGTCGCGCGACACCTGCCTGCTCATCTGCCTGATACTCGCCAGCTGAGCCGCGCGACACCTGCCTGCTCATCTGCCTGATACTCGACAGCTCAGCCGCGCGACACCTGCCTGCTCATCTGCCTGATACTCGCCAGCTGAACCGCGCGACACCTGCCTGCTCATCTGCCTGATACTCGCCTGCTGAGCCGCGCGACACCTGCCTGCCCATCTGCCTGATACTCGCCAGCTGAGCCGCGCGACACCTGCCTGCTCATCTGCCTGATACTCGCCAGCTGAGCCGCACGACACCTGCCTGCTCATCTGCCTGATACTCGCCTGCTGAGCCGCGCGACACCTGCCTGCTCATCTGCCTGATACTCGCCAGCTGAGCCGCGCGACACCTGCCTGCTCATCTGCCTGATACTCGCCAGCTGAGCCGCGCGACACCTGCCTGCTCATCTGCCTGATACTCGCCAGCGGAGCCGCGCGACACCTGCCTGTTCATCTGCCTGATACTCGCCAGCTGAGCCGCGCGACACCTGCCTGCTCATCTGCCTGATACTCGCCAGCTGAGCCGCGCGACACCTACCTGCTCATCTGCCTGATACTCGACAGCTCAGCCGCGCGACACCTGCCTGCTCATCTGCCTGATACTCGCCGGCTGAGCCGCGCGACACCTGCCTGCTCATCTGCCTGATACTCGCCAGCCGAGCCGCGCGACACCTGCCTGCTCATCTGCCTGATACTCGACAGCTGAGCCCCGCGACACCTGCCTGCTCATCTGCCTGATACTCGCCAGCTGAGCCGAGCGACACCTGCCTGCTCATCTGCCTGATACTCGCCAGCTGAGCCGCGCGACACCTGCCTGCTCATCTGCCTGATATTCGCTAGCTGAGCCGCGTGACACCTGCCTGCTCATCTGCCTGATACTCGCCAGCTGAGCCGCGCGACACCTGCCTGCCCATCTGCCTGATACTCGCCAGCTGAGCCGCCCGACACCTGCCTGCTCATCTGCCTGATACTCGCCAGCTGAGCCGCGCGACACCTGCCTGCTCATCTGCCTGATACTCGCCAGCTCAGTCGCGCGACACCTGCCTGCTCATCTGCCTGATACTCGCCAGCTGAGCCACGCGACACCTGCCTGCTCATCTGCCTGGTACTCGCCAGCTGAGCCGCGCGACACCTGCCTGCTCATCTGCCTGATACTCGCCAGCTGAGCCGCGCGACACCTGCCTGCTCATCTGCCTGATACTCGCCAGCTGAGCCGCGCGACACCTGCCTGCCCATCTGCCTGATACTCGCCAGCTGAGCCGCGCGACACCTGCCTGCTCATCTGCCTGATACTCGCCAGCTGAGCCGCGCGACACCTGCCTGCTCATCTGCCTGATACTTGCCAGCTGAGCCGCGCGACACCTGCCTGCTCATCTGTCTGATACTCGCCAGCTGAGCCGCGCGACACCTGCCTGCTCATCTGCCTGATACTCGCCAGCTGAGCCCCGTGACACCTGCCTGCTCACCTGCCTGATACTCGCCAGCTGAGCCACGCGACACCTGCCTGCTCATCTGCCTGACACTCGCCAGCTGAGCCGCGCGACACCTGCCTGCTCATCTGCCTGATACTCGCCAGCTGAGCCCCGCGACACCTGCCTGCTCATCTGCCTGATACTCGCCAGCTCAGCCGCGCGACACCTGCCTGCTCATCTGCCTGATACTCGCCAGCTGAGCCGCGCGACACCTGCCTGCTCATCTGCCTGATACTCGCCAGCTGAGCCGCGCGACACCTGCCTGCTCATCTGCCTGATACTCGCCAGCTGAGCCGCGCGACACCTGCCTGCTCATCTGCCTGATACTCGCCAGCTGAGCCGCGCGACACCTGCCTGCTCATCTGCCTGATACTCGCCAGCTCAGCCGCGCGACACGTGCCTGCTCACCTGCCTGATACTCGCCAGCTGAGCCGCGCGACACCTGCCTGCTCATCTGCCTGATACTCGCCAGCTGAACCGCGCGACACCTGCCTGCTCATCTGCCTGATACTCGCCAGCTGAGCCCCGCGACACCTGCCTGCTCACCTGCCTGATACTCGCCAGCTGAGCCGCGCGACACCTGCCTGCTCATCTGCCTGATACTCGCCAGCTCAGCCGCGCGACACCTGCTTGCTCATCTGCCTGATACTCGCCAGCTGAGCCGCGCGACACCTGCCTGCTCATCTGCCTGATACTCGCCAGCTGAGCCGCGCGACACCTGCCTGCTCATCTGCCTGATACTCGCCAGCCGAGCCGCGCGACACCTGCCTGCTCATCTGCCCGATACTCGCCAGCTGAGCCGCGCGACACCTGCCTGCTCATCTGCCTTATACTCGCCAGCTGAGCCGCGCGACACGTGCCTGCTCATCTGCCTGATACTCGCCAGCTGAGCCGCGCGACACCTGCCTGCTCATCTGCCTGATACTCGCCAGCTGAGCCGCGCGACACCTGCCTGCTCATCTGCCTGATACTCGCTAGCTGAGCCGCGCAACACCTGCCTGCTCATCTGCCTGATACTCGCCAGCTCAGCCGCGCGACACCTGCCTGCTCATCTGCCTGATACTCGCCAGCTGAGCCGCGCGACACCTGCCTGCTCATCTGCCTGATACTCGCCAGCTGAGCCGCGCGACACCTGCCTGCTCATCTGCCTGATACTCGCCAGCGGAGCCGCGCGACACCTGCCTGCTCATCTGCCTGATACTCGCCAGCTGAGCCGCGCGACACCTGCCTGCTCATCTGCCTGATACTCGCCAGCTGAGCCGCGCGACACCTGCCTGCTCATCTGCCTGATACTCGCCAGCTGAGCCGCGCGACACCTGCCTGCTCATCTGCCTGATACTCGACAGCTGAGCCGCGCGACACGTGCCTGCTCATCTGCCTGATACTCGCCAGCTGAGCCGCGCGACACCTGCCTGCTCATCTGCCTGATACTCGCCAGCTGAGCCGCGCGACACCTGCCTGCTCATCTGCCTGATACTCGCCAGCTGAGCCGCGCGACACCTGCCTGCTCATCTGCCTGATACTCGCCAGCTGAGCCGCGCGACACCTACCTGCTCATCTGCCTGATACTCGCCAGCTGAGCCGCGCGACCTGCCTGCTCATCTGCCTGATGCTCGCCAGCTGAGCCGCGCGACACCTGCCTGCTCATCTGCCTGATACTCGCCAGCTGAGCCGCGCGACACCTGCCTGCTCATCTGCCTGATACTCGCCAGCTGAGCCGCGCGACACCTGCCTGCTCATCTGCCTGATACTCGCCAGCTGAGCCGCGCGACACCTGCCTGCTCATCTGCCTGATACTCGCCAGCTGAGCCGCGCGACACCTGCCTGCTCATCTGCCTGATACTCGCCAGCTGAGCCACGCGACACCTGCCTGCTCATCTGCCTGATACTCGCCAGCTGAGTCGCGCGACACCTGCCTGCTCATCTGCCTGATACTCGCCAGCTGAGCTGCGCGACACCTGCCTGCTCATCTGCCTGATCCTCGCCAGCTGAGCCGCGCGACACCTGCCTGCTCATCTGCCTGATACTCGCCAGCTGAGCCGCGCGACACCTGCCTGCTCATCTGCCTGATACTCGCCAGCTGAGTCGCGCGACACCTGCCTGCTCATCTGCCTGATACTCGCCAGCTGAGCCGCGCGACACCTGCCTGCTCATCTGCCTGATACTCGCCAGCCGAGCCGCGCGACACCTGCCTGCTCATCTGCCTGATACTCGCCAGCTGAGCCGCGCGACACCTGCCTGCTCATCTGCCTGATACTCGCCAGCTGAGCCGCGCGACACCTGCCTGCTCATCTGCCTGATACTCGCCAGCTGAGCCGCGCGACACCTGCCTGCTCATCTGCCTGATACTCGCCAGCTGAGCCGCGCGACACCTGCCTGCTCATCTGCCTGATACTCGCCAGCTGAGCCGCGCGACACCTGCCTGCTCATCTGCCTGATACTCGCCAGCTGAGCCGCGCGACACCTGCCTGCTCATCTGCCTGATACTCGCCAGTTGAGCCGCGCGACACCTGCCTGCTCATCTGCCTGATACTCGCCAGCTGAGCCGCGCGACACCTGCCTGCTCATCTGCCTGATACTCGCCAGCTGAGCCGCGCGACACCTGCCTGCTCATCTGCCTGATACTCGCCAGCTGAGCCGCGCGACACCTGCCTGCTCATCTGCCTGATACTCGCCAGCTCAGCCGCGCGACACCTGCCTGCTCATCTGCCTGATACTCGCCAGCTGAGCCGCGCGACACCTGCCTGCTCATCTGCCTGATACTCGCCAGCTGAGCCGCGCGACACCTGCCTGCTCATCTGCCTGATACCCGCCAGCTGAGCCGCGCGACACCTGCCTGCTCATCTGCCTGATACTCGCCAGCGGAGCCGCGCGACACCTGCCTGCTCATCTGCCTGATACTCGCCAGCTGAGCCGCGCGACACCTGCCTGCTCATCTGCCTGATACTCGCCAGCTGAGCCGCGCGACACCTGCCTGCTCATCTGCCTGATACTCGCCAGCTGAGCCGCGCGACACCTGCCTGCTCATCTGCCTGATATTCGCCAGCTGAGCCGCGCGACACCTGCCTGCTCATCTGCCTGATACTCGCCAGCTGAGCCGCGCGACACCTGCCTGCTCATCTGCCTGATACTCGCCAGCTGAGCCGCGCGACACCTGCCTGCTCATCTGCCTGATACTCGCCAGCTGAGCCGTGCGACACCTGCCTGCTCATCTGCCTGATACTCGCCAGCTGAGCCGCGCGACACCTGCCTGCTCATCTGCCTGATACTCGCCAGCTGAGCCGCGCGACACCTGCCTGCTCATCTGCCTGATACTCGCCAGCTGAGCCGCGCGACACCTGCCTGCTCATCTGCCTGATACTCGCCAGCTGAGCCGCGCGACACCTGCCTGCTCATCTGCCTGATACTCGCCAGCTGAGCCGCGCGACACCTGCCTGCTCATCTGCCTGATACTCGCCAGCTGAGCCGCGCGACACCTGCCTGCTCATCTGCCTGATACTCGCCAGCTGAGCCGCGCGACACCTGCCTGCTCATCTGCCTGATACTCGCCAGCTGAGCCGCGCGACACCTGCCTGCTCATCTGCCTGATACTCGCCAGCTGAGCCGCGCGACACCTGCCTGCTCATCTGCCTGATACTCGCCAGCTGAGCCGCGCGACACCTGCCTGCTCATCTGCCTGATACTCGCCAGCTGAGCCGCGCGACACCTGCCTGCTCATCTGCCTGATACTCGCCAGCTGAGCCGCGCGACACCTGCCTGCTCATCTGCCTGATACTCGCCAGCTGAGCCGCGCGACACCTGCCTGCTCATCTGCCTGATACTCGCCAGCTGAGCCGCGCGACACCTGCCTGCTCATCTGCCTGATACTCGCCAGCTGAGCCGCGCGACACCTGCCTGCTCATCTGCCTGATACTCGCCAGCTGAGCCGCGCGACACCTGCCTGCTCATCTGCCTGATACTCGCCAGCTGAGCCGCGCGACACCTGCCTGCTCATCTGCCTGATACTCGCCAGCTGAGCCGCGCGACACCTGCCTGCTCATCTGCCTGATACTCGCCAGCTGAGCCGCGCGACACCTGCCTGCTCATCTGCCTGATACTCGCCAGCTGAGCCGCGCGACACCTGCCTGCTCATCTGCCTGATACTCGCCAGCTGAGCCGCGCGACACCTGCCTGCTCATCTGCCTGATACTCGCCAGCTGAGCCGCGCGACACCTGCCTGCTCATCTGCCTGATACTCGCCAGCTGAGCCGCGCGACACCTGCCTGCTCATCTGCCTGATACTCGCCAGCTGAGCCGCGCGACACCTGCCTGCTCATCTGCCTGATACTCGCCAGCTGAGCCGCGCGACACCTGCCTGCTCATCTGCCTGATACTCGCCAGCTGAGCCGCGCGACACCTGCCTGCTCATCTGCCTGATACTCGCCAGCTGAGCCGCGCGACACCTGCCTGCTCATCTGCCTGATACTCGCCAGCTGAGCCGCGCGACACCTGCCTGCTCATCTGCCTGATACTCGCCAGCTGAGCCGCGCGACACCTGCCTGCTCATCTGCCTGATACTCGCCAGCTGAGCCGCGCGACACCTGCCTGCTCATCTGCCTGATACTCGCCAGCTGAGCCGCGCGACACCTGCCTGCTCATCTGCCTGATACTCGCCAGCTGAGCCGCGCGACACCTGCCTGCTCATCTGCCTGATACTCGCCAGCTGAGCCGCGCGACACCTGCCTGCTCATCTGCCTGATACTCGCCAGCTGAGCCGCGCGACACCTGCCTGCTCATCTGCCTGATACTCGCCAGCTGAGCCGCGCGACACCTGCCTGCTCATCTGCCTGATACTCGCCAGCTGAGCCGCGCGACACCTGCCTGCTCATCTGCCTGATACTCGCCAGCTGAGCCGCGCGACACCTGCCTGCTCATCTGCCTGATACTCGCCAGCTGAGCCGCGCGACACCTGCCTGCTCATCTGCCTGATACTCGCCAGCTGAGCCGCGCGACACCTGCCTGCTCATCTGCCTGATACTCGCCAGCTGAGCCGCGCGACACCTGCCTGCTCATCTGCCTGATACTCGCCAGCTGAGCCGCGCGACACCTGCCTGCTCATCTGCCTGATACTCGCCAGCTGAGCCGCGCGACACCTGCCTGCTCATCTGCCTGATACTCGCCAGCTGAGCCGCGCGACACCTGCCTGCTCATCTGCCTGATACTCGCCAGCTGAGCCGCGCGACACCTGCCTGCTCATCTGCCTGATACTCGCCAGCTGAGCCGCGCGACACCTGCCTGCTCATCTGCCTGATACTCGCCAGCTGAGCCGCGCGACACCTGCCTGCTCATCTGCCTGATACTCGCCAGCTGAGCCGCGCGACACCTGCCTGCTCATCTGCCTGATACTCGCCAGCTGAGCCGCGCGACACCTGCCTGCTCATCTGCCTGATACTCGCCAGCTGAGCCGCGCGACACCTGCCTGCTCATCTGCCTGATACTCGCCAGCTGAGCCGCGCGACACCTGCCTGCTCATCTGCCTGATACTCGCCAGCTGAGCCGCGCGACACCTGCCTGCTCATCTGCCTGATACTCGCCAGCTGAGCCGCGCGACACCTGCCTGCTCATCTGCCTGATACTCGCCAGCTGAGCCGCGCGACACCTGCCTGCTCATCTGCCTGATACTCGCCAGCTGAGCCGCGCGACACCTGCCTGCTCATCTGCCTGATACTCGCCAGCTGAGCCGCGCGACACCTGCCTGCTCATCTGCCTGATACTCGCCAGCTGAGCCGCGCGACACCTGCCTGCTCATCTGCCTGATACTCGCCAGCTGAGCCGCGCGACACCTGCCTGCTCATCTGCCTGATACTCGCCAGCTGAGCCGCGCGACACCTGCCTGCTCATCTGCCTGATACTCGCCAGCTGAGCCGCGCGACACCTGCCTGCTCATCTGCCTGATACTCGCCAGCTGAGCCGCGCGACACCTGCCTGCTCATCTGCCTGATACTCGCCAGCTGAGCCGCGCGACACCTGCCTGCTCATCTGCCTGATACTCGCCAGCTGAGCCGCGCGACACCTGCCTGCTCATCTGCCTGATACTCGCCAGCTGAGCCGCGCGACACCTGCCTGCTCATCTGCCTGATACTCGCCAGCTGAGCCGCGCGACACCTGCCTGCTCATCTGCCTGATACTCGCCAGCTGAGCCGCGCGACACCTGCCTGCTCATCTGCCTGATACTCGCCAGCTGAGCCGCGCGACACCTGCCTGCTCATCTGCCTGATACTCGCCAGCTGAGCCGCGCGACACCTGCCTGCTCATCTGCCTGATACTCGCCAGCTGAGCCGCGCGACACCTGCCTGCTCATCTGCCTGATACTCGCCAGCTGAGCCGCGCGACACCTGCCTGCTCATCTGCCTGATACTCGCCAGCTGAGCCGCGCGACACCTGCCTGCTCATCTGCCTGATACTCGCCAGCTGAGCCGCGCGACACCTGCCTGCTCATCTGCCTGATACTCGCCAGCTGAGCCGCGCGACACCTGCCTGCTCATCTGCCTGATACTCGCCAGCTGAGCCGCGCGACACCTGCCTGCTCATCTGCCTGATACTCGCCAGCTGAGCCGCGCGACACCTGCCTGCTCATCTGCCTGATACTCGCCAGCTGAGCCGCGCGACACCTGCCTGCTCATCTGCCTGATACTCGCCAGCTGAGCCGCGCGACACCTGCCTGCTCATCTGCCTGATACTCGCCAGCTGAGCCGCGCGACACCTGCCTGCTCATCTGCCTGATACTCGCCAGCTGAGCCGCGCGACACCTGCCTGCTCATCTGCCTGATACTCGCCAGCTGAGCCGCGCGACACCTGCCTGCTCATCTGCCTGATACTCGCCAGCTGAGCCGCGCGACACCTGCCTGCTCATCTGCCTGATACTCGCCAGCTGAGCCGCGCGACACCTGCCTGCTCATCTGCCTGATACTCGCCAGCTGAGCCGCGCGACACCTGCCTGCTCATCTGCCTGATACTCGCCAGCTGAGCCGCGCGACACCTGCCTGCTCATCTGCCTGATACTCGCCAGCTGAGCCGCGCGACACCTGCCTGCTCATCTGCCTGATACTCGCCAGCTGAGCCGCGCGACACCTGCCTGCTCATCTGCCTGATACTCGCCAGCTGAGCCGCGCGACACCTGCCTGCTCATCTGCCTGATACTCGCCAGCTGAGCCGCGCGACACCTGCCTGCTCATCTGCCTGATACTCGCCAGCTGAGCCGCGCGACACCTGCCTGCTCATCTGCCTGATACTCGCCAGCTGAGCCGCGCGACACCTGCCTGCTCATCTGCCTGATACTCGCCAGCTGAGCCGCGCGACACCTGCCTGCTCATCTGCCTGATACTCGCCAGCTGAGCCGCGCGACACCTGCCTGCTCATCTGCCTGATACTCGCCAGCTGAGCCGCGCGACACCTGCCTGCTCATCTGCCTGATACTCGCCAGCTGAGCCGCGCGACACCTGCCTGCTCATCTGCCTGATACTCGCCAGCTGAGCCGCGCGACACCTGCCTGCTCATCTGCCTGATACTCGCCAGCTGAGCCGCGCGACACCTGCCTGCTCATCTGCCTGATACTCGCCAGCTGAGCCGCGCGACACCTGCCTGCTCATCTGCCTGATACTCGCCAGCTGAGCCGCGCGACACCTGCCTGCTCATCTGCCTGATACTCGCCAGCTGAGCCGCGCGACACCTGCCTGCTCATCTGCCTGATACTCGCCAGCTGAGCCGCGCGACACCTGCCTGCTCATCTGCCTGATACTCGCCAGCTGAGCCGCGCGACACCTGCCTGCTCATCTGCCTGATACTCGCCAGCTGAGCCGCGCGACACCTGCCTGCTCATCTGCCTGATACTCGCCAGCTGAGCCGCGCGACACCTGCCTGCTCATCTGCCTGATACTCGCCAGCTGAGCCGCGCGACACCTGCCTGCTCATCTGCCTGATACTCGCCAGCTGAGCCGCGCGACACCTGCCTGCTCATCTGCCTGATACTCGCCAGCTGAGCCGCGCGACACCTGCCTGCTCATCTGCCTGATACTCGCCAGCTGAGCCGCGCGACACCTGCCTGCTCATCTGCCTGATACTCGCCAGCTGAGCCGCGCGACACCTGCCTGCTCATCTGCCTGATACTCGCCAGCTGAGCCGCGCGACACCTGCCTGCTCATCTGCCTGATACTCGCCAGCTGAGCCGCGCGACACCTGCCTGCTCATCTGCCTGATACTCGCCAGCTGAGCCGCGCGACACCTGCCTGCTCATCTGCCTGATACTCGCCAGCTGAGCCGCGCGACACCTGCCTGCTCATCTGCCTGATACTCGCCAGCTGAGCCGCGCGACACCTGCCTGCTCATCTGCCTGATACTCGCCAGCTGAGCCGCGCGACACCTGCCTGCTCATCTGCCTGATACTCGCCAGCTGAGCCGCGCGACACCTGCCTGCTCATCTGCCTGATACTCGCCAGCTGAGCCGCGCGACACCTGCCTGCTCATCTGCCTGATACTCGCCAGCTGAGCCGCGCGACACCTGCCTGCTCATCTGCCTGATACTCGCCAGCTGAGCCGCGCGACACCTGCCTGCTCATCTGCCTGATACTCGCCAGCTGAGCCGCGCGACACCTGCCTGCTCATCTGCCTGATACTCGCCAGCTGAGCCGCGCGACACCTGCCTGCTCATCTGCCTGATACTCGCCAGCTGAGCCGCGCGACACCTGCCTGCTCATCTGCCTGATACTCGCCAGCTGAGCCGCGCGACACCTGCCTGCTCATCTGCCTGATACTCGCCAGCTGAGCCGCGCGACACCTGCCTGCTCATCTGCCTGATACTCGCCAGCTGAGCCGCGCGACACCTGCCTGCTCATCTGCCTGATACTCGCCAGCTGAGCCGCGCGACACCTGCCTGCTCATCTGCCTGATACTCGCCAGCTGAGCCGCGCGACACCTGCCTGCTCATCTGCCTGATACTCGCCAGCTGAGCCGCGCGACACCTGCCTGCTCATCTGCCTGATACTCGCCAGCTGAGCCGCGCGACACCTGCCTGCTCATCTGCCTGATACTCGCCAGCTGAGCCGCGCGACACCTGCCTGCTCATCTGCCTGATACTCGCCAGCTGAGCCGCGCGACACCTGCCTGCTCATCTGCCTGATACTCGCCAGCTGAGCCGCGCGACACCTGCCTGCTCATCTGCCTGATACTCGCCAGCTGAGCCGCGCGACACCTGCCTGCTCATCTGCCTGATACTCGCCAGCTGAGCCGCGCGACACCTGCCTGCTCATCTGCCTGATACTCGCCAGCTGAGCCGCGCGACACCTGCCTGCTCATCTGCCTGATACTCGCCAGCTGAGCCGCGCGACACCTGCCTGCTCATCTGCCTGATACTCGCCAGCTGAGCCGCGCGACACCTGCCTGCTCATCTGCCTGATACTCGCCAGCTGAGCCGCGCGACACCTGCCTGCTCATCTGCCTGATACTCGCCAGCTGAGCCGCGCGACACCTGCCTGCTCATCTGCCTGATACTCGCCAGCTGAGCCGCGCGACACCTGCCTGCTCATCTGCCTGATACTCGCCAGCTGAGCCGCGCGACACCTGCCTGCTCATCTGCCTGATACTCGCCAGCTGAGCCGCGCGACACCTGCCTGCTCATCTGCCTGATACTCGCCAGCTGAGCCGCGCGACACCTGCCTGCTCATCTGCCTGATACTCGCCAGCTGAGCCGCGCGACACCTGCCTGCTCATCTGCCTGATACTCGCCAGCTGAGCCGCGCGACACCTGCCTGCTCATCTGCCTGATACTCGCCAGCTGAGCCGCGCGACACCTGCCTGCTCATCTGCCTGATACTCGCCAGCTGAGCCGCGCGACACCTGCCTGCTCATCTGCCTGATACTCGCCAGCTGAGCCGCGCGACACCTGCCTGCTCATCTGCCTGATACTCGCCAGCTGAGCCGCGCGACACCTGCCTGCTCATCTGCCTGATACTCGCCAGCTGAGCCGCGCGACACCTGCCTGCTCATCTGCCTGATACTCGCCAGCTGAGCCGCGCGACACCTGCCTGCTCATCTGCCTGATACTCGCCAGCTGAGCCGCGCGACACCTGCCTGCTCATCTGCCTGATACTCGCCAGCTGAGCCGCGCGACACCTGCCTGCTCATCTGCCTGATACTCGCCAGCTGAGCCGCGCGACACCTGCCTGCTCATCTGCCTGATACTCGCCAGCTGAGCCGCGCGACACCTGCCTGCTCATCTGCCTGATACTCGCCAGCTGAGCCGCGCGACACCTGCCTGCTCATCTGCCTGATACTCGCCAGCTGAGCCGCGCGACACCTGCCTGCTCATCTGCCTGATACTCGCCAGCTGAGCCGCGCGACACCTGCCTGCTCATCTGCCTGATACTCGCCAGCTGAGCCGCGCGACACCTGCCTGCTCATCTGCCTGATACTCGCCAGCTGAGCCGCGCGACACCTGCCTGCTCATCTGCCTGATACTCGCCAGCTGAGCCGCGCGACACCTGCCTGCTCATCTGCCTGATACTCGCCAGCTGAGCCGCGCGACACCTGCCTGCTCATCTGCCTGATACTCGCCAGCTGAGCCGCGCGACACCTGCCTGCTCATCTGCCTGATACTCGCCAGCTGAGCCGCGCGACACCTGCCTGCTCATCTGCCTGATACTCGCCAGCTGAGCCGCGCGACACCTGCCTGCTCATCTGCCTGATACTCGCCAGCTGAGCCGCGCGACACCTGCCTGCTCATCTGCCTGATACTCGCCAGCTGAGCCGCGCGACACCTGCCTGCTCATCTGCCTGATACTCGCCAGCTGAGCCGCGCGACACCTGCCTGCTCATCTGCCTGATACTCGCCAGCTGAGCCGCGCGACACCTGCCTGCTCATCTGCCTGATACTCGCCAGCTGAGCCGCGCGACACCTGCCTGCTCATCTGCCTGATACTCGCCAGCTGAGCCGCGCGACACCTGCCTGCTCATCTGCCTGATACTCGCCAGCTGAGCCGCGCGACACCTGCCTGCTCATCTGCCTGATACTCGCCAGCTGAGCCGCGCGACACCTGCCTGCTCATCTGCCTGATACTCGCCAGCTGAGCCGCGCGACACCTGCCTGCTCATCTGCCTGATACTCGCCAGCTGAGCCGCGCGACACCTGCCTGCTCATCTGCCTGATACTCGCCAGCTGAGCCGCGCGACACCTGCCTGCTCATCTGCCTGATACTCGCCAGCTGAGCCGCGCGACACCTGCCTGCTCATCTGCCTGATACTCGCCAGCTGAGCCGCGCGACACCTGCCTGCTCATCTGCCTGATACTCGCCAGCTGAGCCGCGCGACACCTGCCTGCTCATCTGCCTGATACTCGCCAGCTGAGCCGCGCGACACCTGCCTGCTCATCTGCCTGATACTCGCCAGCTGAGCCGCGCGACACCTGCCTGCTCATCTGCCTGATACTCGCCAGCTGAGCCGCGCGACACCTGCCTGCTCATCTGCCTGATACTCGCCAGCTGAGCCGCGCGACACCTGCCTGCTCATCTGCCTGATACTCGCCAGCTGAGCCGCGCGACACCTGCCTGCTCATCTGCCTGATACTCGCCAGCTGAGCCGCGCGACACCTGCCTGCTCATCTGCCTGATACTCGCCAGCTGAGCCGCGCGACACCTGCCTGCTCATCTGCCTGATACTCGCCAGCTGAGCCGCGCGACACCTGCCTGCTCATCTGCCTGATACTCGCCAGCTGAGCCGCGCGACACCTGCCTGCTCATCTGCCTGATACTCGCCAGCTGAGCCGCGCGACACCTGCCTGCTCATCTGCCTGATACTCGCCAGCTGAGCCGCGCGACACCTGCCTGCTCATCTGCCTGATACTCGCCAGCTGAGCCGCGCGACACCTGCCTGCTCATCTGCCTGATACTCGCCAGCTGAGCCGCGCGACACCTGCCTGCTCATCTGCCTGATACTCGCCAGCTGAGCCGCGCGACACCTGCCTGCTCATCTGCCTGATACTCGCCAGCTGAGCCGCGCGACACCTGCCTGCTCATCTGCCTGATACTCGCCAGCTGAGCCGCGCGACACCTGCCTGCTCATCTGCCTGATACTCGCCAGCTGAGCCGCGCGACACCTGCCTGCTCATCTGCCTGATACTCGCCAGCTGAGCCGCGCGACACCTGCCTGCTCATCTGCCTGATACTCGCCAGCTGAGCCGCGCGACACCTGCCTGCTCATCTGCCTGATACTCGCCAGCTGAGCCGCGCGACACCTGCCTGCTCATCTGCCTGATACTCGCCAGCTGAGCCGCGCGACACCTGCCTGCTCATCTGCCTGATACTCGCCAGCTGAGCCGCGCGACACCTGCCTGCTCATCTGCCTGATACTCGCCAGCTGAGCCGCGCGACACCTGCCTGCTCATCTGCCTGATACTCGCCAGCTGAGCCGCGCGACACCTGCCTGCTCATCTGCCTGATACTCGCCAGCTGAGCCGCGCGACACCTGCCTGCTCATCTGCCTGATACTCGCCAGCTGAGCCGCGCGACACCTGCCTGCTCATCTGCCTGATACTCGCCAGCTGAGCCGCGCGACACCTGCCTGCTCATCTGCCTGATACTCGCCAGCTGAGCCGCGCGACACCTGCCTGCTCATCTGCCTGATACTCGCCAGCTGAGCCGCGCGACACCTGCCTGCTCATCTGCCTGATACTCGCCAGCTGAGCCGCGCGACACCTGCCTGCTCATCTGCCTGATACTCGCCAGCTGAGCCGCGCGACACCTGCCTGCTCATCTGCCTGATACTCGCCAGCTGAGCCGCGCGACACCTGCCTGCTCATCTGCCTGATACTCGCCAGCTGAGCCGCGCGACACCTGCCTGCTCATCTGCCTGATACTCGCCAGCTGAGCCGCGCGACACCTGCCTGCTCATCTGCCTGATACTCGCCAGCTGAGCCGCGCGACACCTGCCTGCTCATCTGCCTGATACTCGCCAGCTGAGCCGCGCGACACCTGCCTGCTCATCTGCCTGATACTCGCCAGCTGAGCCGCGCGACACCTGCCTGCTCATCTGCCTGATACTCGCCAGCTGAGCCGCGCGACACCTGCCTGCTCATCTGCCTGATACTCGCCAGCTGAGCCGCGCGACACCTGCCTGCTCATCTGCCTGATACTCGCCAGCTGAGCCGCGCGACACCTGCCTGCTCATCTGCCTGATACTCGCCAGCTGAGCCGCGCGACACCTGCCTGCTCATCTGCCTGATACTCGCCAGCTGAGCCGCGCGACACCTGCCTGCTCATCTGCCTGATACTCGCCAGCTGAGCCGCGCGACACCTGCCTGCTCATCTGCCTGATACTCGCCAGCTGAGCCGCGCGACACCTGCCTGCTCATCTGCCTGATACTCGCCAGCTGAGCCGCGCGACACCTGCCTGCTCATCTGCCTGATACTCGCCAGCTGAGCCGCGCGACACCTGCCTGCTCATCTGCCTGATACTCGCCAGCTGAGCCGCGCGACACCTGCCTGCTCATCTGCCTGATACTCGCCAGCTGAGCCGCGCGACACCTGCCTGCTCATCTGCCTGATACTCGCCAGCTGAGCCGCGCGACACCTGCCTGCTCATCTGCCTGATACTCGCCAGCTGAGCCGCGCGACACCTGCCTGCTCATCTGCCTGATACTCGCCAGCTGAGCCGCGCGACACCTGCCTGCTCATCTGCCTGATACTCGCCAGCTGAGCCGCGCGACACCTGCCTGCTCATCTGCCTGATACTCGCCAGCTGAGCCGCGCGACACCTGCCTGCTCATCTGCCTGATACTCGCCAGCTGAGCCGCGCGACACCTGCCTGCTCATCTGCCTGATACTCGCCAGCTGAGCCGCGCGACACCTGCCTGCTCATCTGCCTGATACTCGCCAGCTGAGCCGCGCGACACCTGCCTGCTCATCTGCCTGATACTCGCCAGCTGAGCCGCGCGACACCTGCCTGCTCATCTGCCTGATACTCGCCAGCTGAGCCGCGCGACACCTGCCTGCTCATCTGCCTGATACTCGCCAGCTGAGCCGCGCGACACCTGCCTGCTCATCTGCCTGATACTCGCCAGCTGAGCCGCGCGACACCTGCCTGCTCATCTGCCTGATACTCGCCAGCTGAGCCGCGCGACACCTGCCTGCTCATCTGCCTGATACTCGCCAGCTGAGCCGCGCGACACCTGCCTGCTCATCTGCCTGATACTCGCCAGCTGAGCCGCGCGACACCTGCCTGCTCATCTGCCTGATACTCGCCAGCTGAGCCGCGCGACACCTGCCTGCTCATCTGCCTGATACTCGCCAGCTGAGCCGCGCGACACCTGCCTGCTCATCTGCCTGATACTCGCCAGCTGAGCCGCGCGACACCTGCCTGCTCATCTGCCTGATACTCGCCAGCTGAGCCGCGCGACACCTGCCTGCTCATCTGCCTGATACTCGCCAGCTGAGCCGCGCGACACCTGCCTGCTCATCTGCCTGATACTCGCCAGCTGAGCCGCGCGACACCTGCCTGCTCATCTGCCTGATACTCGCCAGCTGAGCCGCGCGACACCTGCCTGCTCATCTGCCTGATACTCGCCAGCTGAGCCGCGCGACACCTGCCTGCTCATCTGCCTGATACTCGCCAGCTGAGCCGCGCGACACCTGCCTGCTCATCTGCCTGATACTCGCCAGCTGAGCCGCGCGACACCTGCCTGCTCATCTGCCTGATACTCGCCAGCTGAGCCGCGCGACACCTGCCTGCTCATCTGCCTGATACTCGCCAGCTGAGCCGCGCGACACCTGCCTGCTCATCTGCCTGATACTCGCCAGCTGAGCCGCGCGACACCTGCCTGCTCATCTGCCTGATACTCGCCAGCTGAGCCGCGCGACACCTGCCTGCTCATCTGCCTGATACTCGCCAGCTGAGCCGCGCGACACCTGCCTGCTCATCTGCCTGATACTCGCCAGCTGAGCCGCGCGACACCTGCCTGCTCATCTGCCTGATACTCGCCAGCTGAGCCGCGCGACACCTGCCTGCTCATCTGCCTGATACTCGCCAGCTGAGCCGCGCGACACCTGCCTGCTCATCTGCCTGATACTCGCCAGCTGAGCCGCGCGACACCTGCCTGCTCATCTGCCTGATACTCGCCAGCTGAGCCGCGCGACACCTGCCTGCTCATCTGCCTGATACTCGCCAGCTGAGCCGCGCGACACCTGCCTGCTCATCTGCCTGATACTCGCCAGCTGAGCCGCGCGACACCTGCCTGCTCATCTGCCTGATACTCGCCAGCTGAGCCGCGCGACACCTGCCTGCTCATCTGCCTGATACTCGCCAGCTGAGCCGCGCGACACCTGCCTGCTCATCTGCCTGATACTCGCCAGCTGAGCCGCGCGACACCTGCCTGCTCATCTGCCTGATACTCGCCAGCTGAGCCGCGCGACACCTGCCTGCTCATCTGCCTGATACTCGCCAGCTGAGCCGCGCGACACCTGCCTGCTCATCTGCCTGATACTCGCCAGCTGAGCCGCGCGACACCTGCCTGCTCATCTGCCTGATACTCGCCAGCTGAGCCGCGCGACACCTGCCTGCTCATCTGCCTGATACTCGCCAGCTGAGCCGCGCGACACCTGCCTGCTCATCTGCCTGATACTCGCCAGCTGAGCCGCGCGACACCTGCCTGCTCATCTGCCTGATACTCGCCAGCTGAGCCGCGCGACACCTGCCTGCTCATCTGCCTGATACTCGCCAGCTGAGCCGCGCGACACCTGCCTGCTCATCTGCCTGATACTCGCCAGCTGAGCCGCGCGACACCTGCCTGCTCATCTGCCTGATACTCGCCAGCTGAGCCGCGCGACACCTGCCTGCTCATCTGCCTGATACTCGCCAGCTGAGCCGCGCGACACCTGCCTGCTCATCTGCCTGATACTCGCCAGCTGAGCCGCGCGACACCTGCCTGCTCATCTGCCTGATACTCGCCAGCTGAGCCGCGCGACACCTGCCTGCTCATCTGCCTGATACTCGCCAGCTGAGCCGCGCGACACCTGCCTGCTCATCTGCCTGATACTCGCCAGCTGAGCCGCGCGACACCTGCCTGCTCATCTGCCTGATACTCGCCAGCTGAGCCGCGCGACACCTGCCTGCTCATCTGCCTGATACTCGCCAGCTGAGCCGCGCGACACCTGCCTGCTCATCTGCCTGATACTCGCCAGCTGAGCCGCGCGACACCTGCCTGCTCATCTGCCTGATACTCGCCAGCTGAGCCGCGCGACACCTGCCTGCTCATCTGCCTGATACTCGCCAGCTGAGCCGCGCGACACCTGCCTGCTCATCTGCCTGATACTCGCCAGCTGAGCCGCGCGACACCTGCCTGCTCATCTGCCTGATACTCGCCAGCTGAGCCGCGCGACACCTGCCTGCTCATCTGCCTGATACTCGCCAGCTGAGCCGCGCGACACCTGCCTGCTCATCTGCCTGATACTCGCCAGCTGAGCCGCGCGACACCTGCCTGCTCATCTGCCTGATACTCGCCAGCTGAGCCGCGCGACACCTGCCTGCTCATCTGCCTGATACTCGCCAGCTGAGCCGCGCGACACCTGCCTGCTCATCTGCCTGATACTCGCCAGCTGAGCCGCGCGACACCTGCCTGCTCATCTGCCTGATACTCGCCAGCTGAGCCGCGCGACACCTGCCTGCTCATCTGCCTGATACTCGCCAGCTGAGCCGCGCGACACCTGCCTGCTCATCTGCCTGATACTCGCCAGCTGAGCCGCGCGACACCTGCCTGCTCATCTGCCTGATACTCGCCAGCTGAGCCGCGCGACACCTGCCTGCTCATCTGCCTGATACTCGCCAGCTGAGCCGCGCGACACCTGCCTGCTCATCTGCCTGATACTCGCCAGCTGAGCCGCGCGACACCTGCCTGCTCATCTGCCTGATACTCGCCAGCTGAGCCGCGCGACACCTGCCTGCTCATCTGCCTGATACTCGCCAGCTGAGCCGCGCGACACCTGCCTGCTCATCTGCCTGATACTCGCCAGCTGAGCCGCGCGACACCTGCCTGCTCATCTGCCTGATACTCGCCAGCTGAGCCGCGCGACACCTGCCTGCTCATCTGCCTGATACTCGCCAGCTGAGCCGCGCGACACCTGCCTGCTCATCTGCCTGATACTCGCCAGCTGAGCCGCGCGACACCTGCCTGCTCATCTGCCTGATACTCGCCAGCTGAGCCGCGCGACACCTGCCTGCTCATCTGCCTGATACTCGCCAGCTGAGCCGCGCGACACCTGCCTGCTCATCTGCCTGATACTCGCCAGCTGAGCCGCGCGACACCTGCCTGCTCATCTGCCTGATACTCGCCAGCTGAGCCGCGCGACACCTGCCTGCTCATCTGCCTGATACTCGCCAGCTGAGCCGCGCGACACCTGCCTGCTCATCTGCCTGATACTCGCCAGCTGAGCCGCGCGACACCTGCCTGCTCATCTGCCTGATACTCGCCAGCTGAGCCGCGCGACACCTGCCTGCTCATCTGCCTGATACTCGCCAGCTGAGCCGCGCGACACCTGCCTGCTCATCTGCCTGATACTCGCCAGCTGAGCCGCGCGACACCTGCCTGCTCATCTGCCTGATACTCGCCAGCTGAGCCGCGCGACACCTGCCTGCTCATCTGCCTGATACTCGCCAGCTGAGCCGCGCGACACCTGCCTGCTCATCTGCCTGATACTCGCCAGCTGAGCCGCGCGACACCTGCCTGCTCATCTGCCTGATACTCGCCAGCTGAGCCGCGCGACACCTGCCTGCTCATCTGCCTGATACTCGCCAGCTGAGCCGCGCGACACCTGCCTGCTCATCTGCCTGATACTCGCCAGCTGAGCCGCGCGACACCTGCCTGCTCATCTGCCTGATACTCGCCAGCTGAGCCGCGCGACACCTGCCTGCTCATCTGCCTGATACTCGCCAGCTGAGCCGCGCGACACCTGCCTGCTCATCTGCCTGATACTCGCCAGCTGAGCCGCGCGACACCTGCCTGCTCATCTGCCTGATACTCGCCAGCTGAGCCGCGCGACACCTGCCTGCTCATCTGCCTGATACTCGCCAGCTGAGCCGCGCGACACCTGCCTGCTCATCTGCCTGATACTCGCCAGCTGAGCCGCGCGACACCTGCCTGCTCATCTGCCTGATACTCGCCAGCTGAGCCGCGCGACACCTGCCTGCTCATCTGCCTGATACTCGCCAGCTGAGCCGCGCGACACCTGCCTGCTCATCTGCCTGATACTCGCCAGCTGAGCCGCGCGACACCTGCCTGCTCATCTGCCTGATACTCGCCAGCTGAGCCGCGCGACACCTGCCTGCTCATCTGCCTGATACTCGCCAGCTGAGCCGCGCGACACCTGCCTGCTCATCTGCCTGATACTCGCCAGCTGAGCCGCGCGACACCTGCCTGCTCATCTGCCTGATACTCGCCAGCTGAGCCGCGCGACACCTGCCTGCTCATCTGCCTGATACTCGCCAGCTGAGCCGCGCGACACCTGCCTGCTCATCTGCCTGATACTCGCCAGCTGAGCCGCGCGACACCTGCCTGCTCATCTGCCTGATACTCGCCAGCTGAGCCGCGCGACACCTGCCTGCTCATCTGCCTGATACTCGCCAGCTGAGCCGCGCGACACCTGCCTGCTCATCTGCCTGATACTCGCCAGCTGAGCCGCGCGACACCTGCCTGCTCATCTGCCTGATACTCGCCAGCTGAGCCGCGCGACACCTGCCTGCTCATCTGCCTGATACTCGCCAGCTGAGCCGCGCGACACCTGCCTGCTCATCTGCCTGATACTCGCCAGCTGAGCCGCGCGACACCTGCCTGCTCATCTGCCTGATACTCGCCAGCTGAGCCGCGCGACACCTGCCTGCTCATCTGCCTGATACTCGCCAGCTGAGCCGCGCGACACCTGCCTGCTCATCTGCCTGATACTCGCCAGCTGAGCCGCGCGACACCTGCCTGCTCATCTGCCTGATACTCGCCAGCTGAGCCGCGCGACACCTGCCTGCTCATCTGCCTGATACTCGCCAGCTGAGCCGCGCGACACCTGCCTGCTCATCTGCCTGATACTCGCCAGCTGAGCCGCGCGACACCTGCCTGCTCATCTGCCTGATACTCGCCAGCTGAGCCGCGCGACACCTGCCTGCTCATCTGCCTGATACTCGCCAGCTGAGCCGCGCGACACCTGCCTGCTCATCTGCCTGATACTCGCCAGCTGAGCCGCGCGACACCTGCCTGCTCATCTGCCTGATACTCGCCAGCTGAGCCGCGCGACACCTGCCTGCTCATCTGCCTGATACTCGCCAGCTGAGCCGCGCGACACCTGCCTGCTCATCTGCCTGATACTCGCCAGCTGAGCCGCGCGACACCTGCCTGCTCATCTGCCTGATACTCGCCAGCTGAGCCGCGCGACACCTGCCTGCTCATCTGCCTGATACTCGCCAGCTGAGCCGCGCGACACCTGCCTGCTCATCTGCCTGATACTCGCCAGCTGAGCCGCGCGACACCTGCCTGCTCATCTGCCTGATACTCGCCAGCTGAGCCGCGCGACACCTGCCTGCTCATCTGCCTGATACTCGCCAGCTGAGCCGCGCGACACCTGCCTGCTCATCTGCCTGATACTCGCCAGCTGAGCCGCGCGACACCTGCCTGCTCATCTGCCTGATACTCGCCAGCTGAGCCGCGCGACACCTGCCTGCTCATCTGCCTGATACTCGCCAGCTGAGCCGCGCGACACCTGCCTGCTCATCTGCCTGATACTCGCCAGCTGAGCCGCGCGACACCTGCCTGCTCATCTGCCTGATACTCGCCAGCTGAGCCGCGCGACACCTGCCTGCTCATCTGCCTGATACTCGCCAGCTGAGCCGCGCGACACCTGCCTGCTCATCTGCCTGATACTCGCCAGCTGAGCCGCGCGACACCTGCCTGCTCATCTGCCTGATACTCGCCAGCTGAGCCGCGCGACACCTGCCTGCTCATCTGCCTGATACTCGCCAGCTGAGCCGCGCGACACCTGCCTGCTCATCTGCCTGATACTCGCCAGCTGAGCCGCGCGACACCTGCCTGCTCATCTGCCTGATACTCGCCAGCTGAGCCGCGCGACACCTGCCTGCTCATCTGCCTGATACTCGCCAGCTGAGCCGCGCGACACCTGCCTGCTCATCTGCCTGATACTCGCCAGCTGAGCCGCGCGACACCTGCCTGCTCATCTGCCTGATACTCGCCAGCTGAGCCGCGCGACACCTGCCTGCTCATCTGCCTGATACTCGCCAGCTGAGCCGCGCGACACCTGCCTGCTCATCTGCCTGATACTCGCCAGCTGAGCCGCGCGACACCTGCCTGCTCATCTGCCTGATACTCGCCAGCTGAGCCGCGCGACACCTGCCTGCTCATCTGCCTGATACTCGCCAGCTGAGCCGCGCGACACCTGCCTGCTCATCTGCCTGATACTCGCCAGCTGAGCCGCGCGACACCTGCCTGCTCATCTGCCTGATACTCGCCAGCTGAGCCGCGCGACACCTGCCTGCTCATCTGCCTGATACTCGCCAGCTGAGCCGCGCGACACCTGCCTGCTCATCTGCCTGATACTCGCCAGCTGAGCCGCGCGACACCTGCCTGCTCATCTGCCTGATACTCGCCAGCTGAGCCGCGCGACACCTGCCTGCTCATCTGCCTGATACTCGCCAGCTGAGCCGCGCGACACCTGCCTGCTCATCTGCCTGATACTCGCCAGCTGAGCCGCGCGACACCTGCCTGCTCATCTGCCTGATACTCGCCAGCTGAGCCGCGCGACACCTGCCTGCTCATCTGCCTGATACTCGCCAGCTGAGCCGCGCGACACCTGCCTGCTCATCTGCCTGATACTCGCCAGCTGAGCCGCGCGACACCTGCCTGCTCATCTGCCTGATACTCGCCAGCTGAGCCGCGCGACACCTGCCTGCTCATCTGCCTGATACTCGCCAGCTGAGCCGCGCGACACCTGCCTGCTCATCTGCCTGATACTCGCCAGCTGAGCCGCGCGACACCTGCCTGCTCATCTGCCTGATACTCGCCAGCTGAGCCGCGCGACACCTGCCTGCTCATCTGCCTGATACTCGCCAGCTGAGCCGCGCGACACCTGCCTGCTCATCTGCCTGATACTCGCCAGCTGAGCCGCGCGACACCTGCCTGCTCATCTGCCTGATACTCGCCAGCTGAGCCGCGCGACACCTGCCTGCTCATCTGCCTGATACTCGCCAGCTGAGCCGCGCGACACCTGCCTGCTCATCTGCCTGATACTCGCCAGCTGAGCCGCGCGACACCTGCCTGCTCATCTGCCTGATACTCGCCAGCTGAGCCGCGCGACACCTGCCTGCTCATCTGCCTGATACTCGCCAGCTGAGCCGCGCGACACCTGCCTGCTCATCTGCCTGATACTCGCCAGCTGAGCCGCGCGACACCTGCCTGCTCATCTGCCTGATACTCGCCAGCTGAGCCGCGCGACACCTGCCTGCTCATCTGCCTGATACTCGCCAGCTGAGCCGCGCGACACCTGCCTGCTCATCTGCCTGATACTCGCCAGCTGAGCCGCGCGACACCTGCCTGCTCATCTGCCTGATACTCGCCAGCTGAGCCGCGCGACACCTGCCTGCTCATCTGCCTGATACTCGCCAGCTGAGCCGCGCGACACCTGCCTGCTCATCTGCCTGATACTCGCCAGCTGAGCCGCGCGACACCTGCCTGCTCATCTGCCTGATACTCGCCAGCTGAGCCGCGCGACACCTGCCTGCTCATCTGCCTGATACTCGCCAGCTGAGCCGCGCGACACCTGCCTGCTCATCTGCCTGATACTCGCCAGCTGAGCCGCGCGACACCTGCCTGCTCATCTGCCTGATACTCGCCAGCTGAGCCGCGCGACACCTGCCTGCTCATCTGCCTGATACTCGCCAGCTGAGCCGCGCGACACCTGCCTGCTCATCTGCCTGATACTCGCCAGCTGAGCCGCGCGACACCTGCCTGCTCATCTGCCTGATACTCGCCAGCTGAGCCGCGCGACACCTGCCTGCTCATCTGCCTGATACTCGCCAGCTGAGCCGCGCGACACCTGCCTGCTCATCTGCCTGATACTCGCCAGCTGAGCCGCGCGACACCTGCCTGCTCATCTGCCTGATACTCGCCAGCTGAGCCGCGCGACACCTGCCTGCTCATCTGCCTGATACTCGCCAGCTGAGCCGCGCGACACCTGCCTGCTCATCTGCCTGATACTCGCCAGCTGAGCCGCGCGACACCTGCCTGCTCATCTGCCTGATACTCGCCAGCTGAGCCGCGCGACACCTGCCTGCTCATCTGCCTGATACTCGCCAGCTGAGCCGCGCGACACCTGCCTGCTCATCTGCCTGATACTCGCCAGCTGAGCCGCGCGACACCTGCCTGCTCATCTGCCTGATACTCGCCAGCTGAGCCGCGCGACACCTGCCTGCTCATCTGCCTGATACTCGCCAGCTGAGCCGCGCGACACCTGCCTGCTCATCTGCCTGATACTCGCCAGCTGAGCCGCGCGACACCTGCCTGCTCATCTGCCTGATACTCGCCAGCTGAGCCGCGCGACACCTGCCTGCTCATCTGCCTGATACTCGCCAGCTGAGCCGCGCGACACCTGCCTGCTCATCTGCCTGATACTCGCCAGCTGAGCCGCGCGACACCTGCCTGCTCATCTGCCTGATACTCGCCAGCTGAGCCGCGCGACACCTGCCTGCTCATCTGCCTGATACTCGCCAGCTGAGCCGCGCGACACCTGCCTGCTCATCTGCCTGATACTCGCCAGCTGAGCCGCGCGACACCTGCCTGCTCATCTGCCTGATACTCGCCAGCTGAGCCGCGCGACACCTGCCTGCTCATCTGCCTGATACTCGCCAGCTGAGCCGCGCGACACCTGCCTGCTCATCTGCCTGATACTCGCCAGCTGAGCCGCGCGACACCTGCCTGCTCATCTGCCTGATACTCGCCAGCTGAGCCGCGCGACACCTGCCTGCTCATCTGCCTGATACTCGCCAGCTGAGCCGCGCGACACCTGCCTGCTCATCTGCCTGATACTCGCCAGCTGAGCCGCGCGACACCTGCCTGCTCATCTGCCTGATACTCGCCAGCTGAGCCGCGCGACACCTGCCTGCTCATCTGCCTGATACTCGCCAGCTGAGCCGCGCGACACCTGCCTGCTCATCTGCCTGATACTCGCCAGCTGAGCCGCGCGACACCTGCCTGCTCATCTGCCTGATACTCGCCAGCTGAGCCGCGCGACACCTGCCTGCTCATCTGCCTGATACTCGCCAGCTGAGCCGCGCGACACCTGCCTGCTCATCTGCCTGATACTCGCCAGCTGAGCCGCGCGACACCTGCCTGCTCATCTGCCTGATACTCGCCAGCTGAGCCGCGCGACACCTGCCTGCTCATCTGCCTGATACTCGCCAGCTGAGCCGCGCGACACCTGCCTGCTCATCTGCCTGATACTCGCCAGCTGAGCCGCGCGACACCTGCCTGCTCATCTGCCTGATACTCGCCAGCTGAGCCGCGCGACACCTGCCTGCTCATCTGCCTGATACTCGCCAGCTGAGCCGCGCGACACCTGCCTGCTCATCTGCCTGATACTCGCCAGCTGAGCCGCGCGACACCTGCCTGCTCATCTGCCTGATACTCGCCAGCTGAGCCGCGCGACACCTGCCTGCTCATCTGCCTGATACTCGCCAGCTGAGCCGCGCGACACCTGCCTGCTCATCTGCCTGATACTCGCCAGCTGAGCCGCGCGACACCTGCCTGCTCATCTGCCTGATACTCGCCAGCTGAGCCGCGCGACACCTGCCTGCTCATCTGCCTGATACTCGCCAGCTGAGCCGCGCGACACCTGCCTGCTCATCTGCCTGATACTCGCCAGCTGAGCCGCGCGACACCTGCCTGCTCATCTGCCTGATACTCGCCAGCTGAGCCGCGCGACACCTGCCTGCTCATCTGCCTGATACTCGCCAGCTGAGCCGCGCGACACCTGCCTGCTCATCTGCCTGATACTCGCCAGCTGAGCCGCGCGACACCTGCCTGCTCATCTGCCTGATACTCGCCAGCTGAGCCGCGCGACACCTGCCTGCTCATCTGCCTGATACTCGCCAGCTGAGCCGCGCGACACCTGCCTGCTCATCTGCCTGATACTCGCCAGCTGAGCCGCGCGACACCTGCCTGCTCATCTGCCTGATACTCGCCAGCTGAGCCGCGCGACACCTGCCTGCTCATCTGCCTGATACTCGCCAGCTGAGCCGCGCGACACCTGCCTGCTCATCTGCCTGATACTCGCCAGCTGAGCCGCGCGACACCTGCCTGCTCATCTGCCTGATACTCGCCAGCTGAGCCGCGCGACACCTGCCTGCTCATCTGCCTGATACTCGCCAGCTGAGCCGCGCGACACCTGCCTGCTCATCTGCCTGATACTCGCCAGCTGAGCCGCGCGACACCTGCCTGCTCATCTGCCTGATACTCGCCAGCTGAGCCGCGCGACACCTGCCTGCTCATCTGCCTGATACTCGCCAGCTGAGCCGCGCGACACCTGCCTGCTCATCTGCCTGATACTCGCCAGCTGAGCCGCGCGACACCTGCCTGCTCATCTGCCTGATACTCGCCAGCTGAGCCGCGCGACACCTGCCTGCTCATCTGCCTGATACTCGCCAGCTGAGCCGCGCGACACCTGCCTGCTCATCTGCCTGATACTCGCCAGCTGAGCCGCGCGACACCTGCCTGCTCATCTGCCTGATACTCGCCAGCTGAGCCGCGCGACACCTGCCTGCTCATCTGCCTGATACTCGCCAGCTGAGCCGCGCGACACCTGCCTGCTCATCTGCCTGATACTCGCCAGCTGAGCCGCGCGACACCTGCCTGCTCATCTGCCTGATACTCGCCAGCTGAGCCGCGCGACACCTGCCTGCTCATCTGCCTGATACTCGCCAGCTGAGCCGCGCGACACCTGCCTGCTCATCTGCCTGATACTCGCCAGCTGAGCCGCGCGACACCTGCCTGCTCATCTGCCTGATACTCGCCAGCTGAGCCGCGCGACACCTGCCTGCTCATCTGCCTGATACTCGCCAGCTGAGCCGCGCGACACCTGCCTGCTCATCTGCCTGATACTCGCCAGCTGAGCCGCGCGACACCTGCCTGCTCATCTGCCTGATACTCGCCAGCTGAGCCGCGCGACACCTGCCTGCTCATCTGCCTGATACTCGCCAGCTGAGCCGCGCGACACCTGCCTGCTCATCTGCCTGATACTCGCCAGCTGAGCCGCGCGACACCTGCCTGCTCATCTGCCTGATACTCGCCAGCTGAGCCGCGCGACACCTGCCTGCTCATCTGCCTGATACTCGCCAGCTGAGCCGCGCGACACCTGCCTGCTCATCTGCCTGATACTCGCCAGCTGAGCCGCGCGACACCTGCCTGCTCATCTGCCTGATACTCGCCAGCTGAGCCGCGCGACACCTGCCTGCTCATCTGCCTGATACTCGCCAGCTGAGCCGCGCGACACCTGCCTGCTCATCTGCCTGATACTCGCCAGCTGAGCCGCGCGACACCTGCCTGCTCATCTGCCTGATACTCGCCAGCTGAGCCGCGCGACACCTGCCTGCTCATCTGCCTGATACTCGCCAGCTGAGCCGCGCGACACCTGCCTGCTCATCTGCCTGATACTCGCCAGCTGAGCCGCGCGACACCTGCCTGCTCATCTGCCTGATACTCGCCAGCTGAGCCGCGCGACACCTGCCTGCTCATCTGCCTGATACTCGCCAGCTGAGCCGCGCGACACCTGCCTGCTCATCTGCCTGATACTCGCCAGCTGAGCCGCGCGACACCTGCCTGCTCATCTGCCTGATACTCGCCAGCTGAGCCGCGCGACACCTGCCTGCTCATCTGCCTGATACTCGCCAGCTGAGCCGCGCGACACCTGCCTGCTCATCTGCCTGATACTCGCCAGCTGAGCCGCGCGACACCTGCCTGCTCATCTGCCTGATACTCGCCAGCTGAGCCGCGCGACACCTGCCTGCTCATCTGCCTGATACTCGCCAGCTGAGCCGCGCGACACCTGCCTGCTCATCTGCCTGATACTCGCCAGCTGAGCCGCGCGACACCTGCCTGCTCATCTGCCTGATACTCGCCAGCTGAGCCGCGCGACACCTGCCTGCTCATCTGCCTGATACTCGCCAGCTGAGCCGCGCGACACCTGCCTGCTCATCTGCCTGATACTCGCCAGCTGAGCCGCGCGACACCTGCCTGCTCATCTGCCTGATACTCGCCAGCTGAGCCGCGCGACACCTGCCTGCTCATCTGCCTGATACTCGCCAGCTGAGCCGCGCGACACCTGCCTGCTCATCTGCCTGATACTCGCCAGCTGAGCCGCGCGACACCTGCCTGCTCATCTGCCTGATACTCGCCAGCTGAGCCGCGCGACACCTGCCTGCTCATCTGCCTGATACTCGCCAGCTGAGCCGCGCGACACCTGCCTGCTCATCTGCCTGATACTCGCCAGCTGAGCCGCGCGACACCTGCCTGCTCATCTGCCTGATACTCGCCAGCTGAGCCGCGACACCTGCCTGCTCATCTGCCTGATACTCGCCAGCTGAGCCGCGCGACACCTGCCTGCTCATCTGCCTGATACTCGCCAGCTGAGCCGCGCGACACCTGCCTGCTCATCTGCCTGATACTCGCCAGCTGAGCCGCGCGACACCTGCCTGCTCATCTGCCTGATACTCGCCAGCTGAGCCGCGCGACACCTGCCTGCTCATCTGCCTGATACTCGCCAGCTGAGCCGCGCGACACCTGCCTGCTCATCTGCCTGATACTCGCCAGCTGAGCCGCGCGACACCTGCCTGCTCATCTGCCTGATACTCGCCAGCTGAGCCGCGCGACACCTGCCTGCTCATCTGCCTGATACTCGCCAGCTGAGCCGCGCGACACCTGCCTGCTCATCTGCCTGATACTCGCCAGCTGAGCCGCGCGACACCTGCCTGCTCATCTGCCTGATACTCGCCAGCTGAGCCGCGCGACACCTGCCTGCTCATCTGCCTGATACTCGCCAGCTGAGCCGCGCGACACCTGCCTGCTCATCTGCCTGATACTCGCCAGCTGAGCCGCGCGACACCTGCCTGCTCATCTGCCTGATACTCGCCAGCTGAGCCGCGCGACACCTGCCTGCTCATCTGCCTGATACTCGCCAGCTGAGCCGCGCGACACCTGCCTGCTCATCTGCCTGATACTCGCCAGCTGAGCCGCGCGACACCTGCCTGCTCATCTGCCTGATACTCGCCAGCTGAGCCGCGCGACACCTGCCTGCTCATCTGCCTGATACTCGCCAGCTGAGCCGCGCGACACCTGCCTGCTCATCTGCCTGATACTCGCCAGCTGAGCCGCGCGACACCTGCCTGCTCATCTGCCTGATACTCGCCAGCTGAGCCGCGCGACACCTGCCTGCTCATCTGCCTGATACTCGCCAGCTGAGCCGCGCGACACCTGCCTGCTCATCTGCCTGATACTCGCCAGCTGAGCCGCGCGACACCTGCCTGCTCATCTGCCTGATACTCGCCAGCTGAGCCGCGCGACACCTGCCTGCTCATCTGCCTGATACTCGCCAGCTGAGCCGCGCGACACCTGCCTGCTCATCTGCCTGATACTCGCCAGCTGAGCCGCGCGACACCTGCCTGCTCATCTGCCTGATACTCGCCAGCTGAGCCGCGCGACACCTGCCTGCTCATCTGCCTGATACTCGCCAGCTGAGCCGCGCGACACCTGCCTGCTCATCTGCCTGATACTCGCCAGCTGAGCCGCGCGACACCTGCCTGCTCATCTGCCTGATACTCGCCAGCTGAGCCGCGCGACACCTGCCTGCTCATCTGCCTGATACTCGCCAGCTGAGCCGCGCGACACCTGCCTGCTCATCTGCCTGATACTCGCCAGCTGAGCCGCGCGACACCTGCCTGCTCATCTGCCTGATACTCGCCAGCTGAGCCGCGCGACACCTGCCTGCTCATCTGCCTGATACTCGCCAGCTGAGCCGCGCGACACCTGCCTGCTCATCTGCCTGATACTCGCCAGCTGAGCCGCGCGACACCTGCCTGCTCATCTGCCTGATACTCGCCAGCTGAGCCGCGCGACACCTGCCTGCTCATCTGCCTGATACTCGCCAGCTGAGCCGCGCGACACCTGCCTGCTCATCTGCCTGATACTCGCCAGCTGAGCCGCGCGACACCTGCCTGCTCATCTGCCTGATACTCGCCAGCTGAGCCGCGCGACACCTGCCTGCTCATCTGCCTGATACTCGCCAGCTGAGCCGCGCGACACCTGCCTGCTCATCTGCCTGATACTCGCCAGCTGAGCCGCGCGACACCTGCCTGCTCATCTGCCTGATACTCGCCAGCTGAGCCGCGCGACACCTGCCTGCTCATCTGCCTGATACTCGCCAGCTGAGCCGCGCGACACCTGCCTGCTCATCTGCCTGATACTCGCCAGCTGAGCCGCGCGACACCTGCCTGCTCATCTGCCTGATACTCGCCAGCTGAGCCGCGCGACACCTGCCTGCTCATCTGCCTGATACTCGCCAGCTGAGCCGCGCGACACCTGCCTGCTCATCTGCCTGATACTCGCCAGCTGAGCCGCGCGACACCTGCCTGCTCATCTGCCTGATACTCGCCAGCTGAGCCGCGCGACACCTGCCTGCTCATCTGCCTGATACTCGCCAGCTGAGCCGCGCGACACCTGCCTGCTCATCTGCCTGATACTCGCCAGCTGAGCCGCGCGACACCTGCCTGCTCATCTGCCTGATACTCGCCAGCTGAGCCGCGCGACACCTGCCTGCTCATCTGCCTGATACTCGCCAGCTGAGCCGCGCGACACCTGCCTGCTCATCTGCCTGATACTCGCCAGCTGAGCCGCGCGACACCTGCCTGCTCATCTGCCTGATACTCGCCAGCTGAGCCGCGCGACACCTGCCTGCTCATCTGCCTGATACTCGCCAGCTGAGCCGCGCGACACCTGCCTGCTCATCTGCCTGATACTCGCCAGCTGAGCCGCGCGACACCTGCCTGCTCATCTGCCTGATACTCGCCAGCTGAGCCGCGCGACACCTGCCTGCTCATCTGCCTGATACTCGCCAGCTGAGCCGCGCGACACCTGCCTGCTCATCTGCCTGATACTCGCCAGCTGAGCCGCGCGACACCTGCCTGCTCATCTGCCTGATACTCGCCAGCTGAACCGCGCGACACCTGCCTGCTCATCTGCCTGATACTCGCCAGCTCAGCCGCGCGACACCTGCCTGCTCATCTGCCTGATACTCGCCAGCTGAGCCGCGCGACACCTGCCTGCTCATCTGCCTGATATTCGCCAGCTGAGCCGCGCGACACCTGCCTGCTCATCTGCCTGATACTCGCCAGCTGAGCCGCGCGACACCTGCCTGCTCATCTGCCTGATACTCGCCAGCTGAGCCGCGCGACACCTGCCTGCTCATCTGCCTGATACTCGCCAGCTGAGCCGCGCGACACCTGCCTGCTCATCTGCCTGATACTCGCCAGCTGAGCCGCGCGACACCTGCCTGCTCATCTGCCTGATACTCGCCAGCTGAGCCGCGCGACACCTGCCTGCTCATCTGCCTGATACTCGCCAGCTGAGCCGCGCGACACCTGCCTGCTCATCTGCCTGATACTCGCCAGCTGAGCCGCGCGACACCTGCCTGCTCATCTGCCTGATACTCGCCAGCTGAGCCGCGCGACACCTGCCTGCTCATCTGCCTGATACTCGCCAGCTGAGCCGCGCGACACCTGCCTGCTCATCTGCCTGATACTCGCCAGCTGAGCCGCGCGACACCTGCCTGCTCATCTGCCTGATACTCGCCAGCTGAGCCGCGCGACACCTGCCTGCTCATCTGCCTGATACTCGCCAGCTGAGCCCCGCGACACCTGCCTGCTCATCTGCCTGATACTCACCAGCTGAGCCGCGCGACACCTGCCTGCTCATCTGCCTGATACTCGCCAGCTGAGCCGCGCGACACCTGCCTGCTCATCTGCCTGATACTCGCCAGCTGAGCCCCGCGACACCTGCCTGCTCATCTGCCTGATACTCGCCAGCTGAGCCGCGCGACACCTGCCTGCTCATCTGCCTGATACTCGCCAGCTGAGCCGCGCGACACCTGCCTGCTCATCTGCCTGATACTCGCCAGCTGAGCCGCGCGACACCTGCCTGCTCATCTGCCTGATACTCGCCAGCTGAGCCGCGCGACACCTGCCTGCTCATCTGCCTGATACTCGCCAGCTGAGCCGCGCGACACCTGCCTGCTCATCTGCCTGATACTCGCCAGCTGAGCCGCGCGACACCTGCCTGCTCATCTGCCTGATACTCGCCAGCTGAGCCGCGCGACACCTGCCTGCTCATCTGCCTGATACTCGCCGGCTGAGCCGCGCGACACCTGCCTGCTCATCTGCCTGATACTCGCCAGCTGAGCCGCGCGACACCTGCCTGCTCATCTGCCTGATACTCGCCAGCTGAGCCGCGCGACACCTGCCTGCTCATCTGCCTGATACTCGCCAGCTGAGCCGCGCGACACCTGCCTGCTCATCTGCCTGATACTCGCCAGCTGAGCCGCGCGACACCTGCCTGCTCATCTGCCTGATACTCGCCAGCTGAGCCGCGCGACACCTGCCTGCTCATCTGCCTGATACTCGCCAGCTGAGCCGCGCGACACCTGCCTGCTCATCTGCCTGATACTCGCCAGCTGAACCGCGCGACACCTGCCTGCTCATCTGCCTGATACTCGCCAGCTGAGCCGCGACACCTGCCTGCTCATCTGCCTGATACTCGCCAGCTGAGCCGCGCGACACCTGCCTGCTCATCTGCCTGATACTCGCCAGCTGAGCCCCGCGACACCTGCCTGCTCATCTGCCTGATACTCGCCAGCTGAGCCGCGCGACACCTGCCTGCTCATCTGCCTGATACTCGCCAGCTGAGGCGCGCGACACCTGCCTGCTCATCTGCCTGATACTCGCCTGCTGAGCCCCGCGACACCTGCCTGCTCATCTGCCTGATACTCGCCAGCTGAGCCGCGCGACACCTGCCTGCTCATCTGCCTGATACTCGCCAGCTGAGCCGCGCGACACCTGCCTGCTCATCTGCCTGATACTCGCCAGCTGAGCCGCGCGACACCTGCCTGCTCATCTGCCTGATACTCGCCAGCTGAGCCGCGCGACACCTGCCTGCTCATCTGCCTGATACTCGCCAGCTGAGCCCCGCGACACCTGCCTGCTCATCTGCCTGATACTCGCCAGCTGAGCCGCGCGACACCTGCCTGCTCATCTGCCTGATACTCGCCAGCTCAGCCGCGCGACACCTGCCTGCTCATCTGCCTGATACTCGCCAGCTGAGCCCCGCGACACCTGCCTGCTCATCTGCCTGATACTCGCCAGCTGAGCCGCGCGACACCTGCCTGCTCATCTGCCTGATACTCGCCAGCTGAGCCGCGCGACACCTGCCTGCTCATCTGCCTGATACTCGCCAGCTGAGCCGCGCGACACCTGCCTGCTCATCTGCCTGATACTCGCCAGCTGAGCCGCGCGACACCTGCCTGCTCATCTGCCTGATACTCGCCAGCTGAGCCGCGCGACACCTGCCTGCTCATCTGCCTGATACTCGCCAGCTGAGCCGCGCGACACCTGCCTGCTCATCTGCCTGATACTCGCCAGCTGAGCCGCGCGACACCTGCCTGCTCATCTGCCTGATACTCGCCAGCTGAGCCGCGCGACACCTGCCTGCTCATCTGCCTGATACTCGCCAGCTGAGCCGCGCGACACCTGCCTGCTCATCTGCCTGATACTCGCCAGCTGAGCCGCGCGACACCTGCCTGCTCATCTGCCTGATACTCGCCAGCTGAGCCGCGCGACACCTGCCTGCTCATCTGCCTGATACTCGCCAGCTGAGCCGCGCGACACCTGCCTGCTCATCTGCCTGATACTCGCCAGCTGAGCCGCGCGACACCTGCCTGCTCATCTGCCTGATACTCGCCAGCTGAGCCGCGCGACACCTGCCTGCTCATCTGCCTGATACTCGCCAGCTGAGCCGCGCGACACCTGCCTGCTCATCTGCCTGATACTCGCCAGCTGAGCCGCGCGACACCTGCCTGCTCATCTGCCTGATACTCGCCAGCTGAGCCGCGCGACACCTGCCTGCTCATCTGCCTGATACTCGCCAGCTGAGCCACGCGACACCTGCCTGCTCATCTGCCTGATACTCGCCAGCTGAGCCGCGCGACACCTGCCTGCTCATCTGCCTGATACTCGCCAGCTGAGCCGCGCGACACCTGCCTGCTCATCTGCCTGATACTCGCCAGCTGAGCCGCGCGACACCTGCCTGCTCATCTGCCTGATACTCGCCAGCTGAGCCGCGCGACACCTGCCTGCTCATCTGCCTGATACTCGCCAGCTGAACCCCGCGACACCTGCCTGCTCATCTGCCTGATACTCGCCAGCTGAGCCGCGCGACACCTGCCTGCTCATCTGCCTGATACTCGCCAGCTGAGCCGCGCGACACCTGCCTGCTCATCTGCCTGATACTCGCCAGCTGAGCCGCGCGACACCTGCCTGCTCATCTGCCTGATACTCGCCAGCTCAGCCGCGCGACACCTGCCTGCTCATCTGCCTGATACTCGCCAGCTGAGCCCCGCGACACCTGCCTGCTCATCTGCCTGATACTCGCCAGCTGAGCCGCGCGACACCTGCCTGCTCATCTGCCTGATACTCGCCAGCTGAGCCGCGCGACACCTGCCTGCTCATCTGCCTGATACTCGCCAGCTGAGCCGCGCGACACCTGCCTGCTCATCTGCCTGATACTCGCCAGCTGAGCCGCGCGACACCTGCCTGCTCATCTGCCTGATACTCGCCAGCTGAGCCGCGCGACACCTGCCTGCTCATCTGCCTGATACTCGCCAGCTGAGCCGCGCGACACCTGCCTGCTCATCTGCCTGATACTCGCCAGCTGAGCCGCGCGACACCTGCCTGCTCATCTGCCTGATACTCGCCAGCTGAGCCGCGCGACACCTGCCTGCTCATCTGCCTGATACTCGCCAGCTGAGCCGCGCGACACCTGCCTGCTCATCTGCCTGATACTCGCCAGCTGAGCCGCGCGACACCTGCCTGCTCATCTGCCTGATACTCGCCAGCTGAGCCGCGCGACACCTGCCTGCTCATCTGCCTGATACTCGCCAGCTGAGCCGCGCGACACCTGCCTGCTCATCTGCCTGATACTCGCCAGCTGAGCCGCGCGACACCTGCCTGCTCATCTGCCTGATACTCGCCAGCTGAGCCCCGCGACACCTGCCTGCTCATCTGCCTGATACTCGCCAGCTGAGCCGCGCGACACCTGCCTGCTCATCTGCCTGATATTCGCCAGCTGAGCCGCGCGACACCTGCCTGCTCATCTGCCTGATACTCGCCAGCTGAGCCGCGCGACACCTGCCTGCTCATCTGCCTGATACTCGCCAGCTGAGCCGCGCGACACCTGCCTGCTCATCTGCCTGATACTCGCCAGCTGAGCCGCGCGACACCTGCCTGCTCATCTTCCTGATACTCGCCAGCTGAGCCGCGCGACACCTGCCTGCTCATCTGCCTGATACTCGCCAGCTGAGCCGCGCGACACCTGCCTGCTCATCTGCCTGATACTCGCCAGCTCAGCCGCGCGACACCTGCCTGCTCATCTGCCTGATACTCGCCAGCTGAGCCGCGCGACACCTGCCTGCTCATCTGCCTGATACTCGCCAGCTGAGCCGCGCGACACCTGCCTGCTCATCTGCCTGATACTCGCCAGCTGAGCCCCGCGACACCTGCCTGCTCATCTGCCTGATACTCGCCAGCTGAGCCGCGCGACACCTGCCTGCTCATCTGCCTGATACTCGCCAGCTGAGCCGCGCGACACCTGCCTGCTCATCTGCCTGATACTCGCCAGCTGAGCCCCGTGACACCTGCCTGCTCATCTGCCTGATACTCGCCAGCTGAGCCGCGCGACACCTGCCTGCTCATCTGCCTGATACTCGCAAGCTGAGCCGCGCGACACCTGCCTGCTCATCTGCCTGATACTCGCCAGCTGAGCCCCGCGACACCTGCCTGCTCATCTGCCTGATACTCGCCAGCTGAGCCGCGCGACACCTGCCTGCTCATCTGCCTGATACTCGCCAGCTGAGCCCCGCGACACCTGCCTGCTCATCTGCCTGATACTCGCCAGCTGAGCCGCGCGACACCTGCCTGCTCATCTGCCTGATACTCGCCAGCTGAGCCGCGCGACACCTGCCTGCTCATCTGCCTGATACTCGCCAGCTGAGCCGCGCGACACCTGCCTGCTCATCTGCCTGATACTCGCCAGCTGAGCCGCGCGACACCTGCCTGCTCATCTGCCTGATACTCGCCAGCTGAGCCGCGCGACACCTGCCTGCTCATCTGCCTGATACTCGCCAGCTGAGCCGCGCGACACCTGCCTGCTCATCTGCCTGATACTCGCCAGCTGAGCCGCGCGACACCTGCCTGCTCATCTGCCTGATACTCGCCAGCTGAGCCGCGCGACACCTGCCTGCTCATCTGCCTGATACTCGCCAGCTGAGCCGCGCGACACCTGCCTGCTCATCTGCCTGATACTCGCCAGCTGAGCCCCGCGACACCTGCCTGCTCATCTGCCTGATACTCGCCAGCTGAGCCGCGCGACACCTGCCTGCTCATCTGCCTGATACTCGCCAGCTGAGCCGCGCGACACCTGCCTGCTCATCTGCCTGATACTCGCCAGCTGAGCCGCGCGACACCTGCCTGCTCATCTGCCTGATACTCGCCAGCTGAGCCGCGCGACACCTGCCTGCTCATCTGCCTGATACTCGCCAGCTGAGCCGCGCGACACCTGCCTGCTCATCTGCCTGATACTCGCCAGCTGAGCCGCGCGACACCTGCCTGCTCATCTGCCTGATACTCGCCAGCTGAGCCGCGCGACACCTGCCTGCTCATCTGCCTGATACTCGCCAGCTGAGCCGCGCGACACCTGCCTGCTCATCTGCCTGATACTCGCCAGCTGAGCCGCGCGACACCTGCCTGCTCATCTGCCTGATACTCGCCAGCTGAGCCGCGCGACACCTGCCTGCTCATCTGCCTGATACTCGCCAGCTGAGCCGCGCGACACCTGCCTGCTCATCTGCCTGATACTCGCCAGCTCAGCCGCGCGACACCTGCCTGCTCATCTGCCTGATACTCGCCAGCTGAGCCCCGCGACACCTGCCTGCTCATCTGCCTGATACTCGCCAGCTGAGCCGCGCGACACCTGCCTGCTCATCTGCCTGATACTCGCCAGCTGAGCCCCGCGACACCTGCCTGCTCATCTGCCTGATACTCGCCAGCTGAGCCCCGCGACACCTGCCTGCTCATCTGCCTGATACTCGCCAGCTGAGCCGCGCGACACCTGCCTGCTCATCTGCCTGATACTCGCCAGCTGAGCCGCGCGACACCTGCCTGCTCATCTGCCTGATACTCGCCAGCTGAGCCGCGCGACACCTGCCTGCTCATCTGCCTGATACTCGCCAGCTGAGCCGCGCGACACCTGCCTGCTCATCTGCCTGATACTCGCCAGCTGAGCCGCGCGACACCTGCCTGCTCATCTGCCTGATACTCGCCAGCTGAGCCGCGCGACACCTGCCTGCTCATCTGCCTGATACTCGCCAGCTGAGCCGCGCGACACCTGCCTGCTCATCTGCCTGATACTCGCCAGCTGAGCCGCGCGACACCTGCCTGCTCATCTGCCTGATACTCGCCAGCTGAGCCGCGCGACACCTGCCTGCTCATCTGCCTGATACTCGCCAGCTGAGCCGCGCGACACCTGCCTGCTCATCTGCCTGATACTCGCCAGCTGAGCCGCGCGACACCTGCCTGCTCATCTGCCTGATACTCGCCAGCTGAGCCGCGCGACACCTGCCTGCTCATCTGCCTGATACTCGCCAGCTGAGCCGCGAGACACCTGCCTGCTCATCTGCCTGATACTCGCCAGCTGAGCCGCGCGACACCTGCCTGCTCATCTGCCTGATACTCGCCAGCTGAGCCGCGCGACACCTGCCTGCTCATCTGCCTGATACTCGCCAGCTCAGCCGCGCGACACCTGCCTGCTCATCTGCCTGATACTCGCCAGCTGAGCCGCGCGACACCTGCCTGCTCATCTGCCTGATACTCGCCAGCTGAGCCCCGCGACACCTGCCTGCTCATCTGCCTGATACTCGCCAGCTGAGCCGCGCGACACCTGCCTGCTCATCTGCCTGATACTCGCCAGCTGAGCCGCGCGACACCTGCCTGCTCATCTGCCTGATACTCGCCAGCTGAGCCGCGCGACACCTGCCTGCTCATCTGCCTGATACTCGCCAGCTGAGCCGCGCGACACCTGCCTGCTCATCTGCCTGATACTCGCCAGCTGAGCCGCGCGACACCTGCCTGCTCATCTGCCTGATACTCGCCAGCTGAGCCACGCGACACCTGCCTGCTCATCTGCCTGATACTCGCCAGCTGAGCCGCGCGACACCTGCCTGCTCATCTGCCTGATACTCGCCAGCTGAGCCGCGCGAAACCTGCCTGCTCATCTGCCTGATACTCGCCAGCTGAGCCCCGCGACACCTGCCTGCTCATCTGCCTGATACTCGCCAGCTGAGCCGCGCGACACCTGCCTGCTCATCTGCCTGATACTCGCCAGCTGAGCCGCGCGACACCTGCCTGCTCATCTGCCTGATACTCGCCAGCTGAGCCGCGCGACACCTGCCTGCTCATCTGCCTGATACTCGCCAGCTGAGCCGCGCGACACCTGCCTGCTCATCTGCCTGATACTCGCCAGCTGAGCCGCGCGACACCTGCCTGCTCATCTGCCTGATACTCGCCAGCTGAGCCGCGCGACACCTGCCTGCTCATCTGCCTGATACTCGCCAGCTGAGCCGCGCGACACCTGCCTGCTCATCTGCCTGATACTCGCCAGCTGAGCCGCGCGACACCTGCCTGCTCATCTGCCTGATACTCGCCAGCTGAGCCGCGCGACACCTGCCTGCTCATCTGCCTGATACTCGCCAGCTGAGCCGCGCGACACCTGCCTGCTCATCTGCCTGATACTCGCCAGCTGAGCCCCGCGACACCTGCCTGCTCATCTGCCTGATACTCGCCAGCTGAGCCGCGCGACACCTGCCTGCTCATCTGCCTGATACTCGCCAGCTGAGCCGCGCGACACCTGCCTGCTCATCTGCCTGATACTCGCCAGCTGAGCCTCGCGACACCTGCCTGCTCATCTGCCGGATACTCGCCAGCTGAGCCTCGCGACACCTGCCTGCTCATCTGCCTGATACTCGCCAGCTGAGCCCCGCGACACCTGCCTGCTCATCTGCCTGATACTCGCCAGCTGAGCCGCGCGACACCTGCCTGCTCATCTGCCTGATACTCGCCAGCTGAGCCGCGCGACACCTGCCTGCTCATCTGCCTGATACTCGCCAGCTCAGCAGCGCGAGACTTTCCTGCTCATCTGCCTGATACTCGCCAGCTGAGCCGCGCGACACCTGCCTGCTCATCTGCCTGATACTCGCCAGCTGAGCCGAGCGACACCTGCCTGCTCATCTGCCTGATACTCGCCAGCTGAGCCGCGCGACACCTGCCTGCTCATCTGCCTGATACTCGCCAGCTGAGCCGCGCGACACCTGCCTGCTCATCTGCCTGATACTCGCCAGCTGAGCCGCGCGACACCTGCCTGCTCATCTGCCTGATACTCGCCAGCTGAGCCGCGCGACACCTGCCTGCTCATCTGCCTGATACTCGCCAGCTGAGCCGCGCGACACCTGCCTGCTCATCTGCCTGATACTCGCCAGCTGAGCCGCGCGACACCTGCCTGTTCATCTGCCTGATACTCGCCAGCTGAGCCGCGCGACACCTGCCTGCTCATCTGCCGGATACTCGCCAGCTGAGCCACGAGACACCAGCATGCTCATCTGCCTGATACTCGCCAGCTGAGCCGCGCGACACATGACTGTTCACCTGCCTGATACTCGCCAGCTGAGCCGCGCGACACCTGCCTGCTCATCTGCCTGATACTCGCCAGCTGAGCCGCGTGACACCTGCCTGCTCATCTGCCTGATACTCGCCAGCTGAGCCGCGCGACACCTGCCTGCTCATCTGCCTGATACTCGCCAGCTGAGCCGCGCGACACCTGCCTGCTCATCTGCCTGATACTCGCCAGCTGAGCCGCGCGACACCTGCCTGCTCATCTGCCTGATACTCGCCAGCTGAGCCGCGCGACACCTGCCTGCTCATCTGCCTGATACTCGCCAGCTGAGCCGCGCGACACCTGCCTGCTCATCTGCCTGATACTCGCCAGCTGAGCCGCGCGACACCTGCCTGCTCATCTGCCTGATACTCGCCAGCTGAGCCGCGCGACACCTGCCTGCTCATCTGCCTGATACTCGCCAGCTGAGCCGCGCGACACCTGCCTGCTCATCTGCCTGATACTCGCCAGCTGAGCCGCGCGACACCTGCCTGCTCATCTGCCTGATACTCGCCAGCTGAGCCGCGCGACACCTGCCTGCTCATCTGCCTGATACTCGCCAGCTGAGCCGCGCGACACCTGCCTGCTCATCTGCCTGATACTCGCCAGCTGAGCCGCGCGACACCTGCCTGCTCATCTGCCTGATACTCGCCAGCTGAGCCGCGCGACACCTGCCTGCTCATCTGCCTGATACTCGCCAGCTGAGCCGCGCGACACCTGCCTGCTCATCTGCCTGATACTCGCCAGCTGAGCCGCGCGACACCTGCCTGCTCATCTGCCTGATACTCGCCAGCTGAGCCGCGCGACACCTGCCTGCTCATCTGCCTGATACTCGCCAGCTGAGCCGCGCGACACCTGCCTGCTCATCTGCCTGATACTCGCCAGCTGAGCCGCGCGACACCTGCCTGCTCATCTGCCTGATACTCGCCAGCTGAGCCGCGCGACACCTGCCTGCTCATCTGCCTGATACTCGCCAGCTGAGCCGCGCGACACCTGCCTGCTCATCTGCCTGATACTCGCCAGCTGAGCCGCGCGACACCTGCCTGCTCATCTGCCTGATACTCGCCAGCTGAGCCGCGCGACACCTGCCTGCTCATCTGCCTGATACTCGCCAGCTGAGCCGCGCGACACCTGCCTGCTCATCTGCCTGATACTCGCCAGCTGAGCCGCGCGACACCTGCCTGCTCATCTGCCTGATACTCGCCAGCTGAGCCGCGCGACACCTGCCTGCTCATCTGCCTGATACTCGCCAGCTGAGCCGCGCGACACCTGCCTGCTCATCTGCCTGATACTCGCCAGCTGAGCCGCGCGACACCTGCCTGCTCATCTGCCTGATACTCGCCAGCTGAGCCGCGCGACACCTGCCTGCTCATCTGCCTGATACTCGCCAGCTGAGCCGCGCGACACCTGCCTGCTCATCTGCCTGATACTCGCCAGCTGAGCCGCGCGACACCTGCCTGCTCATCTGCCTGATACTCGCCAGCTGAGCCGCGCGACACCTGCCTGCTCATCTGCCTGATACTCGCCAGCTGAGCCGCGCGACACCTGCCTGCTCATCTGCCTGATACTCGCCAGCTGAGCCGCGCGACACCTGCCTGCTCATCTGCCTGATACTCGCCAGCTGAGCCGCGCGACACCTGCCTGCTCATCTGCCTGATACTCGCCAGCTGAGCCGCGCGACACCTGCCTGCTCATCTGCCTGATACTCGCCAGCTGAGCCGCGCGACACCTGCCTGCTCATCTGCCTGATACTCGCCAGCTGAGCCGCGCGACACCTGCCTGCTCATCTGCCTGATACTCGCCAGCTGAGCCGCGCGACACCTGCCTGCTCATCTGCCTGATACTCGCCAGCTGAGCCGCGCGACACCTGCCTGCTCATCTGCCTGATACTCGCCAGCTGAGCCGCGCGACACCTGCCTGCTCATCTGCCTGATACTCGCCAGCTGAGCCGCGCGACACCTGCCTGCTCATCTGCCTGATACTCGCCAGCTGAGCCGCGCGACACCTGCCTGCTCATCTGCCTGATACTCGCCAGCTGAGCCGCGCGACACCTGCCTGCTCATCTGCCTGATACTCGCCAGCTGAGCCGCGCGACACCTGCCTGCTCATCTGCCTGATACTCGCCAGCTGAGCCGCGCGACACCTGCCTGCTCATCTGCCTGATACTCGCCAGCTGAGCCGCGCGACACCTGCCTGCTCATCTGCCTGATACTCGCCAGCTGAGCCGCGCGACACCTGCCTGCTCATCTGCCTGATACTCGCCAGCTGAGCCGCGCGACACCTGCCTGCTCATCTGCCTGATACTCGCCAGCTGAGCCGCGCGACACCTGCCTGCTCATCTGCCTGATACTCGCCAGCTGAGCCGCGCGACACCTGCCTGCTCATCTGCCTGATACTCGCCAGCTGAGCCGCGCGACACCTGCCTGCTCATCTGCCTGATACTCGCCAGCTGAGCCGCGCGACACCTGCCTGCTCATCTGCCTGATACTCGCCAGCTGAGCCGCGCGACACCTGCCTGCTCATCTGCCTGATACTCGCCAGCTGAGCCGCGCGACACCTGCCTGCTCATCTGCCTGATACTCGCCAGCTGAGCCGCGCGACACCTGCCTGCTCATCTGCCTGATACTCGCCAGCTGAGCCGCGCGACACCTGCCTGCTCATCTGCCTGATACTCGCCAGCTGAGCCGCGCGACACCTGCCTGCTCATCTGCCTGATACTCGCCAGCTGAGCCGCGCGACACCTGCCTGCTCATCTGCCTGATACTCGCCAGCTGAGCCGCGCGACACCTGCCTGCTCATCTGCCTGATACTCGCCAGCTGAGCCGCGCGACACCTGCCTGCTCATCTGCCTGATACTCGCCAGCTGAGCCGCGCGACACCTGCCTGCTCATCTGCCTGATACTCGCCAGCTGAGCCGCGCGACACCTGCCTGCTCATCTGCCTGATACTCGCCAGCTGAGCCGCGCGACACCTGCCTGCTCATCTGCCTGATACTCGCCAGCTGAGCCGCGCGACACCTGCCTGCTCATCTGCCTGATACTCGCCAGCTGAGCCGCGCGACACCTGCCTGCTCATCTGCCTGATACTCGCCAGCTGAGCCGCGCGACACCTGCCTGCTCATCTGCCTGATACTCGCCAGCTGAGCCGCGCGACACCTGCCTGCTCATCTGCCTGATACTCGCCAGCTGAGCCGCGCGACACCTGCCTGCTCATCTGCCTGATACTCGCCAGCTGAGCCGCGCGACACCTGCCTGCTCATCTGCCTGATACTCGCCAGCTGAGCCGCGCGACACCTGCCTGCTCATCTGCCTGATACTCGCCAGCTGAGCCGCGACACCTGCCTGCTCATCTGCCTGATACTCGCCAGCTGAGCCGCGCGACACCTGCCTGCTCATCTGCCTGATACTCGCCAGCTGAGCCGCGCGACACCTGCCTGCTCATCTGCCTGATACTCGCCAGCTGAGCCGCGCGACACCTGCCTGCTCATCTGCCTGATACTCGCCAGCTGAGCCGCGCGACACCTGCCTGCTCATCTGCCTGATACTCGCCAGCTGAGCCGCGCGACACCTGCCTGCTCATCTGCCTGATACTCGCCAGCTGAGCCGCGACACCTGCCTGCTCATCTGCCTGATACTCGCCAGCTGAGCCGCGCGACACCTGCCTGCTCATCTGCCTGATACTCGCCAGCTGAGCCGCGCGACACCTGCCTGCTCATCTGCCTGATACTCGCCAGCTGAGCCGCGCGACACCTGCCTGCTCATCTGCCTGATACTCGCCAGCTGAGCCGCGCGACACCTGCCTGCTCATCTGCCTGATACTCGCCAGCTGAGCCGCGCGACACCTGCCTGCTCATCTGCCTGATACTCGCCAGCTGAGCCGCGCGACACCTGCCTGCTCATCTGCCTGATACTCGCCAGCTGAGCCGCGCGACACCTGCCTGCTCATCTGCCTGATACTCGCCAGCTGAGCCGCGCGACACCTGCCTGCTCATCTGCCTGATACTCGCCAGCTGAGCCGCGCGACACCTGCCTGCTCATCTGCCTGATACTCGCCAGCTGAGCCGCGCGACACCTGCCTGCTCATCTGCCTGATACTCGCCAGCTGAGCCGCGCGACACCTGCCTGCTCATCTGCCTGATACTCGCCAGCTGAGCCGCGCGACACCTGCCTGCTCATCTGCCTGATACTCGCCAGCTGAGCCGCGCGACACCTGCCTGCTCATCTGCCTGATACTCGCCAGCTGAGCCGCGCGACACCTGCCTGCTCATCTGCCTGATACTCGCCAGCTGAGCCGCGCGACACCTGCCTGCTCATCTGCCTGATACTCGCCAGCTGAGCCGCGCGACACCTGCCTGCTCATCTGCCTGATACTCGCCAGCTGAGCCGCGCGACACCTGCCTGCTCATCTGCCTGATACTCGCCAGCTGAGCCGCGCGACACCTGCCTGCTCATCTGCCTGATACTCGCCAGCTGAGCCGCGCGACACCTGCCTGCTCATCTGCCTGATACTCGCCAGCTGAGCCGCGCGACACCTGCCTGCTCATCTGCCTGATACTCGCCAGCTGAGCCGCGCGACACCTGCCTGCTCATCTGCCTGATACTCGCCAGCTGAGCCGCGCGACACCTGCCTGCTCATCTGCCTGATACTCGCCAGCTGAGCCGCGCGACACCTGCCTGCTCATCTGCCTGATACTCGCCAGCTGAGCCGCGCGACACCTGCCTGCTCATCTGCCTGATACTCGCCAGCTGAGCCGCGCGACACCTGCCTGCTCATCTGCCTGATACTCGCCAGCTGAGCCGCGCGACACCTGCCTGCTCATCTGCCTGATACTCGCCAGCTGAGCCGCGCGACACCTGCCTGCTCATCTGCCTGATACTCGCCAGCTGAGCCGCGCGACACCTGCCTGCTCATCTGCCTGATACTCGCCAGCTGAGCCGCGCGACACCTGCCTGCTCATCTGCCTGATACTCGCCAGCTGAGCCGCGCGACACCTGCCTGCTCATCTGCCTGATACTCGCCAGCTGAGCCGCGCGACACCTGCCTGCTCATCTGCCTGATACTCGCCAGCTGAGCCGCGCGACACCTGCCTGCTCATCTGCCTGATACTCGCCAGCTGAGCCGCGCGACACCTGCCTGCTCATCTGCCTGATACTCGCCAGCTGAGCCGCGCGACACCTGCCTGCTCATCTGCCTGATACTCGCCAGCTGAGCCGCGCGACACCTGCCTGCTCATCTGCCTGATACTCGCCAGCTGAGCCGCGCGACACCTGCCTGCTCATCTGCCTGATACTCGCCAGCTGAGCCGCGCGACACCTGCCTGCTCATCTGCCTGATACTCGCCAGCTGAGCCGCGCGACACCTGCCTGCTCATCTGCCTGATACTCGCCAGCTGAGCCGCGCGACACCTGCCTGCTCATCTGCCTGATACTCGCCAGCTGAGCCGCGCGACACCTGCCTGCTCATCTGCCTGATACTCGCCAGCTGAGCCGCGCGACACCTGCCTGCTCATCTGCCTGATACTCGCCAGCTGAGCCGCGCGACACCTGCCTGCTCATCTGCCTGATACTCGCCAGCTGAGCCGCGCGACACCTGCCTGCTCATCTGCCTGATACTCGCCAGCTGAGCCGCGCGACACCTGCCTGCTCATCTGCCTGATACTCGCCAGCTGAGCCGCGCGACACCTGCCTGCTCATCTGCCTGATACTCGCCAGCTGAGCCGCGCGACACCTGCCTGCTCATCTGCCTGATACTCGCCAGCTGAGCCGCGCGACACCTGCCTGCTCATCTGCCTGATACTCGCCAGCTGAGCCGCGCGACACCTGCCTGCTCATCTGCCTGATACTCGCCAGCTGAGCCGCGCGACACCTGCCTGCTCATCTGCCTGATACTCGCCAGCTGAGCCGCGCGACACCTGCCTGCTCATCTGCCTGATACTCGCCAGCTGAGCCGCGCGACACCTGCCTGCTCATCTGCCTGATACTCGCCAGCTGAGCCGCGCGACACCTGCCTGCTCATCTGCCTGATACTCGCCAGCTGAGCCGCGCGACACCTGCCTGCTCATCTGCCTGATACTCGCCAGCTGAGCCGCGCGACACCTGCCTGCTCATCTGCCTGATACTCGCCAGCTGAGCCGCGCGACACCTGCCTGCTCATCTGCCTGATACTCGCCAGCTGAGCCGCGCGACACCTGCCTGCTCATCTGCCTGATACTCGCCAGCTGAGCCGCGCGACACCTGCCTGCTCATCTGCCTGATACTCGCCAGCTGAGCCGCGCGACACCTGCCTGCTCATCTGCCTGATACTCGCCAGCTGAGCCGCGCGACACCTGCCTGCTCATCTGCCTGATACTCGCCAGCTGAGCCGCGCGACACCTGCCTGCTCATCTGCCTGATACTCGCCAGCTGAGCCGCGCGACACCTGCCTGCTCATCTGCCTGATACTCGCCAGCTGAGCCGCGCGACACCTGCCTGCTCATCTGCCTGATACTCGCCAGCTGAGCCGCGCGACACCTGCCTGCTCATCTGCCTGATACTCGCCAGCTGAGCCGCGCGACACCTGCCTGCTCATCTGCCTGATACTCGCCAGCTGAGCCGCGCGACACCTGCCTGCTCATCTGCCTGATACTCGCCAGCTGAGCCGCGCGACACCTGCCTGCTCATCTGCCTGATACTCGCCAGCTGAGCCGCGCGACACCTGCCTGCTCATCTGCCTGATACTCGCCAGCTGAGCCGCGCGACACCTGCCTGCTCATCTGCCTGATACTCGCCAGCTGAGCCGCGCGACACCTGCCTGCTCATCTGCCTGATACTCGCCAGCTGAGCCGCGCGACACCTGCCTGCTCATCTGCCTGATACTCGCCAGCTGAGCCGCGCGACACCTGCCTGCTCATCTGCCTGATACTCGCCAGCTGAGCCGCGCGACACCTGCCTGCTCATCTGCCTGATACTCGCCAGCTGAGCCGCGCGACACCTGCCTGCTCATCTGCCTGATACTCGCCAGCTGAGCCGCGCGACACCTGCCTGCTCATCTGCCTGATACTCGCCAGCTGAGCCGCGCGACACCTGCCTGCTCATCTGCCTGATACTCGCCAGCTGAGCCGCGCGACACCTGCCTGCTCATCTGCCTGATACTCGCCAGCTGAGCCGCGACACCTGCCTGCTCATCTGCCTGATACTCGCCAGCTGAGCCGCGCGACACCTGCCTGCTCATCTGCCTGATACTCGCCAGCTGAGCCGCGCGACACCTGCCTGCTCATCTGCCTGATACTCGCCAGCTGAGCCGCGCGACACCTGCCTGCTCATCTGCCTGATACTCGCCAGCTGAGCCGCGCGACACCTGCCTGCTCATCTGCCTGATACTCGCCAGCTGAGCCGCGCGACACCTGCCTGCTCATCTGCCTGATACTCGCCAGCTGAGCCGCGACACCTGCCTGCTCATCTGCCTGATACTCGCCAGCTGAGCCGCGCGACACCTGCCTGCTCATCTGCCTGATACTCGCCAGCTGAGCCGCGCGACACCTGCCTGCTCATCTGCCTGATACTCGCCAGCTGAGCCGCGCGACACCTGCCTGCTCATCTGCCTGATACTCGCCAGCTGAGCCGCGCGACACCTGCCTGCTCATCTGCCTGATACTCGCCAGCTGAGCCGCGCGACACCTGCCTGCTCATCTGCCTGATACTCGCCAGCTGAGCCGCGCGACACCTGCCTGCTCATCTGCCTGATACTCGCCAGCTGAGCCGCGCGACACCTGCCTGCTCATCTGCCTGATACTCGCCAGCTGAGCCGCGCGACACCTGCCTGCTCATCTGCCTGATACTCGCCAGCTGAGCCGCGCGACACCTGCCTGCTCATCTGCCTGATACTCGCCAGCTGAGCCGCGCGACACCTGCCTGCTCATCTGCCTGATACTCGCCAGCTGAGCCGCGCGACACCTGCCTGCTCATCTGCCTGATACTCGCCAGCTGAGCCGCGCGACACCTGCCTGCTCATCTGCCTGATACTCGCCAGCTGAGCCGCGCGACACCTGCCTGCTCATCTGCCTGATACTCGCCAGCTGAGCCGCGCGACACCTGCCTGCTCATCTGCCTGATACTCGCCAGCTGAGCCGCGCGACACCTGCCTGCTCATCTGCCTGATACTCGCCAGCTGAGCCGCGCGACACCTGCCTGCTCATCTGCCTGATACTCGCCAGCTGAGCCGCGCGACACCTGCCTGCTCATCTGCCTGATACTCGCCAGCTGAGCCGCGCGACACCTGCCTGCTCATCTGCCTGATACTCGCCAGCTGAGCCGCGCGACACCTGCCTGCTCATCTGCCTGATACTCGCCAGCTGAGCCGCGCGACACCTGCCTGCTCATCTGCCTGATACTCGCCAGCTGAGCCGCGACACCTGCCTGCTCATCTGCCTGATACTCGCCAGCTGAGCCGCGCGACACCTGCCTGCTCATCTGCCTGATACTCGCCAGCTGAGCCGCGCGACACCTGCCTGCTCATCTGCCTGATACTCGCCAGCTGAGCCGCGCGACACCTGCCTGCTCATCTGCCTGATACTCGCCAGCTGAGCCGCGCGACACCTGCCTGCTCATCTGCCTGATACTCGCCAGCTGAGCCGCGCGACACCTGCCTGCTCATCTGCCTGATACTCGCCAGCTGAGCCGCGCGACACCTGCCTGCTCATCTGCCTGATACTCGCCAGCTGAGCCGCGCGACACCTGCCTGCTCATCTGCCTGATACTCGCCAGCTGAGCCGCGCGACACCTGCCTGCTCATCTGCCTGATACTCGCCAGCTGAGCCGCGCGACACCTGCCTGCTCATCTGCCTGATACTCGCCAGCTGAGCCGCGCGACACCTGCCTGCTCATCTGCCTGATACTCGCCAGCTGAGCCGCGCGACACCTGCCTGCTCATCTGCCTGATACTCGCCAGCTGAGCCGCGCGACACCTGCCTGCTCATCTGCCTGATACTCGCCAGCTGAGCCGCGCGACACCTGCCTGCTCATCTGCCTGATACTCGCCAGCTGAGCCGCGCGACACCTGCCTGCTCATCTGCCTGATACTCGCCAGCTGAGCCGCGCGACACCTGCCTGCTCATCTGCCTGATACTCGCCAGCTGAGCCGCGCGACACCTGCCTGCTCATCTGCCTGATACTCGCCAGCTGAGCCGCGCGACACCTGCCTGCTCATCTGCCTGATACTCGCCAGCTGAGCCGCGCGACACCTGCCTGCTCATCTGCCTGATACTCGCCAGCTGAGCCGCGCGACACCTGCCTGCTCATCTGCCTGATACTCGCCAGCTGAGCCGCGCGACACCTGCCTGCTCATCTGCCTGATACTCGCCAGCTGAGCCGCGCGACACCTGCCTGCTCATCTGCCTGATACTCGCCAGCTGAGCCGCGCGACACCTGCCTGCTCATCTGCCTGATACTCGCCAGCTGAGCCGCGCGACACCTGCCTGCTCATCTGCCTGATACTCGCCAGCTGAGCCGCGCGACACCTGCCTGCTCATCTGCCTGATACTCGCCAGCTGAGCCGCGCGACACCTGCCTGCTCATCTGCCTGATACTCGCCAGCTGAGCCGCGCGACACCTGCCTGCTCATCTGCCTGATACTCGCCAGCTGAGCCGCGCGACACCTGCCTGCTCATCTGCCTGATACTCGCCAGCTGAGCCGCGCGACACCTGCCTGCTCATCTGCCTGATACTCGCCAGCTGAGCCGCGCGACACCTGCCTGCTCATCTGCCTGATACTCGCCAGCTGAGCCGCGCGACACCTGCCTGCTCATCTGCCTGATACTCGCCAGCTGAGCCGCGCGACACCTGCCTGCTCATCTGCCTGATACTCGCCAGCTGAGCCGCGCGACACCTGCCTGCTCATCTGCCTGATACTCGCCAGCTGAGCCGCGCGACACCTGCCTGCTCATCTGCCTGATACTCGCCAGCTGAGCCGCGCGACACCTGCCTGCTCATCTGCCTGATACTCGCCAGCTGAGCCGCGCGACACCTGCCTGCTCATCTGCCTGATACTCGCCAGCTGAGCCGCGCGACACCTGCCTGCTCATCTGCCTGATACTCGCCAGCTGAGCCGCGCGACACCTGCCTGCTCATCTGCCTGATACTCGCCAGCTGAGCCGCGCGACACCTGCCTGCTCATCTGCCTGATACTCGCCAGCTGAGCCGCGCGACACCTGCCTGCTCATCTGCCTGATACTCGCCAGCTGAGCCGCGCGACACCTGCCTGCTCATCTGCCTGATACTCGCCAGCTGAGCCGCGCGACACCTGCCTGCTCATCTGCCTGATACTCGCCAGCTGAGCCGCGCGACACCTGCCTGCTCATCTGCCTGATACTCGCCAGCTGAGCCGCGCGACACCTGCCTGCTCATCTGCCTGATACTCGCCAGCTGAGCCGCGCGACACCTGCCTGCTCATCTGCCTGATACTCGCCAGCTGAGCCGCGCGACACCTGCCTGCTCATCTGCCTGATACTCGCCAGCTGAGCCGCGCGACACCTGCCTGCTCATCTGCCTGATACTCGCCAGCTGAGCCGCGCGACACCTGCCTGCTCATCTGCCTGATACTCGCCAGCTGAGCCGCGCGACACCTGCCTGCTCATCTGCCTGATACTCGCCAGCTGAGCCGCGCGACACCTGCCTGCTCATCTGCCTGATACTCGCCAGCTGAGCCGCGCGACACCTGCCTGCTCATCTGCCTGATACTCGCCAGCTGAGCCGCGCGACACCTGCCTGCTCATCTGCCTGATACTCGCCAGCTGAGCCGCGCGACACCTGCCTGCTCATCTGCCTGATACTCGCCAGCTGAGCCGCGCGACACCTGCCTGCTCATCTGCCTGATACTCGCCAGCTGAGCCGCGCGACACCTGCCTGCTCATCTGCCTGATACTCGCCAGCTGAGCCGCGCGACACCTGCCTGCTCATCTGCCTGATACTCGCCAGCTGAGCCGCGCGACACCTGCCTGCTCATCTGCCTGATACTCGCCAGCTGAGCCGCGCGACACCTGCCTGCTCATCTGCCTGATACTCGCCAGCTGAGCCGCGCGACACCTGCCTGCTCATCTGCCTGATACTCGCCAGCTGAGCCGCGCGACACCTGCCTGCTCATCTGCCTGATACTCGCCAGCTGAGCCGCGCGACACCTGCCTGCTCATCTGCCTGATACTCGCCAGCTGAGCCGCGCGACACCTGCCTGCTCATCTGCCTGATACTCGCCAGCTGAGCCGCGCGACACCTGCCTGCTCATCTGCCTGATACTCGCCAGCTGAGCCGCGCGACACCTGCCTGCTCATCTGCCTGATACTCGCCAGCTGAGCCGCGCGACACCTGCCTGCTCATCTGCCTGATACTCGCCAGCTGAGCCGCGCGACACCTGCCTGCTCATCTGCCTGATACTCGCCAGCTGAGCCGCGCGACACCTGCCTGCTCATCTGCCTGATACTCGCCAGCTGAGCCGCGCGACACCTGCCTGCTCATCTGCCTGATACTCGCCAGCTGAGCCGCGCGACACCTGCCTGCTCATCTGCCTGATACTCGCCAGCTGAGCCGCGCGACACCTGCCTGCTCATCTGCCTGATACTCGCCAGCTGAGCCGCGCGACACCTGCCTGCTCATCTGCCTGATACTCGCCAGCTGAGCCGCGCGACACCTGCCTGCTCATCTGCCTGATACTCGCCAGCTGAGCCGCGCGACACCTGCCTGCTCATCTGCCTGATACTCGCCAGCTGAGCCGCGCGACACCTGCCTGCTCATCTGCCTGATACTCGCCAGCTGAGCCGCGCGACACCTGCCTGCTCATCTGCCTGATACTCGCCAGCTGAGCCGCGCGACACCTGCCTGCTCATCTGCCTGATACTCGCCAGCTGAGCCGCGCGACACCTGCCTGCTCATCTGCCTGATACTCGCCAGCTGAGCCGCGCGACACCTGCCTGCTCATCTGCCTGATACTCGCCAGCTGAGCCGCGCGACACCTGCCTGCTCATCTGCCTGATACTCGCCAGCTGAGCCGCGCGACACCTGCCTGCTCATCTGCCTGATACTCGCCAGCTGAGCCGCGCGACACCTGCCTGCTCATCTGCCTGATACTCGCCAGCTGAGCCGCGCGACACCTGCCTGCTCATCTGCCTGATACTCGCCAGCTGAGCCGCGCGACACCTGCCTGCTCATCTGCCTGATACTCGCCAGCTGAGCCGCGCGACACCTGCCTGCTCATCTGCCTGATACTCGCCAGCTGAGCCGCGCGACACCTGCCTGCTCATCTGCCTGATACTCGCCAGCTGAGCCGCGCGACACCTGCCTGCTCATCTGCCTGATACTCGCCAGCTGAGCCGCGCGACACCTGCCTGCTCATCTGCCTGATACTCGCCAGCTGAGCCGCGCGACACCTGCCTGCTCATCTGCCTGATACTCGCCAGCTGAGCCGCGCGACACCTGCCTGCTCATCTGCCTGATACTCGCCAGCTGAGCCGCGCGACACCTGCCTGCTCATCTGCCTGATACTCGCCAGCTGAGCCGCGCGACACCTGCCTGCTCATCTGCCTGATACTCGCCAGCTGAGCCGCGCGACACCTGCCTGCTCATCTGCCTGATACTCGCCAGCTGAGCCGCGCGACACCTGCCTGCTCATCTGCCTGATACTCGCCAGCTGAGCCGCGCGACACCTGCCTGCTCATCTGCCTGATACTCGCCAGCTGAGCCGCGCGACACCTGCCTGCTCATCTGCCTGATACTCGCCAGCTGAGCCGCGCGACACCTGCCTGCTCATCTGCCTGATACTCGCCAGCTGAGCCGCGCGACACCTGCCTGCTCATCTGCCTGATACTCGCCAGCTGAGCCGCGCGACACCTGCCTGCTCATCTGCCTGATACTCGCCAGCTGAGCCGCGCGACACCTGCCTGCTCATCTGCCTGATACTCGCCAGCTGAGCCGCGCGACACCTGCCTGCTCATCTGCCTGATACTCGCCAGCTGAGCCGCGCGACACCTGCCTGCTCATCTGCCTGATACTCGCCAGCTGAGCCGCGCGACACCTGCCTGCTCATCTGCCTGATACTCGCCAGCTGAGCCGCGCGACACCTGCCTGCTCATCTGCCTGATACTCGCCAGCTGAGCCGCGCGACACCTGCCTGCTCATCTGCCTGATACTCGCCAGCTGAGCCGCGCGACACCTGCCTGCTCATCTGCCTGATACTCGCCAGCTGAGCCGCGCGACACCTGCCTGCTCATCTGCCTGATACTCGCCAGCTGAGCCGCGCGACACCTGCCTGCTCATCTGCCTGATACTCGCCAGCTGAGCCGCGCGACACCTGCCTGCTCATCTGCCTGATACTCGCCAGCTGAGCCGCGCGACACCTGCCTGCTCATCTGCCTGATACTCGCCAGCTGAGCCGCGCGACACCTGCCTGCTCATCTGCCTGATACTCGCCAGCTGAGCCGCGCGACACCTGCCTGCTCATCTGCCTGATACTCGCCAGCTGAGCCGCGCGACACCTGCCTGCTCATCTGCCTGATACTCGCCAGCTGAGCCGCGCGACACCTGCCTGCTCATCTGCCTGATACTCGCCAGCTGAGCCGCGCGACACCTGCCTGCTCATCTGCCTGATACTCGCCAGCTGAGCCGCGCGACACCTGCCTGCTCATCTGCCTGATACTCGCCAGCTGAGCCGCGCGACACCTGCCTGCTCATCTGCCTGATACTCGCCAGCTGAGCCGCGCGACACCTGCCTGCTCATCTGCCTGATACTCGCCAGCTGAGCCGCGCGACACCTGCCTGCTCATCTGCCTGATACTCGCCAGCTGAGCCGCGCGACACCTGCCTGCTCATCTGCCTGATACTCGCCAGCTGAGCCGCGACACCTGCCTGCTCATCTGCCTGATACTCGCCAGCTGAGCCGCGCGACACCTGCCTGCTCATCTGCCTGATACTCGCCAGCTGAGCCGCGCGACACCTGCCTGCTCATCTGCCTGATACTCGCCAGCTGAGCCGCGCGACACCTGCCTGCTCATCTGCCTGATACTCGCCAGCTGAGCCGCGCGACACCTGCCTGCTCATCTGCCTGATACTCGCCAGCTGAGCCGCGCGACACCTGCCTGCTCATCTGCCTGATACTCGCCAGCTGAGCCGCGCGACACCTGCCTGCTCATCTGCCTGATACTCGCCAGCTGAGCCGCGCGACACCTGCCTGCTCATCTGCCTGATACTCGCCAGCTGAGCCGCGCGACACCTGCCTGCTCATCTGCCTGATACTCGCCAGCTGAGCCGCGCGACACCTGCCTGCTCATCTGCCTGATACTCGCCAGCTGAGCCGCGCGACACCTGCCTGCTCATCTGCCTGATACTCGCCAGCTGAGCCGCGCGACACCTGCCTGCTCATCTGCCTGATACTCGCCAGCTGAGCCGCGCGACACCTGCCTGCTCATCTGCCTGATACTCGCCAGCTGAGCCGCGCGACACCTGCCTGCTCATCTGCCTGATACTCGCCAGCTGAGCCGCGCGACACCTGCCTGCTCATCTGCCTGATACTCGCCAGCTGAGCCGCGCGACACCTGCCTGCTCATCTGCCTGATACTCGCCAGCTGAGCCGCGCGACACCTGCCTGCTCATCTGCCTGATACTCGCCAGCTGAGCCGCGCGACACCTGCCTGCTCATCTGCCTGATACTCGCCAGCTGAGCCGCGCGACACCTGCCTGCTCATCTGCCTGATACTCGCCAGCTGAGCCGCGCGACACCTGCCTGCTCATCTGCCTGATACTCGCCAGCTGAGCCGCGCGACACCTGCCTGCTCATCTGCCTGATACTCGCCAGCTGAGCCGCGCGACACCTGCCTGCTCATCTGCCTGATACTCGCCAGCTGAGCCGCGCGACACCTGCCTGCTCATCTGCCTGATACTCGCCAGCTGAGCCGCGCGACACCTGCCTGCTCATCTGCCTGATACTCGCCAGCTGAGCCGCGCGACACCTGCCTGCTCATCTGCCTGATACTCGCCAGCTGAGCCGCGCGACACCTGCCTGCTCATCTGCCTGATACTCGCCAGCTGAGCCGCGCGACACCTGCCTGCTCATCTGCCTGATACTCGCCAGCTGAGCCGCGCGACACCTGCCTGCTCATCTGCCTGATACTCGCCAGCTGAGCCGCGCGACACCTGCCTGCTCATCTGCCTGATACTCGCCAGCTGAGCCGCGCGACACCTGCCTGCTCATCTGCCTGATACTCGCCAGCTGAGCCGCGCGACACCTGCCTGCTCATCTGCCTGATACTCGCCAGCTGAGCCGCGCGACACCTGCCTGCTCATCTGCCTGATACTCGCCAGCTGAGCCGCGCGACACCTGCCTGCTCATCTGCCTGATACTCGCCAGCTGAGCCGCGCGACACCTGCCTGCTCATCTGCCTGATACTCGCCAGCTGAGCCGCGCGACACCTGCCTGCTCATCTGCCTGATACTCGCCAGCTGAGCCGCGCGACACCTGCCTGCTCATCTGCCTGATACTCGCCAGCTGAGCCGCGCGACACCTGCCTGCTCATCTGCCTGATACTCGCCAGCTGAGCCGCGCGACACCTGCCTGCTCATCTGCCTGATACTCGCCAGCTGAGCCGCGCGACACCTGCCTGCTCATCTGCCTGATACTCGCCAGCTGAGCCGCGCGACACCTGCCTGCTCATCTGCCTGATACTCGCCAGCTGAGCCGCGCGACACCTGCCTGCTCATCTGCCTGATACTCGCCAGCTGAGCCGCGCGACACCTGCCTGCTCATCTGCCTGATACTCGCCAGCTGAGCCGCGCGACACCTGCCTGCTCATCTGCCTGATACTCGCCAGCTGAGCCGCGCGACACCTGCCTGCTCATCTGCCTGATACTCGCCAGCTGAGCCGCGCGACACCTGCCTGCTCATCTGCCTGATACTCGCCAGCTGAGCCGCGCGACACCTGCCTGCTCATCTGCCTGATACTCGCCAGCTGAGCCGCGCGACACCTGCCTGCTCATCTGCCTGATACTCGCCAGCTGAGCCCGCGACACCTGCCTGCTCATCTGCCTGATACTCGCCAGCTGAGCCGCGCGACACCTGCCTGCTCATCTGCCTGATACTCGCCAGCTGAGCCGCGCGACACCTGCCTGCTCATCTGCCTGATACTCGCCAGCTGAGCCGCGCGACACCTGCCTGCTCATCTGCCTGATACTCGCCAGCTGAGCCGCGCGACACCTGCCTGCTCATCTGCCTGATACTCGCCAGCTGAGCCGCGCGACACCTGCCTGCTCATCTGCCTGATACTCGCCAGCTGAGCCGCGCGACACCTGCCTGCTCATCTGCCTGATACTCGCCAGCTGAGCCGCGCGACACCTGCCTGCTCATCTGCCTGATACTCGCCAGCTGAGCCGCGCGACACCTGCCTGCTCATCTGCCTGATACTCGCCAGCTGAGCCGCGCGACACCTGCCTGCTCATCTGCCTGATACTCGCCAGCTGAGCCGCGCGACACCTGCCTGCTCATCTGCCTGATACTCGCCAGCTGAGCCGCGCGACACCTGCCTGCTCATCTGCCTGATACTCGCCAGCTGAGCCGCGACACCTGCCTGCTCATCTGCCTGATACTCGCCAGCTGAGCCGCGCGACACCTGCCTGCTCATCTGCCTGATACTCGCCAGCTGAGCCGCGCGACACCTGCCTGCTCATCTGCCTGATACTCGCCAGCTGAGCCGCGCGACACCTGCCTGCTCATCTGCCTGATACTCGCCAGCTGAGCCGCGCGACACCTGCCTGCTCATCTGCCTGATACTCGCCAGCTGAGCCGCGCGACACCTGCCTGCTCATCTGCCTGATACTCGCCAGCTGAGCCGCGCGACACCTGCCTGCTCATCTGCCTGATACTCGCCAGCTGAGCCGCGCGACACCTGCCTGCTCATCTGCCTGATACTCGCCAGCTGAGCCGCGCGACACCTGCCTGCTCATCTGCCTGATACTCGCCAGCTGAGCCGCGCGACACCTGCCTGCTCATCTGCCTGATACTCGCCAGCTGAGCCGCGCGACACCTGCCTGCTCATCTGCCTGATACTCGCCAGCTGAGCCGCGCGACACCTGCCTGCTCATCTGCCTGATACTCGCCAGCTGAGCCGCGCGACACCTGCCTGCTCATCTGCCTGATACTCGCCAGCTGAGCCGCGCGACACCTGCCTGCTCATCTGCCTGATACTCGCCAGCTGAGCCGCGCGACACCTGCCTGCTCATCTGCCTGATACTCGCCAGCTGAGCCGCGCGACACCTGCCTGCTCATCTGCCTGATACTCGCCAGCTGAGCCGCGCGACACCTGCCTGCTCATCTGCCTGATACTCGCCAGCTGAGCCGCGCGACACCTGCCTGCTCATCTGCCTGATACTCGCCAGCTGAGCCGCGCGACACCTGCCTGCTCATCTGCCTGATACTCGCCAGCTGAGCCGCGCGACACCTGCCTGCTCATCTGCCTGATACTCGCCAGCTGAGCCGCGCGACACCTGCCTGCTCATCTGCCTGATACTCGCCAGCTGAGCCGCGACACCTGCCTGCTCATCTGCCTGATACTCGCCAGCTGAGCCGCGCGACACCTGCCTGCTCATCTGCCTGATACTCGCCAGCTGAGCCGCGCGACACCTGCCTGCTCATCTGCCTGATACTCGCCAGCTGAGCCGCGCGACACCTGCCTGCTCATCTGCCTGATACTCGCCAGCTGAGCCGCGCGACACCTGCCTGCTCATCTGCCTGATACTCGCCAGCTGAGCCGCGCGACACCTGCCTGCTCATCTGCCTGATACTCGCCAGCTGAGCCGCGCGACACCTGCCTGCTCATCTGCCTGATACTCGCCAGCTGAGCCGCGCGACACCTGCCTGCTCATCTGCCTGATACTCGCCAGCTGAGCCGCGCGACACCTGCCTGCTCATCTGCCTGATACTCGCCAGCTGAGCCGCGCGACACCTGCCTGCTCATCTGCCTGATACTCGCCAGCTGAGCCCGCGACACCTGCCTGCTCATCTGCCTGATACTCGCCAGCTGAGCCGCGCGACACCTGCCTGCTCATCTGCCTGATACTCGCCAGCTGAGCCGCGCGACACCTGCCTGCTCATCTGCCTGATACTCGCCAGCTGAGCCGCGCGACACCTGCCTGCTCATCTGCCTGATACTCGCCAGCTGAGCCGCGCGACACCTGCCTGCTCATCTGCCTGATACTCGCCAGCTGAGCCGCGCGACACCTGCCTGCTCATCTGCCTGATACTCGCCAGCTGAGCCGCGCGACACCTGCCTGCTCATCTGCCTGATACTCGCCAGCTGAGCCGCGCGACACCTGCCTGCTCATCTGCCTGATACTCGCCAGCTGAGCCGCGCGACACCTGCCTGCTCATCTGCCTGATACTCGCCAGCTGAGCCGCGCGACACCTGCCTGCTCATCTGCCTGATACTCGCCAGCTGAGCCGCGCGACACCTGCCTGCTCATCTGCCTGATACTCGCCAGCTGAGCCGCGCGACACCTGCCTGCTCATCTGCCTGATACTCGCCAGCTGAGCCGCGCGACACCTGCCTGCTCATCTGCCTGATACTCGCCAGCTGAGCCGCGCGACACCTGCCTGCTCATCTGCCTGATACTCGCCAGCTGAGCCGCGCGACACCTGCCTGCTCATCTGCCTGATACTCGCCAGCTGAGCCGCGCGACACCTGCCTGCTCATCTGCCTGATACTCGCCAGCTGAGCCGCGCGACACCTGCCTGCTCATCTGCCTGATACTCGCCAGCTGAGCCGCGCGACACCTGCCTGCTCATCTGCCTGATACTCGCCAGCTGAGTTCCGCGACACCTGCCTGCTCATCTGCCTGATACTCGCCAGCTGAGCCGCGCGACACCTGCCTGCTCATCTGCCTGATACTCGCCAGCTGAGCCGCGCGACACCTGCCTGCTCATCTGCCTGATACTCGCCAGCTGAGCCGCGCGACACCTGCCTGCTCATCTGCCTGATACTCGCCAGCTGAGCCGCGCGACACCTGCCTGCTCATCTGCCTGATACTCGCCAGCTGAGCCGCGCGACACCTGCCTGCTCATCTGCCTGATACTCGCCAGCTGAGCCGCGCGACACCTGCCTGCTCATCTGCCTGATACTCGCCAGCTGAGCCGCGCGACACCTGCCTGCTCATCTGCCTGATACTCGCCAGCTGAGCCGCGCGACACCTGCCTGCTCATCTGCCTGATACTCGCCAGCTGAGCCGCGCGACACCTGCCTGCTCATCTGCCTGATACTCGCCAGCTGAGCCGCGCGACACCTGCCTGCTCATCTGCCTGATACTCGCCAGCTGAGCCGCGCGACACCTGCCTGCTCATCTGCCTGATACTCGCCAGCTGAGCCGCGCGACACCTGCCTGCTCATCTGCCTGATACTCGCCAGCTGAGCCCGCGACACCTGCCTGCTCATCTGCCTGATACTCGCCAGCTGAGCCCGCGACACCTGCCTGCTCATCTGCCTGATGCTCGCCAGCTGAGCCGCGCGACACCTGCCTGCTCATCTTCCTGATACTCGCCAGCTGAGCCGCGAGACACCTGCCTGCTCATCTGCCTGATACTCGCCTGCTGAGCGGCGGGACACCTGCCTGCTCATGTGCCTCATACTCGCTAGCTGAACCTCGCGACACCTGCCTGCTCATCTGCCTGATAATCGCCGGCTGAGCCGCGGGACACCTGCCAGCTCATCTGCCTCATACTCGCCAGCTGAGCCGTGCGACACCTGCCTGCTCATCTCCCTGATACTCGCCAGCTGAGCCGCGCGACACCTGCCTGCTCATCTGCCTGATACTCTGCAGCTGAACCCCGCGACACCTGCCTGCTCATCTGCCTGATACTGGCCAGCTCAGCCGCGCGACACCTGCCTGCTCATCTGCCTGATACTCGCCAGCTGAACCGCGGGACACCTGCCTGCTCATCTTCCTGATGCTCGCCAGCTCAGTCGCGCAACACCTGCCTGCTCATCTGCCTGATACTCGCCAGCTGAGCCCCGCGACACGTGCCTGCTCATCTGCCTGATACTCTCCAGCTGAGCTCCGCGACACCTGCCTGCTCATCTGCCTGGTACTCGCCAGCTGAGCCCCGCGAAACCTGCCTGCTCATCTGCCTGATGCTCGCCAGCTGAGCCGCGTGACACCTGCCTGCGCATCTTCCTGATACTCGCCAGCTGAGCCGCGAGACACCTGCCTGCTCATCTGCCTGATACTCACCTGCTGAGCGGCAGGACACCTGCCTGCTCATCTGCCTGATATTCGCCAGCTGAGCCCCGCGACACCTGCCTGCTCATCTGCCTGATACTCGCCAGCTGAACCGCGCGACACCTGCCTGCTCATCTGCCTGATACTCGCCAGGTGAGCCGCGCGCCACCTGCCTGCTCATCTGCCTGATATTCGCCAGCTGAGCCCCGCGACACCTGCCTGCTCATCTGCCTGATACTCGCCAGCTGAATGGCGCGACACCCGCCTGCTCATCTGCCTGATGCTCGCCAGCTCAGCCGCGCAACACCTGCCTGCTCATCTGCCTGATACTCGCCAGCTGAGCCTCGCGACACCTGCCTGCTCATCTGCCTGATACTCGCCAGCTGAGCCGCAGAACACATGCCTGCTCATCTGCTGATACTCGCCAGCTGAGCTCCGCGACACCTGCCTGCTCATCTGCCTGATACTCGCCAGCTGAGCCTCGCGACACCTGCCTGATCATCTGCCTGATATTCTCCAGCTGAGCCCCGCGACACCTGTCTGCTCATCTGCCTGATACTCGCCATCTCAGCCACGTGACACCTGCCTGCTAATCTGCCTGATACTCGCCAGCTGATCCTCGCGACACCTGCCTGCTCATCTGCCTGATACTCGCCAGCTGAGCCCCGCGACACCTGCCTGCTCATCTGCCTGATACTCGCCAGCTGAGCCCCGTGACACCTGCCTGCTCATCTGCCTGATACTTGCCAGCTCAGTCGCACAACACCTGCCTGCTCATCTGCCTGATACTCGCCAGCTGAGCCGCGCGAAACCTGCCTGCTCATCTGCCTGATGCTCGCCAGCTGAATCGCGCGACACCTGCCTGCTCATCTGCCTGATGCTCGCCAGCTCAGTCGCGCAACACCTGCCTGCTCATCTGCCTGATACTCCCCAGCTGAGCTGCGCGACACCTGCCTGCTCATCTGCCTGATACTCGCCAGCTGAGCCGCGCGACACGTGCCTGCTCATCTGCCTGATACTCGCCAGCTGAGCTCCGCGACACCTGCCTGCTCATATGCCTGGTACTCGCCAGCTGAGCCCCGGGACACCTGCCTGCTCATCTGCCTGATGCTCGCCAGCTGAGCCGCGCGACACCTGCCTGCGAATCTTCCTGATACTCGCCAGCTGAGCCGCGAGACACCTGCCTGCTCATCTACCTGATACTCACCTGCTGAGCGGCGGGACACCTGCCTTCTCATCTGCCTGATATTCGCCAGCTGAGCCCCGCGACACCTGCCTGCTCATTTGCCTGATACTCGCCAGCTGAATGGCGCGACACCTGCCTGCTCATCTGCCTGATACTCGCCAGGTGAGCTGCGCGAAACCTGCCTTCTCATCTGCCTGATATTCGCCAGCTGAGCCCCGCGACACCTGCCTGCTCCTCTGCCTGATACTCGCCAGCTGAGCCGCGCGTCACCTGCCTGCTCATCTGCCTGATACTCGCCAGCTCAGCCACGCGACACTTGCCTGCTCATCTGCCTGATACTCGCCAGCTGAGCCGCGCGACAGCTGCCTGCTCATCTGCCTGATACTCGCCAGCTGAGCCGCGGGACACCTGCCTGCTCATCTGCCTCATACTCGCCAGCTGAACCTCGCGACACCTGCCTGCTCATCTGCCTGATACTCGCCAGCTGAGCCGCGGGACACCTTCCTGCTCATCTGCCTGATGCTCGCCAGCTGAGCCGCGCGAAACCTGTCTGCTCATCTGCCTGATGCTCGACAGCTGAGCCGCGCGACACCTGCCTGCTCATCTGCCTGATGCTCGCCAGCTGAGCCAAGAGACACCCGCCTGCTCATCTGCCTGATATTCGCCTGCTGAGCCCCGCGACACCTGCCTGCTCATCTGCCTGATACTCGCCAGCTGAGCCGCGCGAAACCTGCCTGCTCATCTGCCTGATGCTCGCCAGCTCAGCCGCGCAACACCTGCCTGCTCATCAGCCTGATACTCGCCAGCTGAGCCGCGCGACACCTGCCTGCTCATCTGCCTGATACTCGCCAGCTGAGCCCGGCGACACCTGCCTGCTCATCTGCCTGATACTCGCCAGCTGAGCCCCGCGACACCTGCCTGCTCATCTGCCTGATACTCGCCAGCTGAGCCCCGCGACACCTGCCTGCTCATCTGCCTGATGCTCGCCAGCTGAGCCGCGCGACACCTGCCTGCTCATCTGCCTGATGCTCGCCAGCTGAGCCGCGCGACACCTGCCTGCTCATCTGCCTGATACTCGCCTGCTGATCCGCGCGACACCTGCCTGCTCATCTGCCTCATACTCGCCAGCTGATCCCCGCGACACCTGCCTGCTCATCTGCCTGATATTCGCCAGCTCAACCGCGCGACACCTGCCTGCTCATCTGCCTGATACTCGCCAGCTGAGCCGCGCGACACCTGCCTCCTCATCTGCCTGATACTCGCCAGCTGAGCCGCGCGACACCTGCCTGCTCATCTGCCTGATACTCCCCAGCTGAGCCCCGCGACACCTGCCTGCTCATCTGCCTGATACTCGCCAGCTGAGCCGCAGAACACATGCCTGCTCATCTGCCTGATACTCTCCAGCTGAGCCGCGCGACACCTGCCTGCTCATCTGCCTGATACTCGCCAGCTGAGCCGCGAGACACCTGCCTGCTCATCTGCCTGATACTCGCCAGCTGAGCCCCGTGACACCTGCCTGCTCATCTGCCTGATACTCGGCAGCTGAACCCCGCGACACCTGCCTGCTCATCTGCCTGATACTCGCTAGCTCAGCCGCGCGACACCTGCCTGCTCATCTGCCTGATACTCGCCAGTTGAATGGCGCGACACTTGCCTGCTCATCTGCCTGATACTCGCCAGCTGAGCCGCTCGACACCTGCCTGCTCATCTGCCTGATACTCGCCAGCTGAGCTCCGCGACACCTGCCTGCTCATCTGCCTGATACTCGCCAGCTGAGCCCGCGACACCTGCCTGCTCATCTGCCTGATGCTCGCCAGCTGAGCCGCGCGACACCTGCCTGATCATCTTCCTGATACTCGCCAGCTGAGCCGCGAGACACCTGCCTGCTCATCTGCCTGATACTCGCCTGCTGAGCGGCGGGACACCTGCCTGCTCATGTACCTCATACTCGCTAGCTGAACCTCGCGACACCTGCCTGCTCATCTGCCTGATACTCGCCAGCTGAGCCGCGCGACACCTGCCAGCTCATCTGCCTCATACTCGCCAGCTGAGCCGCGCGACACCTGCCTGCTCATCTGCCTGATACTCGCCAGCTGAGCCGCGCGACACCTGCCTGCTCATCTGCCTGATACTCGCCAGCTGAACCCCGCGACACCTGCCTGCTCATCTGCCTGATACTCGCCAGCTCAGCCGCGCGACACCTGCCTGCTCATCTGCCTGATACTCGCCAGCTGAACCCCGCGACACCTGCCTGCTCATCTTCCTGATACTCGCCAGCTCAGTCGCGCGACACCTGCCTGCTCATCTGCCTGATACTCGCCAGCTGAGCTGCGCGACACCTGCCTGCTCATCTGCCTGATACTCACCTGCTGAGCGGCGGGACACCTGCCTGCTCATCTGCCTGATATTGGCCAGCTGAGCCCCGCGACACCTGCCTGCTCATTTGCCTGATACTCGCCAGCTGAGCCTCGCGACACCTGCCTGATCATCTGCCTGATATTCGCCAGCTGAGCCCCGCGACACCTGTCTGCTCATCTGCCTGATACTCGCCATCTCAGCCGCGTGACACCTGCCTGCTAATCTGCCTGATACTCGCCAGCTGATCCTTGCGACACCTGCCTACTCATCTGCCTGATACTCGCCAGCTGAGCCCCGCGACACCTGCCTGCTCATCTGCCTGATACTCGCCAGCTGAGCCGCGCGACACCTGCCTGCTCATCTGCCTGATACTTGCCAGCTCAGTCGCGCAACACCTGCCTGCTCATCTGCCTGATACTCGCCAGCTGAGCTGCGCGACACCTGCCTGCTCATCTGCCTGATGCTCGCCAGCTGAGTCGCGCGACACCTGCCTGCTCATCTGCCTGATGCTCGCCAGCTCAGCCGCGCAACACCTGCCTGCTCATCTGCCTGATACTCCCCAGCTGAGCCGCGCGACACCTGCCTGCTCATCTGCCTGATACTCGCCAGCTGAGCCCCGCGACACGTGCCTGCTCATCTGCCTGATACTCGCCAGCTCAGCCCCGCGACACTTGCCTGCTCATATGCCTGATACTCGCCAGCTGAGCCCCGCGACACGTGCCTGCTCATCTGCCTGATGCTCGCCAGCTGAGCCGCGTGACACCTGCCTGCGAATCTTCCTGATACTCGCCAGCTTAGCCGCGAGACACCTGCCTGCTCATCTACCTGATACTCACCTGCTGAGCGGCGGGACACCTGCCTGCTCATCTGCCTGATATTGGCCAGCTGAGCCCCGCGACACCTGCCTGCTCATCTGCCTGATACTCGCCAGCTGAACCCCGCGACACCTGCCTGCTCATCTGCCTGATACTCGCCAGGTGAGCCGCGCGACACCTGCCTTCTCATCTGCCTGATATTCGCCAGCTGAGCCGCGCGACACCTGCCTGCTCCTCTGCCTGATACTCGCCAGCTGAGCCGCGCGACACCTGCCTGCTCATCTGCCTGATACTCGCCAGCTCAGCCGCGCGACACTTGCCTGCTCATCTGCCTGATACTCGCCAGCTGAGCCGCGCGACAGCTGCCTGCTCATCTGCCTGATACTCGCCAGCTGAGCCGCGGGACACTTGCCTGCTCATCTGCCTCATACTCGCCAGCTGAACCTCGCGACACCTGCCTGCTCATCTGCCTGATACTCGCCAGCTGAGCCGCGGGACACCTGCCTGCTCATCTGCCTGATGCTCGCCAGCTGAGCCGCGCGAAACCTGCCTGCTCATCTGCCTGATACTCGACAGCTGAGCCGCGCGACACCTGCCTGCTCATCTGCCTGATCCTCGCCAGCTGAGCCGCGTGACACCCGCCTGCTCATCTGCCTGATACTCGCCTGCTGAGCCCCGCGACACCTGCCTGCTCATCTGCCTGATACTCGCCAGCTGAGCCGCGCGAAACCTGCCTGCTCATCTGCCTGATGCTCGCCAGCTCAGCCGCGCGACACCTGCCTGCTCATCTGCCTGATACTCGCCAGCTGAGCCGCGCGACACCTGCCTGCTCATCTGCCTGATACTCGCCAGCTGAGCCGCGCGACACCTGCCTGCTCATCTGCCTGATACTCGCCAGCTGAGCCCGCGACACCTGCCTGCTCATCTGCCTGATACTCGCCAGCTGAGCCGCGCGACACCTGCCTGCTCATCTGCCTGATGCTCGCCAGCTGAGCCGCGCGACACCTGCCTGCTCATCTGCCTGATGCTCGCCAGCTGAGCCGCGCGACACCTGCCTGCTCATCTGCCTGATACTCGCCTGCTGAGTCGCGCGACACCTGCCTGCTCATCTGCCTCATACTCGCCAGCTGAACCGCGCGACACCTGCCTGCTCATCTGCCTGATATTCGCCAGCTCAGCCGCGCGACACCTGCCTGCTCATCTGCCTGATACTCGCCAGCTGAGCCGCGCGACACCTGCCTGCTCATCTGCCTGATACTCGCCAGCTGAGCCCCGCGACACCTGCCTGCTCATCTGCCTGATACTCGCCAGCTGAGCCCCGCGACACCTGCCTGCTCATCTGCCTGATACTCGCCAGCTGAGCCGCGACACCTGCCTGCTCATCTGCCTGATACTCGCCAGCTGAACCGCGCGACACCTGCCTGCTCATCTGCCTGATACTCGCCAGCTGAGCCGCGAGACACCTGCCTGCTCATCTGCCTGATACTCGCCAGCTGAGCCCCGTGACACCTGCCTGCTCATCTGCCTGATACTCGCCAGCTGAGCCCCGCGACACCTGCCTGCTCATCTGCCTGATACTCGCCAGCTCAGCCGCGCGACACCTGCCTGCTCATCTGCCTGATACTCGCCAGCTGAGCGGCGCGACACCTGCCTGCTCATCTGCCTGATACTCGCCAGCTGAGCCGCGACACATGCCTGCTCATCTGCCTGATACTCGCCAGCTGAGCTCCGCGACACCTGCCTGCTCATCTGCCTGATACTCGCCAGCTGAGCCGCGCGACACCTGCCTGCTCATCTGCCTGATACTCGCCAGCTGAGCCGCGCGACACCTGCCTGCGCTTCTGCCTGATACTCGCCAGCTGAGCCGCGAGACACCTGCCTGCTCATCTGCCTGATACTCGCCAGCTGAGCGGCGGGACACCTGCCTGCTCATGTACCTCATACTCGCCAGCTGAACCTCGCGACACCTGCCTGCTCATCTGCCTGATAATCGCCGGCTGAGCCGCGGGACACCTGCCAGCTCATCTGCCTCATACTCGCCAGCTGAGCCCCGCGACACCTGCCTGCTCATCTCCCTGATACTCGCCAGCTGAGCCGCGCGACACCTGCCTGCTCATCTGCCTGATACTCGGCAGCTGAACCCCGCGACACCTGCCTGCTCATCTGCCTGATACTGGCCAGCTCAGCCGCGCGACACCTGCCTGCTCATCTGCCTGATACTCGCCAGCTGAGCCGCGGGACACCTGCCTGCTCATCTTCCTGATGCTCGCCAGCTGAGCCGCGCAACACCTGCCTGCTCATCTGCCTGATACTCGCCAGCTGAGCCGCGCGACACCTGCCTGCTCATCTGCCTGATACTCACCTGCTGAGCGGCGGGACACCTGCCTGCTCATCTGCCTGATACTGGCCAGCTGAGCCCCGCGACACCTGCCTGCTCATTTGCCTGATACTCGCCAGCTGAATGGCGCGACACCTGCCTGCTCATCTGCCTGATACTCGCCAGGTGAGCCGCGCGAAACCTGCCTTCTCATCTGCCTGATATTCGCCAGCTGAGCCCCGCGACACCTGCCTGCTCCTCTGCCTGATACTCGCCAGCTGAGCCGCGCGTCACCTGCCTGCTCATCTGCCTGATACTCGCCAGCTCAGCCGCGCGACACTTGCCTGCTCATCTGCCTGATACTCGCCAGCTGAGCCGCGCGACAGCTGCCTGCTCATCTGCCTGATACTCGCCAGCTGAGCCGCGGGACACCTGCCTGCTCATGTGCCTGATACTCGCCAGCTGAACCTCGCGACACCTGCCTGCTCATCTGCCTGATACTCGCCAGCTGAGCCGCGCGACACCTGCCTGCTCATCTGCCTGATGCTCGCCAGCTGAGCCGCGCGAAACCTGCCTGCTCATCTGCCTGATGCTCGCCAGCTGAGCCACGCGACACCTGCCTGCTCATCTGCCTGATCCTCGCCAGCTGAGCCAAGCGACACCTGCCTGCTCATCTGCCTGATATTCGCCAGCTGAGCCCCGCGACACCTGCCTGCTCATCTGCCTGATACTCGCCAGCTGAGCCGCGCGAAACCTGCCTGCTCATCTGCCTGATGCTCGCCAGCTCAGTCGCGCAACACCTGCCTGCTCATCTGCCTGATACTCGCCAGCTGAGCCGCGCGACACCTGCCTGCTCATCTGCCTGATACTCGCCAGCTGAGCCCGCGACACCTGCCTGCTCATCTGCCTGATACTCGCCAGCTGAGCCGCGCGACACCTGCCTGCTCATCTGCCTGATACTCGCCAGCTGAGCCGCGCGACACCTGCCTGCTCATCTGCCTGATGCTCGCCAGCTGAGCCGCGCGACACCTGCCTGCTCATCTGCCTGATGCTCGCCAGCTGAGCCGCGCGACACCTGCCTGCTCATCTGCCTGATACTCGCCAGCTGATCCGCGCGACACCTGCCTGCTCATCTGCCTGATACTCGCCAGCTGATCCGCGCGACACCTGCCTGCTCATCTGCCTGATACTCGCCAGCTGAGCCGCGCGACACCTGCCTGCTCATCTGCCTGATACTCGCCAGCTGAGCCGCGCGACACCTGCCTGCTCATCTGCCTGATACTCGCCAGCTGAGCCCCGCGACACCTGCCTGCTCATCTGCCTGATACTCGCCAGCTGAGCCGCGCGACACCTGCCTGCTCATCTGCCTGATACTCGCCAGCTGAGCCGCGCGACACCTGCCTGCTCATCTGCCTGATACTCGCCAGCTGAACCCCGCGACACCTGCCTGCTCATCTGCCTGATACTCGCCAGCTGAGCCGCGCGACACCTGCCTGCTCATCTGCCTGATACTCGCCAGCTGAGCCGCGCGACACCTGCCTGCTCATCTGCCTGATACTCGCCAGCTGAACCCCGCGACACCTGCCTGCTCATCTGCCTGATACTCGCCAGCTCAGCCGCGCGACACCTGCCTGCTCATCTGCCTGATACTCGCCAGCTGAGCCGCGCGACACCTGCCTGCTCATCTGCCTGATACTCGCCAGCTGAGCCGCGCGACACCTGCCTGCTCATCTGCCTGATACTCGCCAGCTGAGCCCGCGACACCTGCCTGCTCATCTGCCTGATACTCGCCAGCTGAGCCGCGCGACACCTGCCTGCTCATCTGCCTGATACTCGCCAGCTGAGCCGCGCGACACCTGCCTGCTCATCTGCCTGATACTCGCCAGCTGAGCCGCGCGACACCTGCCTGCTCATCTGCCTGATACTCGCCAGCTGAGCCGCGCGACACCTGCCTGCTCATCTGCCTGATACTCGCCAGCTGAGCCGCGCGACACCTGCCTGCTCATCTGCCTGATACTCGCCAGCTGAGCCGCGCGACACCTGCCTGCTCATCTGCCTGATACTCGCCAGCTGAGCCGCGCGACACCTGCCTGCTCATCTGCCTGATACTCGCCAGCTGAGCCGCGCGACACCTGCCTGCTCATCTGCCTGATACTCGCCAGCTGAGCCGCGCGACACCTGCCTGCTCATCTGCCTGATACTCGCCAGCTGAGCCGCGCGACACCTGCCTGCTCATCTGCCTGATACTCGCCAGCTGAGCCGCGCGACACCTGCCTGCTCATCTGCCTGATACTCGCCAGCTGAGCCGCGCGACACCTGCCTGCTCATCTGCCTGATACTCGCCAGCTGAGCCGCGCGACACCTGCCTGCTCATCTGCCTGATACTCGCCAGCTGAGCCGCGCGACACGTGCCTGCTCATCTGCCTGATACTCGCCAGCTGAGCTCGCGACACCTGCCTGCTCATCTGCCTGATACTCGCCAGCTGAGCCGCGCGACACCTGCCTGCTCATCTGCCTTATACTCGCCAGCTGAGCCGCGCGACACCTGCCTGCTCATCTGCCTGATACTCGCCAGCTGAGCCGCGCGACACCTGCCTGCTCATCTGCCTGATACTCGCCAGCTGAGCCGCGCGACACCTGCCTGCTCATCTGCCTCATACTCGCCAGCTGAGCCGCGCGACACCTGCCTGCTCATCTGCCTGATACTCGCCAGCTGAGCCGCGCGACACCTGCCTGCTCATCTGCCTGATACTCGCCAGCTGAGCCGCGCGACACCTGCCTGCTCATCTGCCTGATGCTCGCCAGCTGAGCCGCGCGACACCTGCCTGCTCATCTGCCTGATACTCGCCAGCTGAGCCGCGCGACACCTGCCTGCTCATCTGCCTGATACTCGCCAGCTGAGCCGCGCGACACCTGCCTGCTCATCTGCCTGATACTCGCCAGCTGAGCCAGCGCGACACCTGCCTGCTCATCTGCCTGATACTCGCCAGCTGAGCCGCGCGACACCTGCCTGCTCATCTGCCTGATACTCGCCAGCTGAGCCGCGCGACACCTGCCTGCTCATCTGCCTGATACTCGCCAGCTGAGCCGCGCGACACCTGCCTGCTCATCTGCCTGATACTCGCCAGCTGAGCCGCGCGACACCTGCCTGCTCATCTGCCTGATACTCGCCAGCTGAGCCGCGCGACACCTGCCTGCTCATCTGCCTGATACTCGCCAGCTGAGCCGCGCGACACCTGCCTGCTCATCTGCCTTATACTCGCCAGCTGAGCCGCGCGACACCTGCCTGCTCATCTGCCTGATACTCGCCAGCTGAGCCCCGCGACACCTGCCTGCTCATCTGCCTGATACTCGCCAGCTGAGCCGCGCGACACCTGCCTGCTCATCTGCCTGATACTCGCCAGCTGAGCCGCGCGACACCTGCCTGCTCATCTGCCTGATACTCGCCAGCTGAGCCGCGCGACACCTGCCTGCTCATCTGCCTGATACTCGCCAGCTGAGCCGCGCGACACCTGCCTGCTCATCTGCCTGATACTCGCCAGCTGAGCCCCGCGACACCTGCCTGCTCATCTGCCTGATACTCGCCAGCTGAGCCGCGCGACACCTGCCTGCTCATCTGCCTGATACTCGCCAGCTGAGCCGCGCGACACCTGCCTGTTCATCTGCCTGATACTCGCCAGCTGAGCCGCGCGACACCTGCCTGCTCATCTGCCTGATACTCGCCAGCTGAGCCGCGCGACACCTGCCTGCTCATCTGCCTCATACTCGCCAGCTGAGCCGCGCGACACCTGCCTGCTCATCTGCCTGATACTCGCCAGCTGAGCCGCGCGACACCTGCCTGCTCATCTGCCTGATACTCGCCAGCTGAGCCGCGCGACACCTGCCTGCTCATCTGCCTGATACTCGCCAGCTGAGCCGCGCGACACCTGCCTGCTCATCTGCCTGATACTCGCCAGCTGAGCCGCGCGACACCTGCCTGCTCATCTGCCTGATACTCGCCAGCTGAGCCGCGCGACACCTGCCTGCTCATCTGCCTGATACTCGCCAGCTGAGCCGCGCGACACCTGCCTGCTCATCTGCCTGATACTCGCCAGCTGAGCCGCGCGACACCTGCCTGCTCATCTGCCTGATACTCTCCAGCTGAGCCGCGCGACACCTGCCTGCTCATCTGCCTGATACTCTCCAGCTGAGCCCGCGTCACTTGCCTGCTCATCTGCCTGATACTCGCCAGCTGAGCCGCGCGACACCTGCCTGCTCATCTGCCTTATACTCGCCAGCTGAGCCCCGCGACACCTGCCTGCTCATCTGCCTGATACTCGCCAGCTGAGCCGCGCGACACCTGCCTGCTCATCTGCCTGATACTCGCCAGCTGAGCCGCGCGACACCTGCCTGCTCATCTGCCTGATACTCGCCAGCTGAGCCGCGCGACACCTGCCTGCTCATCTGCCTGATACTCGCCAGCTGAGCCGCGCGACACCTGCCTGCTCATCTGCCTGATACTCGCCAGCTGAGCCGCGCGACACCTGCCTGCTCATCTGCCTGATACTCGCCAGCTGAGCCGCGCGACACCTGCCTGCTCATCTGCCTGATACTCGCCAGCTGAGCCGCGCGACACCTGCCTGCTCATCTGCCTGATACTCGCCAGCTGAGCCGCGCGACACCTGCCTGCTCATCTGCCTGATACTCGCCAGCTGAGCCGCGCGACACCTGCCTGCTCATCTGCCTGATACTCGCCAGCTGAGCCGCGCGACACCTGCCTGCTCATCTGCCTGATACTCGCCAGCTGAGCCGCGCGACACCTGCCTGCTCATCTGCCTGATACTCGCCAGCTGAGCCGCGCGACACCTGCCTGCTCATCTGCCTGATACTCGCCAGCTGAGCCACGCGACACCTGCCTGCTCATCTGCCTGATACTCGCCAGCTGAGCCGCGCGACACCTGCCTGCTCATCTGCCTGATACTCGCCAGCTGAGCCGCGCGACACCTGCCTGCTCATCTGCCTGATACTCGCCAGCTGAGCCGCGCGACACCTGCCTGCTCATCTGCCTGATACTCGCCAGCTCAGCCGCGCGACACCTGCCTGCTCATCTGCCTGATACTCGCCAGCTGAGCCGCGCGACACCTGCCTGCTCATCTGCCTGATACTCGCCAGCTGAGCCGCGCGACACCTGCCTGCTCATCTGCCTGATACTCGCCAGCTGAGCCGCGCGACACCTGCCTGCTCATCTGCCTGATACTCGCCAGCTCAGCCGCGCGACACCTGCCTGCTCATCTGCCTCATACTCGCCAGCTGAGCCGCGCGACACCTGCCTGCTCATCTGCCTGATACTCGCCAGCTGAGCCGCGCGACACCTGCCTGCTCATCTGCCTGATACTCGCCAGCTGAGCCGCGCGACACCTGCCTGCTCATCTGCCTGATACTCGCCAGCTGAGCCGCGCGACACCTGCCTGCTCATCTGCCTGATACTCGCCAGCTGAGCCGCGCGACACCTGCCTGCTCATCTGCCTGATACTCGCCAGCTGAGCCGCGCGACACCTGCCTGCTCATCTGCCTGATACTCGCCAGCTGAACCGCGCGACACCTGCCTGCTCATCTGCCTGATACTCGCCAGCTGAGCCGCGCGACACCTGCCTGCTCATCTGCCTGATACTCGCCAGCTGAGCCGCGCGACACCTGCCTGCTCATCTGCCTGATACTCGCCAGCTGAGCCGCGCGACACCTGCCTGCTCATCTGCCTGATACTCGCCAGCTGAGCCGCGCGACACCTGCCTGCTCATCTGCCTGATACTCGCCAGCTGAGCCGCGCGACACCTGCCTGCTCATCTGCCTGATACTCGCCAGCTGAGCCGCGCGACACCTGCCTGCTCATCTGCCTGATACTCGCCAGCTGAGCCGCGCGACACCTGCCTGCTCATCTGCCTGATACTCGCCAGCTGAGCCCCGCGACACCTGCCTGCTCATCTGCCTGATACTCGCCAGCTGAGCCGCGCGACACCTGCCTGCTCATCTGCCTGATACTCGCCAGCTGAGCCGCGCGACACCTGCCTGCTCATCTGCCTGATACTCGCCAGCTGAGCCGCGCGACACCTGCCTGCTCATCTGCCTGATACTCGCCAGCTGAGCCGCGCGACACCTGCCTGCTCATCTGCCTGATACTCGCCAGCTGAGCCGCGCGACACCTGCCTGCTCATCTGCCTGATACTCGCCAGCTGAGCCGCGCGACACCTGCCTGCTCATCTGCCTGATACTCGCCAGCTGAGCCGCGCGACACCTGCCTGCTCATCTGCCTGATACTCGCCAGCTGAGCCGCGCGACACCTGCCTGCTCATCTGCCTGATACTCGCCAGCTGAGCCGCGCGACACCTGCCTGCTCATCTGCCTGATACTCGCCAGCTGAGCCGCGCGACACCTGCCTGCTCATCTGCCTGATACTCGCCAGCTGAGCCGCGCGACACCTGCCTGCTCATCTGCCTGATACTCGCCAGCTGAGCCGCGCGACACCTGCCTGCTCATCTGCCTGATACTCGCCAGCTGAGCCGCGCGACACCTGCCTGCTCATCTGCCTGATACTCGCCAGCTGAGCCGCGCGACACCTGCCTGCTCATCTGCCTGATACTCGCCAGCTGAGCCGCGCGACACCTGCCTGCTCATCTGCCTGATACTCGCCAGCTGAGCCGCGCGACACCTGCCTGCTCATCTGCCTGATACTCGCCAGCTGAGCCCCGCGCGACACCTGCCTGCTCATCTGCCTGATACTCGCCAGCTGAGCCGCGCGACACCTGCCTGCTCATCTGCCTGATACTCGCCAGCTGAGCCGCGCGACACCTGCCTGCTCATCTGCCTGATACTCGCCAGCTGAGCCGCGCGACACCTGCCTGCTCATCTGCCTGATACTCGCCAGCTGAGCCGCGCGACACCTGCCTGCTCATCTGCCTGATACTCGCCAGCTGAGCCGCGCGACACCTGCCTGCTCATCTGCCTGATACTCGCCAGCTGAGCCGCGCGACACCTGCCTGCTCATCTGCCTGATACTCGCCAGCTGAGCCGCGCGACACCTGCCTGCTCATCTGCCTGATACTCGCCAGCTGAGCCGCGCGACACCTGCCTGCTCATCTGCCTGATACTCGCCAGCTGAGCCGCGCGACACCTGCCTGCTCATCTGCCTGATACTCGCCAGCTGAGCCGCGCGACACCTGCCTGCTCATCTGCCTGATACTCGCCAGCTGAGCCGCGCGACACCTGCCTGCTCATCTGCCTGATACTCGCCAGCTGAGCCGCGCGACACCTGCCTGCTCATCTGCCTGATACTCGCCAGCTGAGCCGCGCGACACCTGCCTGCTCATCTGCCTGATACTCGCCAGCTGAGCCGCGCGACACCTGCCTGCTCATCTGCCTGATACTCGCCAGCTGAGCCGCGCGACACCTGCCTGCTCATCTGCCTGATACTCGCCAGCTGAGCCGCGCGACACCTGCCTGCTCATCTGCCTGATACTCGCCAGCTGAGCCGCGCGACACCTGCCTGCTCATCTGCCTGATACTCGCCAGCTGAGCCGCGCGACACCTGCCTGCTCATCTGCCTGATACTCGCCAGCTGAGCCGCGCGACACCTGCCTGCTCATCTGCCTGATACTCGCCAGCTGAGCCGCGCGACACCTGCCTGCTCATCTGCCTGATACTCGCCAGCTGAGCCGCGCGACACCTGCCTGCTCATCTGCCTGATACTCGCCAGCTGAGCCGCGCGACACCTGCCTGCTCATCTGCCTGATACTCGCCAGCTGAGCCGCGCGACACCTGCCTGCTCATCTGCCTGATACTCGCCAGCTGAGCCGCGCGACACCTGCCTGCTCATCTGCCTGATACTCGCCAGCTGAGCCGCGCGACACCTGCCTGCTCATCTGCCTGATACTCGCCAGCTGAGCCCCGCGCGACACCTGCCTGCTCATCTGCCTGATACTCGCCAGCTGAGCCGCGCGACACCTGCCTGCTCATCTGCCTGATACTCGCCAGCTGAGCCGCGCGACACCTGCCTGCTCATCTGCCTGATACTCGCCAGCTGAGCCGCGCGACACCTGCCTGCTCATCTGCCTGATACTCGCCAGCTGAGCCGCGCGACACCTGCCTGCTCATCTGCCTGATACTCGCCAGCTGAGCCGCGCGACACCTGCCTGCTCATCTGCCTGATACTCGCCAGCTGAGCCGCGCGACACCTGCCTGCTCATCTGCCTGATACTCGCCAGCTGAGCCGCGCGACACCTGCCTGCTCATCTGCCTGATACTCGCCAGCTGAGCCGCGCGACACCTGCCTGCTCATCTGCCTGATACTCGCCAGCTCAGCCGCGCGACACCTGCCTGCTCATCTGCCTGATACTCGCCAGCTGAGCCGCGCGACACCTGCCTGCTCATCTGCCTGATACTCGCCAGCTGAGCCGCGCGACACCTGCCTGCTCATCTGCCTGATACTCGCCAGCTGAGCCGCGCGACACCTGCCTGCTCATCTGCCTGATACTCGCCAGCTGAGCCGCGCGACACCTGCCTGCTCATCTGCCTGATACTCGCCAGCTGAGCCGCGCGACACCTGCCTGCTCATCTGCCTGATACTCGCCAGCTGAGCCGCGCGACACCTGCCTGCTCATCTGCCTGATACTCGCCAGCTGAGCCGCGCGACACCTGCCTGCGCATCTGCCTGATACTCGCCAGCTGAGCCGCGCGACACCTGCCTGCTCATCTGCCTGATACTCGCCAGCTGAGCCGCGCGACACCTGCCTGCTCATCTGCCTGATACTCGCCAGCTGAGCCGCGCGACACCTGCCTGCTCATCTGCCTGATACTCGCCAGCTGAGCCGCGCGACACCTGCCTGCTCATCTGCCTGATACTCGCCAGCTGAGCCGCGCGACACCTGCCTGCTCATCTGCCTGATACTCGCCAGCTGAGCCGCGCGACACCTGCCTGCTCATCTGCCTGATACTCGCCAGCTGAGCCGCGCGACACCTGCCTGCTCATCTGCCTGATACTCGCCAGCTGAGCCGCGCGACACCTGCCTGCTCATCTGCCTGATACTCGCCAGCTGAGCCGCGCGACACCTGCCTGCTCATCTGCCTGATACTCGCCAGCTGAGCCGCGCGACACCTGCCTGCTCATCTGCCTGATACTCGCCAGCTGAGCCGCGCGACACCTGCCTGCTCATCTGCCTGATACTCGCCAGCTGAGCCGCGCGACACCTGCCTGCTCATCTGCCTGATACTCGCCAGCTGAGCCGCGCGACACCTGCCTGCTCATCTGCCTGATACTCGCCAGCTGAGCCGCGCGACACCTGCCTGCTCATCTGCCTGATACTCGCCAGCTGAGCCGCGCGACACCTGCCTGCTCATCTGCCTGATACTCGCCAGCTGAGCCGCGCGACACCTGCCTGCTCATCTGCCTGATACTCGCCAGCTGAGCCGCGCGACACCTGCCTGCTCATCTGCCTGATACTCGCCAGCTGAGCCGCGCGACACCTGCCTGCTCATCTGCCTGATACTCGCCAGCTGAGCCGCGCGACACCTGCCTGCTCATCTGCCTGATACTCGCCAGCTGAGCCGCGCGACACCTGCCTGCTCATCTGCCTGATACTCGCCAGCTGAGCCGCGCGACACCTGCCTGCTCATCTGCCTGATACTCGCCAGCTGAGCCGCGCGACACCTGCCTGCTCATCTGCCTGATACTCGCCAGCTGAGCCGCGCGACACCTGCCTGCTCATCTGCCTGATACTCGCCAGCTGAGCCGCGCGACACCTGCCTGCTCATCTGCCTGATACTCGCCAGCTGAGCCGCGCGACACCTGCCTGCTCATCTGCCTGATACTCGCCAGCTGAGCCGCGCGACACCTGCCTGCTCATCTGCCTGATACTCGCCAGCTGAGCCGCGCGACACCTGCCTGCTCATCTGCCTGATACTCGCCAGCTGAGCCGCGCGACACCTGCCTGCTCATCTGCCTGATACTCGCCAGCTGAGCCGCGCGACACCTGCCTGCTCATCTGCCTGATACTCGCCAGCTGAGCCGCGCGACACCTGCCTGCTCATCTGCCTGATACTCGCCAGCTGAGCCGCGCGACACCTGCCTGCTCATCTGCCTGATACTCGCCAGCTGAGCCGCGCGACACCTGCCTGCTCATCTGCCTGATACTCGCCAGCTGAGCCGCGCGACACCTGCCTGCTCATCTGCCTGATACTCGCCAGCTGAGCCGCGCGACACCTGCCTGCTCATCTGCCTGATACTCGCCAGCTGAGCCGCGCGACACCTGCCTGCTCATCTGCCTGATACTCGCCAGCTGAGCCGCGCGACACCTGCCTGCTCATCTGCCTGATACTCGCCAGCTGAGCCGCCGGACACCTGCCTGCTCATCTGCCTGATACTCGCCAGCTGAGCCGCGCGACACCTGCCTGCTCATCTGCCTGATACTCGCCAGCTGAGCCGCGCGACACCTGCCTGCTCATCTGCCTGATACTCGCCAGCTGAGCCGCGCGACACCTGCCTGCGCATCTGCCTGATACTCGCCAGCTGAGCCGCGCGACACCTGCCTGCTCATCTGCCTGATACTCGCCAGCTGAGCCGCGCGACACCTGCCTGCTCATCTGCCTCATACTCGCCAGCTGAACCTCGCGACACCTGCCTGCTCATCTGCCTGATACTCGCCAGCTGAGCCGCGCGACACCTGCCTGCTCATCTGCCTCATACTCGCCAGCTGAGCCGCGCGACACCTGCCTGCTCATCTGCCTGATACTCGCCAGCTGAGCCGCGCGACACCTGCCTGCTCATCTGCCTGATACTCGCCAGCTGAGCCGCGCGACACCTGCCTGCTCATCTGCCTGATACTCGCCAGCTGAGCCGCGCGACACCTGCCTGCTCATCTGCCTGATACTCGCCAGCTGAGCCCCGCGACACCTGCCTGCTCATCTGCCTGATGCTCGCCAGCTGAGCCGCGCGACACCTGCCTGCTCATCTGCCTGATACTCGCCAGCTGAGCCGCGCGACACCTGCCTGCTCATCTGCCTGATACTCGCCAGCTGAGCCGCGCGACACCTGCCTGCTCATCTGCCTGATACTCGCCAGCTGAGCCGCGCGACACCTGCCTGCTCATCTGCCTGATACTCGCCAGCTGAGCCCCGCGACACCTGCCTGCTCATCTGCCTGATACTCGCCAGCTGAGCCGCGCGACACCTGCCTGCTCATCTGCCTGATACTCGCCAGCTGAGCCGCGCGACACCTGCCTGCTCATCTGCCTGATACTCGCCAGCTGAGCCGCGCGACACCTGCCTGCTCATCTGCCTCATACTCGCCAGCTGAGCCGCGCGACACCTGCCTGCTCATCTGCCTGATACTCGCCAGCTGAGCCGCGCGACACCTGCCTGCTCATCTGCCTGATGCTCGCCAGCTGAGCCGCGCGACACCTGCCTGCTCATCTGCCTGATACTCGCCAGCTGAGCCGCGCGACACCTGCCTGCTCATCTGCCTGATACTCGCCAGCTGAACCCCGCGACACCTGCCTGCTCATCTGCCTGATACTCGCCAGCTCAGCCGCGCGACACCTGCCTGCTCATCTGCCTGATACTCGCCAGCTGAGCCGCGCGACACCTGCCTGCTCATCTGCCTGATACTCGCCAGCTGAGCCGCGCGACACCTGCCTGCTCATCTGCCTGATACTCGCCAGCTGAGCCGCGCGACACCTCCCTGCTCATCTGCCTGATACTCGCCAGCTGAGCCGCGCGACACCTGCCTGCTCATCTGCCTGATACTCGCCAGCTGAGCCGCGCGACACCTGCCTGCTCATCTGCCTGATACTCGCCAGCTGAGCCGCGCGACACCTGCCTGCTCATCTGCCTGATACTCGCCAGCTGAGCCGCGCGACACCTGCCTGCTCATCTGCCTGATACTCGCCAGCTGAGCCGCGCGACACCTGCCTGCTCATCTGCCTGATACTCGCCAGCTGAGCCCCGCGACACCTGCCTGCTCATCTGCCTGATACTCGCCAGCTGAGCCGCGCGACACCTGCCTGCTCATCTGCCTGATACTCGCCAGCTGAGCCGCGCGACACCTGCCTGCTCATCTGCCTGATACTCGCCAGCTGAGCCGCGCGACACCTGCCTGCTCATCTGCCTGATACTCGCCAGCTGAGCCCCGCGACACCTGCCTGCTCATCTGCCTGATACTCGCCAGCTGAGCCGCGCGACACCTGCCTGCTCATCTGCCTGATACTCGCCAGCTGAGCCGCGCGACACCTGCCTGCTCATCTGCCTGATACTCGCCAGCTGAGCCGCGCGACACCTGCCTGCTCATCTGCCTGATACTCGCCAGCTGAGCCGCGCGACACCTGCCTGCTCATCTGCCTGATACTCGCCAGCTGAGCCGCGCGACACCTGCCTGCTCATCTGCCTGATACTCGCCAGCTGAGCCGCGCGACACCTGCCTGCTCATCTGCCTGATACTCGCCAGCTGAGCCGCGACACCTGCCTGCTCATCTGCCTGATACTCGCCAGCTGAGCCGCGCGACACCTGCCTGCTCATCTGCCTGATACTCGCCAGCTGAGCCGCGCGACACCTGCCTGCTCATCTGCCTGATACTCGCCAGCTGAGCCGCGCGACACCTGCCTGCTCATCTGCCTCATACTCGCCAGCTGAGCCGCGCGACACCTGCCTGCTCATCTGCCTGATACTCGCCAGCTGAGCCGCGCGACACCTGCCTGCTCATCTGCCTGATACTCGCCAGCTGAGCCGGGCGACACCTGCCTGCTCATCTGCCTGATACTCGCCAGCTGAGCCGCGCGACACCTGCCTGCTCATCTGCCTGATACTCGCCAGCTGAGCCGCGCGACACCTGCCTGCTCATCTGCCTGATACTCGCCAGCTGAGCCGCGCGACACCTGCCTGCTCATCTGCCTGATACTCGCCAGCTGAGCCGCGCGACACCTGCCTGCTCATCTGCCTGATACTCGCCAGCTGAGCCGCGCGACACCTGCCTGCTCATCTGCCTGATACTCGCCAGCTGAGCCGCGCGACACCTGCCTGCTCATCTGCCTGATACTCGCCAGCTGAGCCGCGCGACACCTGCCTGCTCATCTGCCTGATACTCGCCAGCTGAGCCGCGCGACACCTGCCTGCTCATCTGCCTGATACTCGCCAGCTGAGCCGCGCGACACCTGCCTGCTCATCTGCCTGATACTCGCCAGCTGAGCCGCGCGACACCTGCCTGCTCATCTGCCTGATACTCGCCAGCTGAGCCGCGCGACACCTGCCTGCTCATCTGCCTGATACTCGCCAGCTGAGCCGCGCGACACCTGCCTGCTCATCTGCCTGATACTCGCCAGCTGAGCCGCGCGACACCTGCCTGCTCATCTGCCTGATACTCGCCAGCTGAGCCGCGCGACACCTGCCTGCGCATCTGCCTGATACTCGCCAGCTGAGCCGCGCGACACCTGCCTGCTCATCTGCCTGATACTCGCCAGCTGAGCCGCGGGACACCTGCCTGCTCATCTGCCTCATACTCGCCAGCTGAACCGCGCGACACCTGCCTGCTCATCTGCCTGATACTCGCCAGCTGAGCCGCGCGGGACACCTGCCTGCTCATCTGCCTCATACTCGCCAGCTGAGCCGCGCGACACCTGCCTGCTCATCTGCCTGATACTCGCCAGCTGAGCCGCGCGACACCTGCCTGCTCATCTGCCTGATACTCGCCAGCTGAGCCGCGCGACACCTGCCTGCTCATCTGCCTGATACTCGCCAGCTGAGCCGCGCGACACCTGCCTGCTCATCTGCCTGATACTCGCCAGCTGAGCCGCGCGACACCTGCCTGCTCATCTGCCTGATACTCGCCAGCTGAGCCGCGCGACACCTGCCTGCTCATCTGCCTGATACTCGCCAGCTGAGCCGCGCGACACCTGCCTGCTCATCTGCCTGATACTCGCCAGCTGAGCCGCGCGACACCTGCCTGCTCATCTGCCTCATACTCGCCAGCTGAGCCGCGCGACACCTGCCTGCTCATCTGCCTGATACTCGCCAGCTGAGCCGCGCGACACCTGCCTGCTCATCTGCCTGATACTCGCCAGCTGAGCCCCGCGACACCTGCCTGCTCATCTGCCTGATACTCGCCAGCTGAGCCGCGCGACACCTGCCTGCTCATCTGCCTGATACTCGCCAGCTGAGCCGCGCGACACCTGCCTGCTCATCTGCCTCATACTCGCCAGCTGAGCCGCGCGACACCTGCCTGCTCATCTGCCTGATACTCGCCAGCTGAGCCGCGCGACACCTGCCTGCTCATCTGCCTGATACTCGCCAGCTGAGCCGCGCGACACCTGCCTGCTCATCTGCCTGATACTCGCCAGCTGAGCCGCGCGACACCTGCCTGCTCATCTGCCTGATACTCGCCAGCTGAGCCGCGCGACACCTGCCTGCTCATCTGCCTGATACTCGCCAGCTGAGCCGCGCGACACCTGCCTGCTCATCTGCCTGATACTCGCCAGCTGAGCCGCGCGACACCTGCCTGCTCATCTGCCTGATACTCGCCAGCTGAGCCGCGCGACACCTGCCTGCTCATCTGCCTGATACTCGCCAGCTGAGCCGCGCGACACCTGCCTGCTCATCTGCCTGATACTCGCCAGCTGAGCCGCGCGACACCTGCCTGCTCATCTGCCTGATACTCGCCAGCTGAGCCGCGCGACACCTGCCTGCTCATCTGCCTGATACTCGCCAGCTGAGCCGCGACACCTGCCTGCTCATCTGCCAGATACTCGCCAGCTGAGCCGCGCGACACCTGCCTGCTCATCTGCCTGATACTCGCCAGCTGAGCCGCGCGACACCTGCCTGCTCATCTGCCTGATACTCGCCAGCTGAGCCGCGGACACCTGCCTGCTCATCTGCCTGATACTAGCCAGCTGAGCCTCGCGACACCTGCCTGCTCATCTGCCTGATACTCGCCAGCTGAGCCACGCGACACCTGCCTGCTCATCGGCCTGATACTCGCCAGCTGAACCGCGCGAAACCTGCCTGATCATCTGCGTGATGCTCGCCAGCTGAGCCCCGTGCATGCACTGCGCTTTCACTGATGACGTGGCTGTTCAGGCACTGATCACGTGTTTATCAGGCAGTGATCAGTGACTGACAGGCGCTGATCAGGGGACTGGGCACGCACTGATCAGGTGGCTGATCAGGAACTGACCACCTGACCGCGCATGCAGTGATCACGTGGCTGGTCGTTCACTGATCACGTGTTTATCATACGGTGATCACGTGACTGAGAGGTGCTGATCACGTGACTGTGCTGTCAGTGATCACGTGGCTGAGCGGGCACTGATATCGTGACTGAGCATGCACTGATCATGTGCCGGGAGCCGGGGAGGCATTCCACTCTGGACAAAGGTCATGAGGGAGGAGGCTCGGCATACGCAAATGCGGGATCGAGCCTCAGGAGTCCACCCGGATGTTCTCGAGCATCTCCCCCCCAAAAAAACCGGAGTCTGCCTACTGTATTGCTTTGTGCTCTCACCTCTGATTTCACTGGGGGCTGTCCCCCACCACCATCTCGCTCTCTCTGTCAAAGAGTTAACTTACAACTCCAATTCATAAAGTTCCTTGTCATTCTTCCCTTTAACTTCCAGCTGAGTCTCCATCTGGAGCGCGGAACCCACCACGCTTACTAATTATGCCTGGGCTGCTAAGACCCACTCGAGAAGGTGTCTAGGGTGAGGCACCTTTCGCTATTCGAGAGGGCGCCTGCGGCCTACGTAAGTGGTGCAAACATCTTGTCTTGAAGTTTGATTGGTCTTCCGCGTAAAGCAAGCTCCTCAGTCTCTTTTCTCCACCGAATTTTCCTACTGAGCTCTCCTCATACTATTATCCTTGACATCTCTGATTAGCATATAAATAGTCGCCTAGGCCATCTCTCCTTCGAATACCCTGGATCAGTTGGGGCTGGTCCCCGGCAGGTGGCGACCGAACAGGGACCTCAGGAGGCAATACTCAAAGAGCTGAGCAGACACGAACCACGCAATCAGCAGGCAATAAGCATGGAGCTCAGCAGTGACGAATCATGCTGCTACTCAAGCCACGTGATCGCAGGAATCACGCAGCTAAGCAAGCACGTGACCTGACAGGAATCACGCAGCTCAGCTGGCAATTGTCAAGCAGATGAGCCGACAGGAATCACGCAGCTCAGCTGGCAATTGTCATGCAGATGAGCCGGCAGGAATCACGCAGCTCAGCAGGCCCTGATCACGTGACTCTGCAGGCACTGATCACGTGGCTGATCAAGTCCAGATCACGTGACTGAGCATGCACTGATCACGTGGCTATCATGCACTGATGACGTGACTGCGCATGCACTGATGACGTGGCTGATCGGGCACTGATCACATGGCTCATCATGCACTGATCACGTGTTTATCAGGCAATGATCAGTGACGGACAGGCGCTGATCATGGGACTGTGCACGCACTGATCACGTGGCTATCATGCACTGATCACGTGACTGCGCATGCACTGATGACGTGGCTGTTCGGGCACTGATCACGTGTTTATCAGGCAGTGATCAGTGACTGACAGGCGCTGATCAGGGGACTGTGCACGCACTGATCAGGTGGCTGATCAGGAACTGACCACCTGACCGCGCATGCAGTGATCACGTGGCTGGTCGTTCACTGATCACGTGTTTATCATACGGTGATCACGTGACTGAGAGGCGCTGATCACGTGACTGTGCCGTCAGTGATCACGTGGCTGAGCAGGCACTGATATCGTGACTGAGCATGCACTGATCATGTGCCGGGAGCCGGGGAGGCATTCCACTCTGGACAAAGGTCATGAGGAAGGAGGCTCGGCATACGCAAATGCGGGATCGAGCCTCAGGAGTCCACCCGGATGTTCTCGAGCATCTCCCCCAAAAACCGGAGTCTGCCTACTGTATTGCTTTGTGCTCTCACCTCTGATTTCACTGGGGGCTGTCCCCCACCACCGTCTCGCTCTCTCTGTCAAAGAGTTAACTTACAGCTCCAATTCATAAAGTTCCTTGTCATTCTTCCCTTTAACTTCCAGCTGAGTCTCCATCTGGAGCGCGGAACCCACCACGCTTACTAATTATGCCTGGGCTGCTAAGACCCACTCGAGAAGGTGTCTAGGGTGAGGCACCTTTCGCTATTCGAGAGGGCGCCTGCGGCCTACGTAAGTGGTGCAAACTTCTTGTCTTGAAGTTTGATTGGTCTTCCGCGTAAACCAAGCTACTCAGTCTCTTTTCTCCACCGAATTTTCCTACTGAGCTCTCCTCATACTATAATTCTTGACATCTCTGATTAGCATATAAATAGTCGCCTAGGCCATCTCTCCTTCGAATACCCTGGATCAGTTGGGGCTGGTCCCCGGCAGGTGGCGACCGAACAGGGACCTCAGGAGGCAATACTCAAAGAGCTGAGCAGACACGAACCACGCAATCAGCAGGCAATAAGCATGGAGCTCAGCAGTGACGAATCATGCTGCTCAACTGGCAATAATCAAGCACGTGACCAGGCAGGAATCACGCAGCTCAGCTGGCAATTGTCAAGCAGATGAGCCGACAGGAATCACGCAGCTCAGCTGGCAATTGTCATGCAGATGAGCCGGCAGGAATCACGCAGCTCAGCAGGCCCTGATCACGTGACTCTGCAGGCACTGATCACGTGGCTGATCAAGTCCAGATCACGTGACTGAGCATGCACTGATCACGTGGCTATCATGCACTGATGACGTGACTGCGCATGCACTGATGACGTGGCTGATCGGGCACTGATCACATGGCTCATCATGCACTGATCACGTGTTTATCAGGCAATGATCAGTGACTGACAGGCGCTGATCATGGGACTGTGCACGCACTGATCACGTGGCTATCATGCACTGATCACGTGACTGCGCATGCACTGATGACGTGGCTGTTCGGGCACTGATCACGTGTTTATCAGGCAGTGATCAGTGACTGACAGGCGCTGATCAGGGGACTGTGCACGCACTGATCAGGTGGCTGATCAGGAACTGACCACCTGACCGCGCATGCAGTGATCACGTGGCTGGTCGTTCACTGATCACGTGTTTATCATACGGTGATCACGTGACTGAGAGGCGCTGATCACGTGACTGTGCCGTCAGTGATCACGTGGCTGAGCAGGCACTGATATCGTGACTGAGCATGCACTGATCATGTGCCGGGAGCCGGGGAGGCATTCCACTCTGGACAAAGGTCATGAGGAAGGAGGCTCGGCATACGCAAATGCGGGATCGAGCCTCAGGAGTCCACCCGGATGTTCTCGAGCATCTCCCCCCCAAAAAAACCGGAGTCTGCCTACTGTATTGCTTTGTGCTCTCACCTCTGATTTCACTGGGGGATGTCCCCCACCTCCATCTCGCTCTCTCTGTCAAAGAGTTAACTTACAGCTCCAATTCATAAAGTTCCTTGTCATTCTTCCCTTTAACTTCCAGCTGAGTCTCCATCTGGAGCGCGGAACCCACCACGCTTACTAATTATGCCTGGGCTGCTAAGACCCACTCGAGAAGGTGTCTAGGGTGAGGCACCTTTCGCTATTCGAGAGGGCGCCTGCGGCCTACGTAAGTGGTGCAAACTTCTTGTCTTGAAGTTTGATTGGTCTTCCGCGTAAACCAAGCTACTCAGTCTCTTTTCTCCACCGAATTTTCCTACTGAGCTCTCCTCATACTATAATTCTTGACATCTCTGATTAGCATATAAATAGTCGCCTAGGCCATCTCTCCTTCGAATACCCTGGATCAGTTGGGGCTGGTCCCCGGCAGGTTGCGACCGAACAGGGACCTCAGGAGGCAATACTCAAAGAGCTGAGCAGACACGAACCACGCAATCAGCAGGCAATAAGCATGGAGCTCAGCAGTGACGAATCATGCTGTTCAACTGGCAATAATCAAGCACGTGACCAGGCAGGAATCACGCAGCTCAGCTGGCAATTGTCAAGCAGATGAGCCGACAGGAATCACGCAGCTCAGCTGGCAATTGTCATGCAGATGAGCCGGCAGGAATCACGCAGCTCAGCAGGCCCTGATCACGTGACTCTGCAGGCACTGATCACGTGGCTGATCAAGTCCAGATCACGTGACTGAGCATGCACTGATCACGTGGCTATCATGCACTGATGACGTGACTGCGCATGCACTGATGACGTGGCTGATCGGGCACTGATCCCATGGCTCATCATGCACTGATCACGTGTTTATCAGGCAATGATCAGTGACGGACAGGCGCTGATCATGGGACTGTGCACGCACTGATCACGTGGCTATCATGCACTGATCACGTGACTGCGCATGCACTGATGACGTGGCTGTTCGGGCACTGATCACGTGTTTATCAGGCAGTGATCAGTGACTGACAGGCGCTGATCAGGGGACTGTGCACGCACTGATCAGGTGGCTGATCAGGAACTGACCACCTGACCGCGCATGCAGTGATCACGTGGCTGGTCGTTCACTGATCACGTGTTTATCATACGGTGATCACGTGACTGAGAGGCGCTGATCACGTGACTGTGCCGTCAGTGATCACGTGGCTGAGCAGGCACTGATATCGTGACTGAGCATGCACTGATCATGTGCCGGGAGCCGGGGAGGCATTCCACTCTGGACAAAGGTCATGAGGAAGGAGGCTCGGCATACGCAAATGCGGGATCGAGCCTCAGGAGTCCACCCGGATGTTCTCGAGCATCTCCCCCCAAAAACCGGAGTCTGCCTACTGTATTGCTTTGTGCTCTCACCTCTGATTTCACTGGGGGCTGTCCCCCACCACCGTCTCGCTCTCTCTGTCAAAGAGTTAACTTACAGCTCCAATTGATAAAGTTCCTTGTCATTCTTCCCTGTAACTTCCAGCTGAGTCTCCATCTGGAGCGCGGAACCCACCACGCTTACTAATTATGCCTGGGCTGCTAAGACCCACTCGAGAAGGTGTCTAGGGTGAGGCACCTTTCGCTATTCGAGAGGGCGCCTGCGGCCTACGTAAGTGGTGCAAACTTCTTGTCTTGAAGTTTGATTGGTCTTCCGCGTAAACCAAGCTACTCAGTCTCTTTTCTCCACCGAATTTTCCTACTGAGCTCTCCTCATACTATAATTCTTGACATCTCTGATTAGCATATAAATAGTCGCCTAGGCCATCTCTCCTTCGAATACCCTGGATCAGTTGGGGCTGGTCCCCGGCAGGTGGCGACCGAACAGGGACCTCAGGAGGCAATACTCAAAGAGCTGAGCAGACACGAACCACGCAATCAGCAGGCAATAAGCATGGAGCTCAGCAGTGACGAATCATGCTGCTCAACTGGCAATAATCAAGCACGTGACCAGGCAGGAATCACGCAGCTCAGCTGGCAATTGTCAAGCAGATGAGCCGACAGGAATCACGCAGCTCAGCTGGCAATTGTCATGCAGATGAGCCGGCAGGAATCACGCAGCTCAGCAGGCCCTGATCACGTGACTCTGCAGGCACTGATCACGTGGCTGATCAAGTCCAGATCACGTGACTGAGCATGCACTGATCACGTGGCTATCATGCACTGATGACGTGACTGCGCATGCACTGATGACGTGGCTGATCGGGCACTGATCACATGGCTCATCATGCACTGATCACGTGTTTATCAGGCAATGATCAGTGACTGACAGGCGCTGATCATGGGACTGTGCACGCACTGATCACGTGGCTATCATGCACTGATCACGTGACTGCGCATGCACTGATGACGTGGCTGTTCGGGCACTGATCACGTGTTTATCAGGCAGTGATCAGTGACTGACAGGCGCTGATCAGGGGACTGTGCACGCACTGATCAGGTGGCTGATCAGGAACTGACCACCTGACCGCGCATGCAGTGATCACGTGGCTGGTCGTTCACTGATCACGTGTTTATCATACGGTGATCACGTGACTGAGAGGCGCTGATCACGTGACTGTGCCGTCAGTGATCACGTGGCTGAGCAGGCACTGATATCGTGACTGAGCATGCACTGATCATGTGCCGGGAGCCGGGGAGGCATTCCACTCTGGACAAAGGTCATGAGGAAGGAGGCTCGGCATACGCAAATGCGGGATCGAGCCTCAGGAGTCCACCCGGATGTTCTCGAGCATCTCCCCCAAAAAACCGGAGTCTGCCTACTGTATTGCTTTGTGCTCTCACCTCTGATTTCACTGGGGGCTGTCCCCCACCACCGTCTCGCTCTCTCTGTCAAAGAGTTAACTTACAGCTCCAATTCATAAAGTTCCTTGTCATTCTTCCCTTTAACTTCCAGCTGAGTCTCCATCTGGAGCGCGGAACCCACCACGCTTACTAATTATGCCTGGGCTGCTAAGACCCACTCGAGAAGGTGTCTAGGGTGAGGCACCTTTCGCTATTCGAGAGGGCGCCTGCGGCCTACGTAAGTGGTGCAAACTTCTTGTCTTGAAGTTTGATTGGTCTTCCGCGTAAACCAAGCTACTCAGTCTCTTTTCTCCACCGAATTTTCCTACTGAGCTCTCCTCATACTATAATTCTTGACATCTCTGATTAGCATATAAATAGTCGCCTAGGCCATCTCTCCTTCGAATACCCTGGATCAGTTGGGGCTGGTCCCCGGCAGGTGGCGACCGAACAGGGACCTCAGGAGGCAATACTCAAAGAGCTGAGCAGACACGAACCACGCAATCAGCAGGCAATAAGCATGGAGCTCAGCAGTGACGAATCATGCTGCTCAACTGGCAATAATCAAGCACGTGACCAGGCAGGAATCACGCAGCTCAGCTGGCAATTGTCAAGCAGATGAGCCGACAGGAATCACGCAGCTCAGCTGGCAATTGTCATGCAGATGAGCCGGCAGGAATCACGCAGCTCAGCAGGCCCTGATCACGTGACTCTGCAGGCACTGATCACGTGGCTGATCAAGTCCAGATCACGTGACTGAGCATGCACTGATCACGTGGCTATCATGCACTGATGACGTGACTGCGCATGCACTGATGACGTGGCTGATCGGGCACTGATCACATGGCTCATCATGCACTGATCACGTGTTTATCAGGCAATGATCAGTGACGGACAGGCGCTGATCATGGGACTGTGCACGCACTGATCACGTGGCTATCATGCACTGATCACGTGACTGCGCATGCACTGATGACGTGGCTGTTCGGGCACTGATCACGTGTTTATCAGGCAGTGATCAGTGACTGACAGGCGCTGATCAGGGGACTGTGCACGCACTGATCAGGTGGCTGATCAGGAACTGACCACCTGACCGCGCATGCAGTGATCACGTGGCTGGTCGTTCACTGATCACGTGTTTATCATACGGTGATCACGTGACTGAGAGGCGCTGATCACGTGACTGTGCCGTCAGTGATCACGTGGCTGAGCAGGCACTGATATCGTGACTGAGCATGCACTGATCATGTGCCGGGAGCCGGGGAGGCATTCCACTCTGGACAAAGGTCATGAGGAAGGAGGCTCGGCATACGCAAATGCGGGATCGAGCCTCAGGAGTCCACCCGGATGTTCTCGAGCATCTCCCCCCCAAAAACCGGAGTCTGCCTACTGTATTGCTTTGTGCTCTCACCTCTGATTTCACTGGGGGCTGTCCCCCACCACCGTCTCGCTCTCTCTGTCAAAGAGTTAACTTACAGCTCCAATTCATAAAGTTCCTTGTCATTCTTCCCTTTAACTTCCAGCTGAGTCTCCATCTGGAGCGCGGAACCCACCACGCTTACTAATTATGCCTGGGCTGCTAAGACCCACTCGAGAAGGTGTCTAGGGTGAGGCACCTTTCGCTATTCGAGAGGGCGCCTGCGGCCTACGTAAGTGGTGCAAACTTCTTGTCTTGAAGTTTGATTGGTCTTCCGCGTAAACCAAGCTACTCAGTCTCTTTTCTCCACCGAATTTTCCTACTGAGCTCTCCTCATACTATAATTCTTGACATCTCTGATTAGCATATAAATAGTCGCCTAGGCCATCTCTCCTTCGAATACCCTGGATCAGTTGGGGCTGGTCCCCGGCAGGTGGCGACCGAACAGGGACCTCAGGAGGCAATACTCAAAGAGCTGAGCAGACACGAACCACGCAATCAGCAGTCAATAAGCATGGAGCTCAGCAGTGACGAATCATGCTGCTCAACTGGCAATAATCAAGCACGTGACCAGGCAGGAATCACGCAGCTCAGCTGGCAATTGTCAAGCAGATGAGCCGACAGGAATCACGCAGCTCAGCTGGCAATTGTCATGCAGATGAGCCGGCAGGAATCACGCAGCTCAGCAGGCCCTGATCACGTGACTCTGCAGGCACTGATCACGTGGCTGATCAAGTCCAGATCACGTGACTGAGCATGCACTGATCACGTGGCTATCATGCACTGATGACGTGACTGCGCATGCACTGATGACGTGGCTGATCGGGCACTGATCACATGGCTCATCATGCACTGATCACGTGTTTATCAGGCAATGATCAGTGACGGACAGGCGCTGATCATGGGACTGTGCACGCACTGATCACGTGGCTATCATGCACTGATCACGTGACTGCGCATGCACTGATGACGTGGCTGTTCGGGCACTGATCACGTGTTTATCAGGCAGTGATCAGTGACTGACAGGCGCTGATCAGGGGACTGTGCACGCACTGATCAGGTGGCTGATCAGGAACTGACCACCTGACCGCGCATGCAGTGATCACGTGGCTGGTCGTTCACTGATCACGTGTTTATCATACGGTGATCACGTGACTGAGAGGCGCTGATCACGTGACTGTGCCGTCAGTGATCACGTGGCTGAGCAGGCACTGATATCGTGACTGAGCATGCACTGATCATGTGCCGGGAGCCGGGGAGGCATTCCACTCTGGACAAAGGTCATGAGGAAGGAGGCTCGGCATACGCAAATGCGGGATCGAGCCTCAGGAGTCCACCCGGATGTTCTCGAGCATCTCCCCCCAAAAACCGGAGTCTGCCTACTGTATTGCTTTGTGCTCTCACCTCTGATTTCACTGGGGGCTGTCCCCCACCACCATCTCGCTCTCTCTGTCAAAGAGTTAACTTACAGCTCCAATTCATAAAGTTCCTTGTCATTCTTCCCTTTAACTTCCAGCTGAGTCTCCATCTGGAGCGCGGAACCCACCACGCTTACTAATTATGCCTGGGCTGCTAAGACCCACTCGAGAAGGTGTCTAGGGTGAGGCACCTTTCGCTATTCGAGAGGGCGCCTGCGGCCTACGTAAGTGGTGCAAACTTCTTGTCTTGAAGTTTGATTGGTCTTCCGCGTAAACCAAGCTCCTCAGTCTCTTTTCTCCACCGAATTTTCCTACTGAGCTCTCCTCATACTATAATTCTTGACATCTCTGATTAGCATATAAATAGTCGCCTAGGCCATCTCTCCTTCGAATACCCTGGATCAGTTGGGGCTGGTCCCCGGCAGGTGGCGACCGAACAGGGACCTCAGGAGGCAATACTCAAAGAGCTGAGCAGACACGAACCACGCAATCAGCAGGCAATAAGCATGGAGCTCAGCAGTGACGAATCATGCTGCTCAACTGGCAATAATCAAGCACGTGACCAGGCAGGAATCACGCAGCTCAGCTGGCAATTGTCAAGCAGATGAGCCGACAGGAATCACGCAGCTCAGCTGGCAATTGTCATGCAGATGAGCCGGCAGGAATCACGCAGCTCAGCAGGCCCTGATCACGTGACTCTGCAGGCACTGATCACGTGGCTGATCAAGTCCAGATCACGTGACTGAGCATGCACTGATCACGTGGCTATCATGCACTGATGACGTGACTGCGCATGCACTGATGACGTGGCTGATCGGGCACTGATCACATGGCTCATCATGCACTGATCACGTGTTTATCAGGCAATGATCAGTGACGGACAGGCGCTGATCATGGGACTGTGCACGCACTGATCACGTGGCTATCATGCACTGATCACGTGACTGCGCATGCACTGATGACGTGGCTGTTCGGGCACTGATCACGTGTTTATCAGGCAGTGATCAGTGACTGACAGGCGCTGATCAGGGGACTGTGCACGCACTGATCAGGTGGCTGATCAGGAACTGACCACCTGACCGCGCATGCAGTGATCACGTGGCTGGTCGTTCACTGATCACGTGTTTATCATACGGTGATCACGTGACTGAGAGGCGCTGATCACGTGACTGTGCCGTCAGTGATCACGTGGCTGAGCAGGCACTGATATCGTGACTGAGCATGCACTGATCATGTGCCGGGAGCCGGGGAGGCATTCCACTCTGGACAAAGGTCATGAGGAAGGAGGCTCGGCATACGCAAATGCGGGATCGAGCCTCAGGAGTCCACCCGGATGTTCTCGAGCATCTCCCCCCAAAAAAACCGGAGTCTGCCTACTGTATTGCTTTGTGCTCTCACCTCTGATTTCACTGGGGGCTGTCCCCCACCACCATCTCGCTCTCTCTGTCAAAGAGTTAACTTACAGCTCCAATTCATAAAGTTCCTTGTCATTCTTCCCTTTAACTTCCAGCTGAGTCTCCATCTGGAGCGCGGAACCCACCACGCTTACTAATTATGCCTGGGCTGCTAAGACCCACTCGAGAAGGTGTCTAGGGTGAGGCACCTTTCGCTATTCGAGAGGGCGCCTGCGGCCTACGTAAGTGGTGCAAACTTCTTGTCTTGAAGTTTGATTGGTCTTCCGCGTAAACCAAGCTACTCAGTCTCTTTTCTCCACCGAATTTTCCTACTGAGCTCTCCTCATACTATAATTCTTGACATCTCTGATTAGCATATAAATAGTCGCCTAGGCCATCTCTCCTTCGAATACCCTGGATCAGTTGGGGCTGGTCCCCGGCAGGTGGCGACCGAACAGGGACCTCAGGAGGCAATACTCAAAGAGCTGAGCAGACACGAACCACGCAATCAGCAAGCAATAAGCATGGAGCTCAGCAGTGACGAATCATGCTGCTCAACTGGCAATAATCAAGCACGTGACCAGGCAGGAATCACGCAGCTCAGCTGGCAATTGTCAAGCAGATGAGCCGACAGGAATCACGCAGCTCAGCTGGCAATTGTCATGCAGATGAGCCGGCAGGAATCACGCAGCTCAGCAGGCCCTGATCACGTGACTCTGCAGGCACTGATCACGTGGCTGATCAAGTCCAGATCACGTGACTGAGCATGCACTGATCACGTGGCTATCATGCACTGATGACGTGACTGCGCATGCACTGATGACGTGGCTGATCAGGCACTGATCACATGGCTCATCATGCACTGATCACGTGTTTATCAGGCAATGATCAGTGACGGACAGGCGCTGATCATGGGACTGTGCACGCACTGATCACGTGGCTATCATGCACTGATCACGTGACTGCGCATGCACTGATGACGTGGCTGTTCGGGCACTGATCACGTGTTTATCAGGCAGTGATCAGTGACTGACAGGCGCTGATCAGGGGACTGTGCACGCACTGATCAGGTGGCTGATCAGGAACTGACCACCTGACCACGCATGCAGTGATCACGTGGCTGGTCGTTCACTGATCACGTGTTTATCATACGGTGATCACGTGACTGAGAGGCGCTGATCACGTGACTGTGCCGTCAGTGATCACGTGGCTGAGCAGGCACTGATATCGTGACTGAGCATGCACTGATCATGTGCCGGGAGCCTGAGAGGCATTCCACTCTGGACAAAGGTCATGAGGAAGGAGGCTCGGCATACGCAAATGCGGGATCGAGCCTCAGGAGTCCACCCGGATGTTCTCGAGCATCTCCCCCCCAAAAAAACCGGAGTCTGCCTACTGTATTGCTTTGTGCTCTCACCTCTGATTTCACTGGGGGCTGTCCCCCACCACCATCTTGCTCTCTCTGTCAAAGAGTTAACTTACAGCTCCAATTCATAAAGTTCCTTGTCATTCTTCCGTTTAACTTCCAGCTGAGTCTCCATCTGGAGCGCGGAACCCACCACGCTTACTAATTATGCCTGGGCTGCTAAGACCCACTCGAGAAGGTGTCTAGGGTGAGGCACCTTTCGCTATTCGAGAGGGCGCCTGCGGCCTACGTAAGTGGTGCAAACTTCTTGTCTTGAAGTTTGATTGGTCTTCCGCGTAAACCAAGCTCCTCAGTCTCTTTTCTCCACCGAATTTTCCTACTGAGCTCTCCTCATACTATAATTCTTGACATCTCTGATTAGCATATAAATAGTCGCCTAGGCCATCTCTCCTTCGAATACCCTGGATCAGTTGGGGCTGGTCCCCGGCAGGTGGCGACCGAACAGGGACCTCAGGAGGCAGTACTCAAAGAGCTGAGCAGACACGATCCACGCAATCAGCAGACAATAAGCATGGAGCTCAGCAGTGACGAATCATGCTGCTCAACTGGCAATAATCAAGCACGTGACCAGGCAGGAATCACGCAGCTCAGCTGGCAATTGTCAAGCAGATGAGCCGACAGGAATCACGCAGCTCAGCTGGCAATTGTCATGCAGATGAGCCGGCAGGAATCACGCAGCTCAGCAGGCCCTGATCACGTGACTCTGCAGGCACTGATCACGTGGCTGATCAAGTCCAGATCACGTGACTGAGCATGCACTGATCACGTGGCTATCATGCACTGATGACGTGACTGCGCATGCACTGATGACGTGGCTGATCAGGCACTGATCACATGGCTCATCATGCACTGATCACGTGTTTATCAGGCAATGATCAGTGACGGACAGGCGCTGATCATGGGACTGTGCACGCATTGATCACGTGGCTATCATGCACTGATCACGTGACTGCACATGCACTGATGACGTGGCTGTTCGGGCACTGATCACGTGTTTATCAGGCAGTGATCAGTGACTGACAGGCGCTGATCAGGGGACTGTGCACGCACTGATCAGGTGGCTGATCAGGAACTGACCACCTGACCACGCATGCAGTGATCACGTGGCTGGTCGTTCACTGATCACGTGTTTATCATACGGTGATCACGTGACTGAGAGGCGCTGATCACGTGACTGTGCCATCAGTGATCACGTGGCTGAGCAGGCACTGATATCGTGACTGAGCATGCACTGATCATGTGCCGGGAGCCTGAGAGGCATTCCACTCTGGACAAAGGTCATGAGGAAGGAGGCTCGGCATACGCAAATGCGGGATCGATCCTCAGGATTCCACCCGGATGTTCTCGAGCATCTCCCCCCCCAAAAAAACGGAGTCTGCCTACTGTATTGCTTTGTGCTCTCACCTCTGATTTCACTGGGGGCTGTCCCCCACCACCATCTCGCTCTCTCTGTCAAAGAGTTAACTTACAGCTCCAATTCATAAAGTTCCTTGTCATTCTTCCCTTTAACTTCCAGCTGAGTCTCCATCTGGAGCGCGGAACCCACCACGCTTACTAATTATGCCTGGGCTGCTAAGACCCACTCGAGAAGGTGTCTAGGGTGAGGCACCTTTCGCTATTCGAGAGGGCGCCTGCGGCCTACGTAAGTGGTGCAAACTTCTTGTCTTGAAGTTTGATTGGTCTTCCGCGTAAACCAAGCTCCTCAGTCTCTTTTCTCCACCGAATTTTCCTACTGAGCTCTCCTCATACTATAATTCTTGACATCTCTGATTAGCATATAAATAGTCGCCTAGGCCATCTCTCCTTCGAATACCCTGGATCAGTTGGGGCTGGTCCCCGGCAGGTGGCGACCGAACAGGGACCTCAGGAGGCAATACTCAAAGAGCTGAGCAGACACGAACCACGCAATCAGCAATCAATAAGCATGGAGCTCAGCAGTGACGAATCATGCTGCTCAACTGGCAATAATCAAGCACGTGACCAGGCAGGAATCACGCAGCTCAGCTGGCAATTGTCAAGCAGATGAGCCGACAGGAATCACGCAGCTCAGCTGGCAATTGTCATGCAGATGAGCCGACAGGAATCACGCAGCTCAGCAGGCCCTGATCACGTGACTCTGCAGGCACTGATCACGTGGCTGATCAAGTCCAGATCACGTGACTGAGCATGCACTGATCACGTGGCTATCATGCACTGATGACGTGACTGCGCATGCACTGATGACGTGGCTGATCAGGCACTGATCACATGGCTCATCATGCACTGATCACGTGTTTATCAGGCAATGATCAGTGACGGACAGGCGCTGATCAGTGGACTGTGCACGCACTGATCACGTGGCTATCATGCACTGATCACGTGACTGCGCATGCACTGATGACGTGGCTGTTCGGGCACTGATCACGTGTTTATCAGGCATTGATCAGTGACTGACAGGCGCTGATCAGGGGACTGTACACGCACTGATCAGGTGGCTGATCAGGAACTGACCACCTGACCGCGCATGCAGTGATCACGTGGCTGGTCGTTCACTGATCACGTGTTTATCATACGGTGATCACGTGACTGAGAGGCGCTGATCACGTGACTGTGCCGTCAGTGATCACGTGGCTGAGCAGGCACTGATATCGTGACTGAGCATGCACTGATCATGTGCCGGGAGCCGGAGAGGCATTCCACTCTGGACAAAGGTCATGAGGAAGGAGGCTCGGCATACGCAAATGCGGGATCGAGCCTCAGGATTCCACCCGGATGTTCTCGAGCATCTCCCCCCCCCAAAAAAACGGAGTCTGCCTACTGTATTGCTTTGTGCTCTCACCTCTGATTTCACTGGGGGCTGTCCCCCACCACCATCTCGCTCTCTCTGTCAAAGAGTTAACTTACAGCTCCAATTCATAAAGTTCCTTGTCATTCTTCCCTTTAACTTCCAGCTGAGTCTCCATCTGGAGCTCGGAACCCACCATGCTTACTAATTATGCCTGGGCTGCTAAGACCCACTCGAGAAGGTGTCTAGGGTGAGGCACCTTTCGCTATTCGAGAGGGCGCCTGCGGCCTACGTAAGTGGTGCAAACTTCTTGTCTTGAAGTTTGATTGGTCTTCCGCGTAAACCAAGCTACTCAGTCTCTTTTCTCCACCGAATTTTCCTACTGAGCTCTCCTCATACTATAATTCTTGACATCTCTGATTAGCATATAAATAGTCGCCTAGGCCATCTCTCCTTCGAATACCCTGGATCAGTTGGGGCTGGTCCCCGGCAGGTGGCGACCGAACAGGGACCTCAGGAGGCAATACTCAAAGAGCTGAGCAGACACGAACCACGCAATCAGCAAGCAATAAGCATGGAGCTCAGCAGTGACGAATCATGCTGCTCAACTGGCAATAATCAAGCACGTGACCAGGCAGGAATCACGCAGCTCAGCTGGCAATTGTCAAGCAGATGAGCCGACAGGAATCACGCAGCTCAGCTGGCAATTGTCATGCAGATGAGCCGACAGGAATCACGCAGCTCAGCAGGCCCTGATCACGTGACTCTGCAGGCACTGATCACGTGGCTGATCAAGTCCAGATCACGTGACTGAGCATGCACTGATCACGTGGCTATCATGCACTGATGACGTGACTGCGCATGCACTGATGACGTGGCTGATCAGGCACTGATCACATGGCTCATCATGCACTGATCACGTGTTTATCAGGCAATGATCAGTGACGGACAGGCGCTGATCATGGGACTGTGCACGCACTGATCACGTGGCTATCATGCACTGATCACGTGACTGCGCATGCACTGATGACGTGGCTGTTCGGGCACTGATCACGTGTTTATCAGGCAGTGATCAGTGACTGACAGGCGCTGATCAGGGGACTGTGCACGCACTGATCAGGTGGCTGATCAGGAACTGACCACCTGACCGCGCATGCAGTGATCACGTGGCTGGTCGTTCACTGATCACGTGTTTATCATACGGTGATCACGTGACTGAGAGGCGCTGATCACGTGACTGTGCCGTCAGTGATCACGTGGCTGAGCAGGCACTGATATCGTGACTGAGCATGCACTGATCATGTGCCGGGAGCCGGAGAGGCATTCCACTCTGGACAAAGGTCATGAGGAAGGAGGCTCGGCATACGCAAATGCGGGATCGAGCCTCAGGAGTCCACCCGGATGTTCTCGAGCATCTCCCCCAAAAAACCGGAGTCTGCCTACTGTATTGCTTTGTGCTCTCACCTCTGATTTCACTGGGGGCTGTCCCCCACCACCATCTCGCTCTCTCTGTCAAAGAGTTAACTTACAGCTCCAATTCATAAAGTTCCTTGTCATTCTTCCCTTTAACTTCCAGCTGAGTCTCCATCTGGAGCGCGGAACCCACCACGCTTACTAATTATGCCTGGGCTGCTAAGACCCACTCGAGAAGGTGTCTAGGGTGAGGCACCTTTCGCTATTCGAGAGGGCGCCTGCGGCCTACGTAAGTGGTGCAAACTTCTTGTCTTGAAGTTTGATTGGTCTTCCGCGTAAACCAAGCTCCTCAGTCTCTTTTCTCCACCGAATTTTCCTACTGAGCTCTCCTCATACTATAATTCTTGACATCTCTGATTAGCATATAAATAGTCGCCTAGGCCATCTCTCCTTCGAATACCCTGGATCAGTTGGGGCTGGTCCCCGGCAGGTGGCGACCGAACAGGGACCTCAGGAGGCAATACTCAAAGAGCTGAGCAGACACGAACCACGCAATCAGCAAGCAATAAGCATGGAGCTCAGCAGTGACGAATCATGCTGCTCAACTGGCAATAATCAAGCACGTGACCAGGCAGAAATCACGCAGCTCAGCTGGCAATTGTCAAGCAGATGAGCCGACAGGAATCACGCAGCTCAGCTGGCAATTGTCATGCAGATGAGCCGGCAGGAATCACACAGCTCAGCAGGCCCTGATCACGTGACTCTGCAGGCACTGATCTCGTGGCTGATCAAGTCCAGATCACGTGACTGAGCATGCACTGATCCCGTGGCTATCATGCACTGATGACGTGACTGCGCATGCACTGATGACGTGGCTGATCAGGCACTGATCACATGGCTCATCATGCACTGATCACGTGTTTATCAGGCAATGATCAGTGACGGACAGGCGCTGATCATGGGACTGTGCACGCACTGATCACGTGGCTATCATGCACTGATCGCGTGACTTCGCATGCACTGATGACGTGGCTGTTCGAGCACTGATCACGTGTTTATCAGGCAGTGATCAGTGACTGACAGGCGCTGATCAGGGGACTGTGCACGCACTGATCAGGTGGCTGATCAGGAACTGACCACCTGACCGCGCATGCAGTGATCACGTGGCTGGTCGTTCACTGATCACGTGTTTATCATACGGTGATCACGTGACTGAGAGGCGCTGATCACGTGACTGTGCCGTCAGTGATCACGTGGCTGAGCAGGCACTGATATCGTGACTGAGCATGCACTGATCATGTGCCGGGAGCCGGGGAGGCATTCCACTCTGGACAAAGGTCATGAGGAAGGAGGCTCGGCATACGCAAATGCGGGATCGAGCCTCAGGAGTCCACCCGGATGTTCTCGAGCATCTCCCCCCCAAAAAAACCGGAGTCTGCCTACTGTATTGCTTTGTGCTCTCACCTCTGATTTCACTGGGGGCTGTCCCCCACCTCCATCTCGCTCTCTCTGTCAAAGAGTTAACTTACAGCTCCAATTCATAAAGTTCCTTGTCATTCTTCCCTTTAACTTCCAGCTGAGTCTCCATCTGGAGCGCGGAACCCACCACGCTTACTAATTATGCCTGGGCTGCTAAGACCCACTCGAGAAGGTGTCTAGGGTGAGGCACCTTTCGCTATTCGAGAGGGCGCCTGCGGCCTACGTAAGTGGTGCAAACTTCTTGTCTTGAAGTTTGATTGGTCTTCCGCGTAAACCAAGCTCCTCAGTCTCTTTTCTCCACCGAATTTTCCTACTGAGCTCTCCTCATACTATAATTCTTGACATCTCTGATTAGCATATAAATAGTCGCCTAGGCCATCTCTCCTTCGAATACCCTGGATCAGTTGGGGCTGGTCCCCGGCAGGTGGCGACCGAACAGGGACCTCAGGAGGCAATACTCAAAGAGCTGAGCAGACACGAACCACGCAATCAGCAGGCAATAAGCATGGAGCTCAGCAGTGACGAATCATGCTGCTCAACTGGCAATAATCAAGCACGTGACCAGGCAGGAATCACGCAGCTCAGCTGGCAATTGTCAAGCAGATGAGCCGACAGGAATCACGCAGCTCAGCTGGCAATTGTCATGCAGATGAGCCGGCAGGAATCACGCAGCTCAGCAGGCCCTGATCACGTGACTCTGCAGGCACTGATCACGTGGCTGATCAAGTCCAGATCACGTGACTGAGCATGCACTGATCACGTGGCTATCATGCACTGATGACGTGACTGCGCATGCACTGATGACGTGGCTGATCGGGCACTGATCACATGGCTCATCATGCACTGATCACGTGTTTATCAGGCAATGATCAGTGACGGACAGGCGCTGATCATGGGACTGTGCACGCACTGATCACGTGGCTATCATGCACTGATCACGTGACTGCGCACGCACTGATGACGTGGCTGTTCGGGCACTGATCACGTGTTTATCAGGCAGTGATCAGTGACTGACAGGCGCTGATCAGGGGACTGTGCACGCACTGATCAGGTGGCTGATCAGGAACTGACCACCTGACCGCGCATGCAGTGATCACGTGGCTGGTCGTTCACTGATCACGTGTTTATCATACGGTGATCACGTGACTGAGAGGCGCTGATCACGTGACTGTGCCATCAGTGATCACGTGGCTGAGCAGGCACTGATATCGTGACTGAGCATGCACTGATCATGTGCCGGGAGCCGGGGAGGCATTCCACTCTGGACAAAGGTCATGTGGAAGGAGGCTCGGCATACGCAAATGCGGGATCGAGCCTCAGGAGTCCACCCGGATGTTCTCGAGCATCTCCCCCCCAAAAAAACCGGAGTCTGCCTACTGTATTGCTTTGTGCTCTCACCTCTGATTTCACTGGGGGCTGTCCCCCACCACCATCTCGCTCTCTCTGTCAAAGAGTTAACTTACAGCTCCAATTCATAAAGTTCCTTGTCATTCTTCCGTTTAACTTCCAGCTGAGTCTCCATCTGGAGCGCGGAACCCACCACGCTTACTAATTATGCCTGGGCTGCTAAGACCCACTCGAGAAGGTGTCTAGGGTGAGGCACCTTTCGCTATTCGAGAGGGCGCCTGCGGCCTACGTAAGTGGTGCAAACTTCTTGTCTTGAAGTTTGATTGGTCTTCCGCGTCAACCAAGCTACTCAGTCTCTTTTCTCCACCGAACTTTCCTACTGAGCTCTCCTCATACTATAATTCTTGACATCTCTGATTAGCATATAAATAGTCGCCTAGGCCATCTCTCCTTCGAATACCCTGGATCAGTTGGGGCTGGTCCCCGGCAGGTGGCGACCGAACAGGGACCTCAGGAGGCAATACTCAAAGAGCTGAGCAGACACGAACCACGCAATCAGCAATCAATAAGCATGGAGCTCAGCAGTGACGAATCATGCTGCTCAACTGTCAATAATCAAGCACGTGACCAGGCAGGAATCACGCAGCTCAGCTGGCAATTGTCAAGCAGATGAGCCGACAGGAATCACGCAGCTCAGCTGGCAATTGTCATGCAGATGAGCCGGCAGGAATCACGCAGCTCAGCAGGCCCTGATCACGTGACTCTGCAGGCACTGATCACGTGGCTGATCAAGTCCAGATCACGTGACTGAGCATGCACTGATCACGTGGCTATCATGCACTGATGACGTGACTGCGCATGCACTGATGACGTGGCTGATCGGGCACTGATCACATGGCTCATCATGCACTGATCACGTGTTTATCAGGCAATGATCAGTGACGGACAGGCGCTGATCATGGGACTGTGCACGCACTGATCACGTGGCTATCATGCACTGATCACGTGACTGCGCATGCACTGATGACGTGGCTGTTCGGGCACTGATCACGTGTTTATCAGGCAGTGATCAGTGACTGACAGGCGCTGATCAGGGGACTGTGCACGCACTGATCAGGTGGCTGATCAGGAACTGACCACCTGACCGCGCATGCAGTGATCACGTGGCTGGTCGTTCACTGATCACGTGTTTATCATACGGTGATCACGTGACTGAGAGGCGCTGATCACGTGACTGTGCCGTCAGTGATCACGTGGCTGAGCAGGCACTGATATCGTGACTGAGCATGCACTGATCATGTGCCGGGAGCCGGGGAGGCATTCCACTCTGGACAAAGGTCATGAGGAAGGAGGCTCGGCATACGCAAATGCGGGATCGAGCCTCAGGAGTCCACCCGGATGTTCTCGAGCATCTCCCCCCCAAAAAAACCGGAGTCTGCCTACTGTATTGCTTTGTGCTCTCACCTCTGATTTCACTGGGGGCTGTCCCCCACCACCATCTCGCTCTCTCTGTCAAAGAGTTAACTTACAGCTCCAATTCATAAAGTTCCTTGTCATTCTTCCCTTTAACTTCCAGCTGAGTCTCCATCTGGAGCGCGGAACCCACCACGCTTACTAATTATGCCTGGGCTGCTAAGACCCACTCGAGAAGGTGTCTAGGGTGAGGCACCTTTCGCTATTCGAGAGGGCGCCTGCGGCCTACGTAAGTGGTGCAAACTTCTTGTCTTGAAGTTTGATTGGTCTTCCGCGTAAACCAAGCTCCTCAGTCTCTTTTCTCCACCGAATTTTCCTACTGAGCTCTCCTCATACTATAATTCTTGACATCTCTGATTAGCATATAAATAGTCGCCTAGGCCATCTCTCCTTCGAATACCCTGGATCAGTTGGGGCTGGTCCCCGGCAGGTGGCGACCGAACAGGGACCTCAGGAGGCAATACTCAAAGAGCTGAGCAGACACGAACCACGCAATCAGCAGTCAATAAGCATGGAGCTCAGCAGTGACGAATCATGCTGCTCAACTGGCAATAATCAAGCACGTGACCAGGCAGGAATCACGCAGCTCAGCTGGCAATTGTCAAGCAGATGAGCCGACAGGAATCACGCAGCTCAGCTGGCAATTGTCATGCAGATGAGCCGGCAGGAATCACGCAGCTCAGCAGGCCCTGATCACGTGACTCTGCAGGCACTGATCACGTGGCTGATCAAGTCCAGATCACGTGACTGAGCATGCACTGATCACGTGGCTATCATGCACTGATGACGTGACTGCGCATGCACTGATGACGTGGCTGATCGGGCACTGATCACATGGCTCATCATGCACTGATCACGTGTTTATCAGGCAATGATCAGTGACGGACAGGCGCTGATCATGGGACTGTGCACGCACTGATCACGTGGCTATCATGCACTGATCACGTGACTGCGCATGCACTGATGACGTGGCTGTTCGGGCACTGATCACGTGTTTATCAGGCAGTGATCAGTGACTGACAGGCGCTGATCAGGGGACTGTGCACGCACTGATCAGGTGGCTGATCAGGAACTGACCACCTGACCACGCATGCAGTGATCACGTGGCTGGTCGTTCACTGATCACGTGTTTATCATACGGTGATCACGTGACTGAGAGGCGCTGATCACGTGAATGTGCCGTCAGTGATCACGTGGCTGAGCAGGCACTGATATCGTGACTGAGCATGCACTGATCATGTGCCGGGAGCCGGGGAGGCATTCCACTCTGGACAAAGGTCATGAGGAAGGAGGCTCGGCATACGCAAATGCGGGATCGAGCCTCAGGATTCCACCCGGATGTTCTCGAGCATCTCCCCCCCCAAAAAAACGGAGTCTGCCTACTGTATTGCTTTGTGCTCTCACCTCTGATTTCACTGGGGGCTGTCCCCCACCACCATCTCGCTCTCTCTGTCAAAGAGTTAACTTACAGCTCCAATTCATAAAGTTCCTTGTCATTCTTCCCTTTAACTTCCAGTTGAGTCTCCATCTGGAGCTCGGAACCCACCATGCTTACTAATTATGCCTGGGCTGCTAAGACCCACTCGAGAAGGTGTCTAGGGTGAGGCACCTTTCGCTATTCGAGAGGGCGCCTGCGGCCTACGTAAGTGGTGCAAACTTCTTGTCTTGAAGTTTGATTGGTCTTCCGCGTCAACCAAGCTACTCAGTCTCTTTTCTCCACCGAATTTTCCTACTGAGCTCTCCTCATACTATAATTCTTGACATCTCTGATTAGCATATAAATAGTCGACTAGGCCATCTCTCCTTCGAATACCCTGGATCAGTTGGGGCTGGTCCCCGGCAGGTGCGACCGAACAGGGACCTCAGGAGGCAATACTCAAAGAGCTGAGCAGACACGAACCACGCAATCAGCAATCAATAAGCATGGAGCTCAGCAGTGACGAATCATGCTGCTCAACTGGCAATAATCAAGCACGTGACCAGGCAGGATTCACGCAGCTCAGCTGGCAGTTGTCATGCAGATGAGCCGACAGGAATCACGCAGCTCAGCAGGCCCTGATCACGTGACTCTGCAGGCACTGATCACGTGGCTGATCAAGTCCAGATCACGTGACTGAGCATGCACTGATCACGTGGCTATCATGCACTGATGACGTGACTGCGCATGCACTGATGACGTGGCTGATCGGGCACTGATCACATGGCTCATCATGCACTGATCACGTGTTTATCAGGCAATGATCAGTGACGGACAGGCGCTGATCATGGGACTGTGCACGCACTGATCACGTGGCTATCATGCACTGATCACGTGACTGCGCATGCACTGATGACGTGGCTGTTCGGGCACTGATCACGTGTTTATCAGGCAGTGATCAGTGACTGACAGGCGCTGATCAGGGGACTGTGCACGCACTGATCAGGTGGCTGATCAGGAACTGACCACCTGACCACGCATGCAGTGATCACGTGGCTGGTCGTTCACTGATCACGTGTTTATCATACGGTGATCACGTGACTGAGAGGCGCTGATCACGTGACTGTGCCATCAGTGATCACGTGGCTGAGCAGGCACTGATATCGTGACTGAGCATGCACTGATCATGTGCCGGGAGCCGGGGAGGCATTCCACTCTGGACAAAGGTCATGAGGAAGGAGGCTCGGCATACGCAAATGCGGGATCGAGCCTCAGGATTCCACCCGGATGTTCTCGAGCATCTCCCCCCCAAAAAAAACGGAGTCTGCCTACTGTATTGCTTTGTGCTCTCACCTCTGATTTCACTGGGGGCTGTCCCCCACCACCATCTCGCTCTCTCTGTCAAAGAGTTAACTTACAGCTCCAATTCATAAAGTTCCTTGTCATTCTTCCCTTTAACTTCCAGTTGAGTCTCCATCTGGAGCTCGGAACCCACCATGCTTACTAATTATGCCTGGGCTGCTAAGACCCACTCGAGAAGGTGTCTAGGGTGAGGCACCTTTCGCTATTCGAGAGGGCGCCTGCGGCCTACGTAAGTGGTGCAAACTTCTTGTCTTGAAGTTTGATTGGTCTTCCGCGTAAACCAAGCTCCTCAGTCTCTTTTCTCCACCGAATTTTCCTACTGAGCTCTCCTCATACTATAATTCTTGACATCTCTGATTAGCATATAAATAGTCGCCTAGGCCATCTCTCCTTCGAATACCCTGGATCAGTTGGGGCTGGTCCCCGGCAGGTGGCGACCGAACAGGGACCTCAGGAGGCAATACTCAAAGAGCTGAGCAGACACGAACCACGCAATCAGCAGGCAATAAGCATGGAGCTCAGCAGTGACGAATCATGCTGCTCAACTGGCAATAATCAAGCACGTGACCAGGCAGGAATCACGCAGCTCAGCTGGCAATTGTCAAGCAGATGAGCCGACAGGAATCACGCAGCTCAGCTGGCAATTGTCATGCAGATGAGCCGGCAGGAATCACGCAGCTCAGCAGGCCCTGATCACGTGACTCTGCAGGCACTGATCACGTGGCTGATCAAGTCCAGATCACGTGACTGAGCATGCACTGATCACGTGGCTATCATGCACTGATGACTTGACTGCGCATGCACTGATGACGTGGCTGATCGGGCACTGATCACATGGCTCATCATGCACTGATCACGTGTTTATCAGGCAATGATCAGTGACGGACAGGCGCTGATCATGGGACTGTGCACGCACTGATCACGTGGCTATCATGCACTGATCACGTGACTGGGCATGCACTGATGACGTGGCTGTTCGGGCACTGATCACGTGTTTATCAGGCAGTGATCAGTGACTGACAGGCGCTGATCAGGGGACTGTGCACGCACTGATCAGGTGGCTGATCAGGAACTGACCACCTGACCGCGCATGCAGTGATCACGTGGCTGGTCGTTCACTGATCACGTGTTTATCATACGGTGATCACGTGACTGAGAGGCGCTGATCACGTGACTGTGCCATCAGTGATCACGTGGCTGAGCAGGCACTGATATCGTGACTGAGCATGCACTGATCATGTGCCGGGAGCCGGGGAGGCATTCCACTCTGGACAAAGGTCATGAGGAAGGAGGCTCGGCATACGCAAATGCGGGATCGAGCCTCAGGAGTCCACCCGGATGTTTTCGAGCATCTCCCCCCAAAAAACCGGAGTCTGCCTTCTGTATTGCTTTGTGCTCTCACCTCTGATTTCACTGGGGGCTGTCCCCCACCACCATCTCGCTCTCTCTGTCAAAGAGTTAACTTAGAGCTCCAATTCATAAAGTTCCTTGTCATTCTTCCCTTTAACTTCCAGCTGAGTCTCCATCTGGAGCGCGGAACCCACCACGCTTACTAATTATGCCTGGGCTGCTAAGACCCACTCGAGAAGGTGTCTAGGGTGAGGCACCTTTCGCTATTCGAGAGGGCGCCTGCGGCCTACGTAAGTGGTGCAAACTTCTTGTCTTGAAGTTTGATTGGTCTTCCGCGTAAACCAAGCTCCTCAGTCTCTTTTCTCCACCGAATTTTCCTACTGAGCTCTCCTCATACTATAATTCTTGACATCTCTGATTAGCATATAAATAGTCGCCTAGGCCATCTCTCCTTCGAATACCCTGGATCAGTTGGGGCTT